>NC_041386.1:574157889-574174777 GCF_002162155.2 Triticum dicoccoides | reverse complement strand
TGCTACTTTATCTACTGTTTTAGGCAATATTGGGCTTTATTATCCACTTTTATATTACTTTTGGGACTAACCTATTAACCGGAGGCCCAGCCCAGATTTGTTGTTTTATGCCTATTTCAGTGTTTCGAGGAAAAGGAATATCAGACGGAGTCAAAACGGAACGAAATCAACTGGAGATGTTATTTTTGGAAGGAAACCCACCTGATGGACTTGGACCCCATGTCAGAAGATACGGGAGGTGCTCACGAGGGTGGGGTGCGCGCCCTCCCCCCTGTGCGCGCCCCTGCCTCGTGGGGCCCCTGTAGCTCCACCGACGTTCTCCCTCCAGCCATATATACCTACGTACCTTAAAACTTCTAGAACAGAAGATAGATCGGAAGTTCCGCCACCGCAAGCGTCCAGAACCACCAAAAACCAATCGGGACCCCTTTCCGGTACCCTGCCGGAGGGGGGATCCATCACCGGTGGCCATCTTCATCATCCCGGCGCTCTCCATGACGAGGAGGGAGTAGTTTTCCCTTGGGGCTGAGGGTATGTACCAGTAGCTATGTGTTTGATCTCTCTCTCTCTCTCGTGTTCTCTCTCGTGTTCCTCTATGGCACGATCTTGATGTATCCCGAGCTTTTCTATTGTAGTTGGATCTTATGTTTCTTCTCCCCCTCTACTCTCTTGTGATGAATTGAGTTTCCCCTTTGAAGTTATCTTATCAGATTGAGTCTTTTATGAACACTTGATGTATGTCTTGCCGTGCTTATCTGTGGTGACAATGGGATATCACGTGCCACTTGATGTATGTTTTGGTGACCAACTTGCGGGTTCCGCCCATGAACCTATGCATAGGGGTTGGCACACGTTCTTGATTCTCCGGTAGAAACTTTGGGGCACTATTTGAAGTACTTTTATGTTGGTTGGATAAATCTGAGATTGTGTGATGCATATCGTATAATCATGCCCACGGATACTTGAGGTGACAATGGAGTATCTAGGTGACATTAGGGTTTTGGTTGATTTGTATCTTAAGGTGTTATTCTAGTAAAAACTCCAGGGTTGTTTGTGACACTTATAGGAATAGCCCAACGGATTGATTTGAAAGAATAACTTTGAGGTGGTTTCGTACCCTACCATAATCTCTACGTTTGTTCTCCGCTATTAGTGGCTTCGGAGTGACTCTTTGTTGCATGTTGAGGGCTCGTTATATGATCTATCTATGTTATTATTGTTGAGAGAACTTGCACTAGTGAAAGTATGAACCCTAGGCCTTGTTTCCTATCATTGCAATACCGTTTACGCTCACTTTTACCACTCGCTACCTTGCTGTTTTTATATTTTCAGTTTACAAAAACCTATATCTACTATCTATTTTGCACTTGTATCAACATCTCTTCGCCGAACTAGTGCACCTATACAATTTACCATTGTATTGGGTGTGTTGGGGACACAAGAGACTCTTTGTTATTTGGTTGCAGGGTTTCTTGAGAGAGACCATCTTCATCCTACGCCTCCTTCGGATTGATAAACCTTAGGTCATCCACTTGAGGGAAATTTGCTACTGTCCTACAAACCTGTGCACTTGCAGGCCCAACAACGTCTACAAGAAGAAGGTTGCGTAGTAGACATCAAGCTCTTTTCTGGCGCCGTTGCCGGGGAGGTGAGTGCTTGAAGGTATATCTTTAGATCTTGCAATCGAGTCTTTTAATTTCTTGTTTTATCACTAGTTTAGTCTATAAAAGAAAATTAAAAAAATGGAATTAAGTTTGTCTAATACGCTTCACCTTTCTAATATCTTTCGTGAGTATGATGGAAAGGATAATTGTGCTCAAGTGCTTGAAGAAGAAATCTATAAAATGTTTGGCACTAAATCTTTGAATGATGAGCATGATTGCAATGTTATTAGTACGAATTCTTGTAATATCTATGATACTAATGATGATTGCACTAGTTATGATGAAAATGTCTCCTATGAACATGTGAATTTTTTTTGGAGTGCATTGGGTTTGCAAGTACACACCAAATAGGGAAGATAGATATTGCAAGAGGCATAAGTACTTAGAAACTAATTTGTTGCAAGAAGAGCTAGATGAATGTGCTGAAAGATTCAATATGTTTCGTGCCCCTTGTGAACTTTGCAATGAACATGGTCATTTAAAGCTCCAATGCTATTTGTTTCATGATCAATTCATGTCCAAACATTGTGATAATTTGATTACCCTTGAGCATCATAAAGAGCTTAGCCTTCTTTTGGGTTATGAAGAAATGAAACGTATAACTGAGGGTATTCCATAGTTTAATCTTGATAGAGTTCTTAATTTTGATCTAGAGAATATTTATATGTATTGTGCGGTGAATTGCATTGAAAATCCTTATATTGCCAATTACATAAAGAAAATAAAACAAATAGAGGATGAAGAGAATACTAATGAAAGGGAAGAGACTTCCCAATATCCTCCTATTATTTCTTATGATGAATCAGGTAACGAGGAGGAGCCTCCTATTCAACCAATCTCATTAATAAGGAGCTCCAAAAAGAGGATTGAACCCACACATGATGTGGTGAAGAAGAAGAAAAGAAAAAGGAAGAGAGGTAAAAAGATATCTCCCCCAAATAGTGCTGCTCCTATTAATATTGTGCCTCATGAAACTATAATTGTGGAAGATAATGATATTTCTTATGATCTTGAAAATCTTTTTGGCACTTGCTTGGAAGAATATGATAATTGCTATACTATTGGTGCTATCCATACTATTAATTATGAGAATGATTATGCTTATGATATGAAAAGGCCCAAGCTTGGGGATGCTATGTTTGATGAATATGATGTTTTTGAGAATATATTTTCTGCAATTAATGTTTGTCCCAAGCTTGGGAAGCTATGATTAATGAAGATGATATCTTTAGTCTCCCGAGTTTTGATATGCAAGTTTATAATGATGATAGCATGCCTCCAACTTATGATGATTATTATGATGATACTTATGCTATAAAAAGTGGTGATTATATTTATAAAATTTTTCATGATTATGAATACCCCTTCTCTGAACATTACTCTTTTAGTGTGGAAACAATTTATAGTATTCAAGTCTCTTATGATACTCCCACTATTCCGACTGAGAAGAATTTTGCTTATGTGGAGAGTAGTAAATTTTCTATGCTTGTAGGTCATGAAAATAATGCTTTAGGTGCTGGTTATATTGTTGAGTTCATTCATGATGCTACTGAAAATTATTATGAGGGAGGAATATATGCTTGTAGGAATTGCAATAATATCAAGTTTCCTCTCTATGTGCTTAAATTTTTGAAGCTATGCTTTTTTTACCTTCCTATGCAAGTTGATTCTTGTCCCCACAAGTTGTTTTCTCATAAAATACCTATGAATAGGAAGTGGGTTAGACTTAAATGTGCTAGTCATATTCTTCATGATGCTCTCTTTATGTTACAATTCTTATCTTTTATGTGAGCATCATTGAAATCATCATGCCTAGCTAGGGGCGTTAAACGATAGCGCTTGTTGGGAGGCAACCCAATTTTATTTTTGTTCCTTGACTTTTGTTCCTATTTAGTAATAAATAATCCATCTAGATTCTGTTTAGATGTGGTTTTATCTTTTAATTAGTGTTTGTGCCAAGTTAAACCTATTAGATCTTCTTGGAAGATAGTTATTTGATCTTGCTGTAATTTCCAAAATCTTTACGCTCAGTGCCTGAATTGTCAAAAATCACCAGAACGTGATAAAATAGTGATTCCAATTGCTGCTGATCAATAAAAAAAATTCCCAGGTCGTCTAATTTTGGTAGAAGTTTTTGGGTTCCAAAAGTTTGCGTTAGTAACAGATTACTACAGACTGTTCTGTTTTTGACAGATTCTGTTTTGCATGTGTTGATTGCTTATTTTGATGAATCTATGGCTAGTAAAATAGTTTATAAACCATAGAGAAGTTGGAATACAGTAGGTTCAACACCAATACAAATAAAGAACAAGTTCACTACAGTACCTTAAAGTAGTCTTTTGTTTTCTTTCTCTAACGGAGCTCACGAGATTTCTATTGAGTTTTGTGTTGTGGAGTTTTCAGGTTTTGGGTGAATTCTTTTGATGGATTATGGAACAAGGAGTGGCAAGAGCCTAAGCTTGGGGATGCCCATGGCACCCCCAAGATAATCCAAGGACACCAAAAATTCAAAGCTTGGGGATGCCCCGGAAGGCATCCCCTCTTTTGTCCACTTCCATCGGTAATTTACTTGGAGCTATATTTTTTATTTACCACATGATATGTGTTTTGCTTGGAGCGTCTTGTATTATTTGTGTCTTTGCTTGTTAGTCTACCACAATCATCCTTGCTGTACACACCTTTTGAGAGAGCCATGTATGAATTGAAATTTGTTAGAATACTCTATGTGCTTCACTTATATCTTTTGAGCTTGATAGTTTACTCTATGTGCTTCACTTATATCTTTTTGAGCGTGATAATTTTTGCTCTAGTGCTTCACTTAGATCTTTTAGAGCACGGTGGTGGTTTGTTTTAAAGAAACTTGATCTCTCATGCTTCACTTAGATTATTTTGAGAGTCGTTAATAGCATGGTAATTTGCTTAATGTTAATATACTTGGTATTCAAGATATGTGAAACTTTCTTTTTAGTGGGTTGAATACTAAGATAAGTTTGATGCTTGATAATTGTTTTGAGATATGGAGGTGATAATATTAGAGTCATGCTAGTTGAGTGGTTATGAATTTGAGAAATACTTGTGTTGAAGTTTGTGATTCCCATAGCATGCACGTATGGTTAAAGTTGTGTAACAAATTTGAAGCATGAAGTGTACCTGGCTTGTGCATCCTTATGAGTGGCGGTCGGGGACGAGCGATGGTCATTTCCTACCAATCTATCCCCCTAGGAGCATGCGCGTAGTACTTGATTTTTGATGACTTCTAAATTTTTGCAATAAGTATATGAGTTCTTTTGACTAATGTTGAGTCCATGGATTATATGCACTTTTACCTTTCCGCCATTTGCTAGCCTCTTCGGTACCGTGCATTGCCCTTTCTCACATTGAGAGTTGGTGCAAACTTCGCCGGTGCATCCAAACCCCGTGATATGATATGCTCTTTCACACATAAACCTCCCTATATCTTCCTCAAAACAGCCACCATACCTACCTATCATGGCATTTCCATAGCCATTCCGAGATATATTGCCATGCAACTTCCATCATCATCATCATCGTCATCATCATGACATGCTTTACTTTTGTCATATTGCCATTGCATGATCTTGTAGTTGACATCGTATTTGTGGCAAAGCCACCATGCATTATTTTTCATACATGTCACTCTTGATTCATTGCACCATCCCGGTACACTGCCGGAGGCATTCATATAGAGTCATATCTTGTTCTAGTATCGAGTTGTAATCATTATGTTGTAATCAATAGAAGTGTGCTGATCATCATTATTAGAGCATTGCCCAATCAAAAAAAGAGAGAGAGAGAAAGGCCAAAAAGAAAAAAAAGAAAGGCCCAAAAAAAGAAGGAGAAAATAAAAAGGGCAATGCTACTATCTCTTTTTCCACACTTGTGCTTCAAAGTAGCACCTTGTTTTTCATGTAGTGAGTCTCATATATTGTGCTTCAAAGTAGAACCATGATTTTCATATAGTGAGTCTCATAAGTTGTCTTGTTCATACTAGTGGGAATTTTTCATTATAGAACTTGGCTTGTATATTCCAACGATGGGCTTCCTCAAAATGCCCTAGGTCTTCATGAGCAAGCAAGTTGGATGCACACCCACTAGTTTTCTTTTGTTGAGCATTCTTAGCTCTAGTGCATCCGTTGCATGGCAATCCCTACTCCTTGCATTAACATCAATTGATGGGCATCTCCATAGCTCATTGATTAGCCTCGTTGATGTGAGACTTTCTCCTTTTTTGTCTTCTCCACACAATCCCCATCATCACATTCTATACCACCCATAGTGCTATGTCCATGGCTCGCGCTCATGTATTGCGTGAAGGTTGAAAAAGTTTGAGATTATTTGAGTATGAAACAATTGCTTGGCTTGTCATCGGGGGTATAGAAGTTGGGAACATCTTTGTGTGACGAAAATGAAGCATAGCCCAACTATATGATTTTGTAGGGATGAACTCCCTTTGGCCATGTTATTTTGAGATGACATAATTGTTTGATTAGTATGCTTGAAGTATTATCATTTTTTATGTCAATATGAACTTTTGTCTTGAACCTTTCGGATCTGAATATTCATACCATGATTAAGAAGATTTACATTGAAATTATGCCAAAGTATCACTCCGCATCAAAAATTCTCTTTTTATCATTTACCTACTCGAGGACGAGCAGGAATTAAGCTTGGGGATGCTTGATACGTCTCCAATGTATCTATAATTTTTGATTGCTCCATGCTACTTTATCTACTGTTTTAGGCAATATTGGGCTTTATTATGCACTTTTATATTACTTTTGGGACTAACCTATTAACCGGAGGCCCAGCCCAGATTTGCTGTTTTATGCCTATTTTAGTGTTTCGAGGAAAAGGAATATCAGGCGGAGTCAAAACGGAACAAAATCAACTGGAGAAGTTATTTTTGGAAGGAAACCCACCTGATGGACTTGGACCCCACGTCAGAAGATACGAGAGGTGCTCACAAGGGTGGGGGGCGCGCCCTCCCCCCTGGGCGCGCACCCCTGCCTCGTGGGGCCCCCGTAGCTCCACCGATGTTCTCCCTCCACCCATATATACCTACGTACCCTAAAACTTCCAGAACAGAAGATAGATCGGGAGTTCCGCCGCCGCAAGCCTCCAGAACCACCAAAAACCAATCGGGACCCCTTTCCGATACCCTGCCGGAGGGGGGATCCATCACCGGTGGCCATCTTCATCATCCCGGCGCTCTCCATGACGAGGAGGGAGTAGTTTTCCCTCGGGGCTGAGGGTATGTACCAGTAGCTATGTGTTTGATCTCTCTCTCTCTCTCTCTCTCTCTCTCTCTCTCTCTCTCTCTCTCTCTCTCTCGTGTTATGTCTCGTGTTCCTCTATGGCACGATCTTGATGTATCCCGAGCTTTGCTATTGTAGTTGGATCTTATGTTTCTTCTCCCCCTCTACTCTCTTGTGATGAATTGAGTTTCCCCTTTGAAGTTTATCTTATGGGATTGAGTCTTTTATGAACACTTGATGTATGTCTTGCCGTGCTTATCTGTGGTGACAATGGGATATCACGTGCCACTTGATGTATGTTTTGGTGACCAACTTGCGGGTTCCGCCCATGAACCTATGCATAGGGGTTGGCACACGTTCTTGATTCTCCGGTAGAAACTTTGGGGCACTATTTGAAGTACTTTTATGTTGGTTGGATAAATCTGAGATTGTGTGATGCATATCGTATAATCATGCCCACGGATACTTGAGGTGACAATGGAGTATCTAGGTGACATTAGGGTTTTGGTTGATTTGTATCTTAAGGTGTTATTCTAGTAAAAACTCCAGGGTTGTTTGTGACACTTATAGGAATAGCCCAACGGATTGATTTGAAAGAATAACTTTGAGGTGGTTTCGTACCCTACCATAATCTCTACGTTTGTTCTCCGCTATTAGTGGCTTCGGAGTGACTCTTTGTTGCATGTTGAGGGCTCGTTATATGATCTATCTATGTTATTATTGTTGAGAGAACTTGCACTAGTGAAAGTATGAACCCTAGGCCTTGTTTCCTATCATTGCAATACCGTTTACACTCACTTTTACCACTCACTACCTTGCTGTTTTTATATTTTCAGTTTACAAAAACCTATATCTACTATCTATTTTGCACTTGTATCACCATCTCTTCGCTGAACTAGTGCACCTATACAATTTACCATTGTATTGGGTCTGTTGGGGACACAAGAGACTCTTTGTTATTTGGTTGCAGGGTTGCTTGAGAGAGACCATCTTCATCCTACGCCTCCTACGGATTGATAAACCTTAGGTCATCCACTTGAGGGAAATTTGCTACTGTCCTACAAACCTGTGCACTTTCAGGCCCAACAACGTCTACAAGAAGAAGGTTGCGTAGTAGACATCAGCCGGCTGGGCCTTGTGGGCTGCGGGGCCGAAGCCCAGTGAGGGAGGGGGGTTCCCTTTTATTTTGTTTTGCTTCTCTCTTTCTTTTTATTTATTTTCTATCATGTTTTATTTCATTTTAAATCATTTAGTCATTTTATAAAAATGTGTTCTCTTTACTATAATTATCCTTGTAATATTCGGCACCCACCAAACATTTTTGTTTCAACTTTTGAAAACTTTTTTTGTTTGACATATTTAGAATTTAATTTTTGAAACGGCTTCGAATCATTGCGAGGTTAGCAACAATAACCGAGGTGACATGGCGTGATTAGTGTGGGATTACTGTAGCAGGATTATCCGGGTGTCACAATTCTCCTCTACTACAAGAAATCTCGTCCCGAGATTTAAGAGGGGAGTAAGGGGGGAAGGTTTGGTAACGAATCTAGTGGGTCTTCTCATCCTGGCTTGCTCTTCTCGAAGAGGCCGGTCCAATACATTGATGGCTTCATTTCTCTGATTCAGGTCATCATGATGAAGTCGGCGCCCTTTCTTCAGGAACTCCATCGTACTTATGAAAGAATAAAGGGTGGGCATTCTGGGAGAACGGACGTCGGCAAGGTTGACTATCGGGTAGACAACATCGAGGAAGGTGGCGGAAAGTAACTCTCGAATTGAACCTTAAGAAATTATCGAGAGCAAAGTAAGGAGGTATCATGGGAAGTTTCAAGCGGGTAGGCAATCGTTCGATGCCTGAAACGGGGCGTGAAAGGGGTTCAAAGCAACGGAAATAAGTATTGTGTTTAATACCAGAATTGATGATCACAGGGAAGGTGGCTCATGAATTACACACCAAGCCAGCGTGAGGAATAACTTTAGAAACAGGGTTGCACAGGAGAGTCAGGTTTCGATCCGGTGGAACTGTGGGTTATGGGCCCACCATGTGGGTTAAAAAGCAGGAAGGGCGGTGACGTCTTGCACGATCATGAAAGCAAGGCATGTCAGAGGATAGTCTGCCGGTTATGTCGGCAACAACATCGGTACCAAGGGCGAGGGACGAAGAGAACCATTTTCCTGCTCGTTGAACGAGGCGGACCAATAGGCAAAGTTCTCGTCCATCGGTGGTTATCGGAATGTCATCAACAAAAGTAACACGGTCTTACTGACAGAATTTTACACCGAGGTGTTTACATAAGTAGGAGAATATTACTGCTTAGATTATAATGATCACCATAAAGGTCAAACCAAACAATGGAAAGGAAAAGGTGTTTATCAGATTAACAGCACAATGGAAAGGAAAATGTGTTTAAACACATATTTCAGGGGCATATCCCTCCCAAGGACAAGCAGAGCATGATATCTGTGACAGGATATAATGTAGAAAACCCTTTAGGTTAGGGGAGAGAAATTTCTTGACAGCGGTGTTTGGATAATTGAGTAGGAAACATTTAGCATTGGGCTTCAAATGTTCTTCTTGAAAATCATAGTACCATAGACATGCTTCAAGATAGCATTGACATGGTCAACGGGTGAAAATCAAACTTTGGAATAAAAAAGGATCCATCAGGAACAACTTATAGAATAAGTCTTACAATTTCCTCATGGAAGAATGGCTAACCTTGCTAAAACAAAACTATAACAATACGTCCTCCGGCCAGGGGTGCTAGGCATGACATCACCTTACCGGGTCATGTAAGGATGTTATAACTCCTGGAAATATGTTCCAACCATCATATCTGACCGAGATTCAGATCTGATTGGTGTCGGGATAACTCAGACTTAGGATGCCTGAGAAGAAAGGTGCAACACAAATTGTTGAGATGACATTGTAAGATTCTCGGGAATTGAACTATAGAAGCAAGTCCCGAATCATGAGTTCATCATTCAACCAAGGAGATGATGAGGAGGTAGCTGGTGGACTTGGCGACAACTCATCGAGATTCCCAAAATGATGGATTTCCACAATTATGTGAACAAGGAGATAACATTTGTCAGATCAAATGATATAATGAAGTATGATCGAGGAAAACATACACAATTAAACATTGGTTGAAGGTGCGCCCGAAACATGGGTTGGGTTGCACGACCAATGTCAGAATGGTGATTCAATAATCAATAGTCAAAGAATGAATGGCCGACCATTAACTTCAAAGCAATAGGATTGCTGGAAGGGCAGAATCCAAACAGCACCATTCACTTGTTGGTACCCCGTTCGGAATCAACTCGAGGACCAAGAAAGAATGATGATGGGGAGAAGTATCGGTATACCAAGAATTCTTAAGAGCTGGAGCAATCCTCACAAGATTCTTGACATAAAAGATGGTAATATTCCAAGATAAAGAACAAATACTGGATAGCAAGGATCTCAAGGTATAATACAAAACATGAACAAGTTTGTGTTGAACGAAAGGCAATAAAGTGGTCGATGACAACACAAATCATCGATGACAAGGATGGTACTTCTCATCATGAATTCAATTGATATCCTGGAAGAGCTCAAAATATTGATGATGATCACGACACATTTTTCGAGAGAATTCATGAAGATGTAATCAATTGGCGATGACATCAAGTCAAAGGAATGATGAAGCAAAAGGTTATTGAAACCATGGGTACGACACAAACTCCGAAGCAAGCTTGCTGTCCAAAGCGAAATGATATGATGAGGAAGATCAATGTAAGCTTAGCTCATCGTCAAAAATTATGCTCTGAGAAGAAGGACCAGGTAGCACAGTTAAAATCGGGACGGCAAGGATATAGCCAAACAGGCTAGGAATGACGTGATTGAGTTCAAACTCGTAAGTAATAAAGGTTACCAAGAGTTGTTTAACCGCGATGCCGACTCGAGTCAGTTATCGATGTCTTTGAGTGTTTAATAACTCAGAGCCCATGAAAAATTGGAATCAATGAGAATGTAGCACTTGATGAAGAACTCATAAGAAGTTATGCAGTTCCGTGATAATCTTGAGTTACCAGGGGGTAATACTCGACGACAAATCAAAATAGAGATTGGACTGGGGTATTACTCCGCAAAAGACAAGTGCTTACACTTGCACGAGAAATGGTATTTAAAGGAGAACATGGTCGGAATCACGATTGGAAAAGGCCAGATCCCAGATATAACATGAACTTATACCAAAGGAATAATTAATTTAAGAGAAGCTTTAATGATAAGATCTACATCGTGTCCATGGGCATGAACACAAAGTTCAAGGTCGACTCCCACTTCTCCAATGCATAACCTTTCATTCACTTCTCATTTTCGACGAATTCATAGTGCTGAAATTTTATCTGGTAAACCACCAGAAGGATATGACTCGTGAAAACTCTCGGGTTTGCACAGATTAGGGAAGGCATTGGTCCAACCCATCGGGTATCTTAGGGACATATACTACAAAGTTCAGAAGTAAATAACTCAAGCTCGAAAGCATAGCAAGGTTGAGAAAGTAGAGGATACAATTTACCAAAGGCATTATGTATCCGAGGGAAGACTCACAAAGTTATTGAATATGAAGGACGTTGTCAGATAAAATCCATTAAAGGGTCTGCCGGTCCATAACATAGCTGATGTGAGTATCGGCACAAAACCAACGGAAGAAACAATGCGAAGGCATTGGATTATAGAAGCAACTAACTAATTCAAAGCTCTCATGTAAAGCAATTAAGGTTTCCAAATCAAAGGATCAGAAGCAAATGCTCCGATTAAGGATGGATAGGTTGAGTAAGCTTAGGGGTAAAATTGTCAACAATTTGATGGTCGAGATCCAACTCATGTTTAAAATGACGTCTGAGCTGAAAGGATGAATTCTAGGATCTGATTGAGGATTGCGAGCATTCGCAATATTTTGAATCAATGGACTCAAAATGATAGTGACAAAGGCTGCCAATAAGATTACTATACTTATGGGATTAACCATAATGCAAGAAAGCAAGAATTCCAAGAGCAATAGGCTACTCAGGATTTTCGGAAGTTCGAATATTATTTTGAAGAACTTAGTGAAACACACAAACAACTAGGGATGGGCGGATACTCGGTAAGTGCGAGAAATTATCTGTAGGGGTGTATATGTGGATAATGGACTGCAAGGCGGTAGGTACAAAGTATTCTCGGAACAATACAGAGAATTTCCGAGGTATCTTGTAATAACAAGATCAACTGGGAATGAAGTTATGGACGACAAGTGTATGTAGCTTTCCAAAGGGATTTATCGGTGGTATGGAATTGCAACGACGAAGGGCACAAGGGTCTCGGGGAAACATCGGAGAGTATTGTCAGAATCTTCTGTTGAAGCGGTCGATCATCTGTAATGAAGGGGCTCTCCGGCAGGAAGTGGTAACGAGAACCTAGAGTTATATTTCAGCAAAATTATTTTATCCGAATAGAAGAGAGATTAGAATCCCAAAGTATAGACGAGGAATAAAAGATCCTAATACCACCCAAATGGCGACGTGGGCCCGTAAGCCACACAACCATGTTAGTAAAAAGTTTTGTAATGTCTAGACTCGACTTCGGCCAAGGAGTGTGAAAGGGGGATTCCTACAGGCAGTCGGCTCTGATACCAACTTGTGACGCCACTGATTTAACCGTGCACTAATCATACACGCAAATGTGTACGATCAAGATCAGGGACTCACGGGAAGATATCACAACACAACTCTACAAATAAAATAAGTCACACAAGCATCATATTACAAGCCAGGGGCCTCGAGGGCTCGAATACAAGAGCTCGATCATAGACGAGTCAGCGGAAGCAACAATATCTGAGTACAGACATAAGTTTAAACAACTTTGCCTTAAGAAGGCTACCACAAACTGGGATACAGATCGAAAGAGGCGCAGGCCTCCTGCTTGGGATCCTCCTAAACTACTCCTGGTCGTCGTCAGCGGGCTGCACGTAGTAGTAGGCACCTCCAGAGTAGTAGGAGTCATCGTCTACGGTGGCGTCTGGCTCCTGGGCTCCATCGTCTGGTCGCAGCAATCGGGTATAGAAAGGAAGAAAAGAGGGAGCAAAGCAACCGTGAGTACTCATCCAAAGTACTCGCAAGCAAGGAGCTACACTACATATGTATGCATTGGTATCAAATGGAAAAGGCTATCATATGTGGACTGAACTGCAGAATGCCGGAATAAGAGGGGGATAGCTAGTCCTATCGAAGACTACGCTTCTGGCCACCTCCATCTTGCAGCAGGAGAAGAGAGTAGGTGGCAAGTTCATCAAGTAGCATCGTGTAGCATAATCCTAACCGATGATCCTCCCCTCGTCGCCTTGTGAGAGAGCGATCACCGGTTGTATCTGGCACTTGGAAGGGCGTGTTTTATTAAGTATCCGGTTCTAGTTGTCATAAGGTCAAGGTACAACTCCGGGTCGTCCTTTTACCGAGGGACACGGCTATTCAAATAGATCAACTTTCCTGCATGGGTGCACCACATAACCCAACACGCTCGATCCCATTTGGCCAGACACACTTTTCTGGGTCATGCCCGGCCTCGGAAGATCAACACGTCGCAGCCCTATCTAGGCACAATAGAGAGGTCAGCACGCCAGTCTAAATCCTATGGCACAGGGGTCTGGGCATCGCCCTTTGCACACCTGCATGTTGCGAACGCGGCCGTAAGCAGACCTAGCCTAGCAGGCGTTCCAGTCCAATCCGGGGCGCGCCGCTCAGTCGCTGACGTTATGAAGGCTTCGGCTGATACCACGACGTCGAGTGCCCATAACTGTCCCCGCGTAGATGGTTAGTGCGTATAGGCTAGTAGCCAGACTCAGATCAAATACCAAGATCTCGTTAAACGTGTTATCTTGAAATAACCGCAAACGCCGACCAGGGCCAGGCCCACCTCTCACCTAGGTGGTCTCAACCTACCCTGTCGCTTCGCCACAAAGTAACCGTCGGGGGCCTTCGGGAACTCAGGCCCACCTCTACCGGGATGGAGCCACCTGCCCCTTCAGCCCCCAACATCGGAATCACTCGCGGGTACTCCTACGAGCCGACCCGACTTTAATCACCACAAGTATCATTGCGAGGTTAGCAACAGTAACCGAGGCGACGTGGCGTGATTAGCGTGGGATTACTGTAGCAGGATTATCCGGGTGTCACAAAAAGTTGAGGTGTTTGGAATCTCATATGAAATGTTATGAGTTGTTTGTTGATTGTGAGGGCCTCTCTCATTATCTCACCCAGACTAAAACCTTGTACCCATGGACAAGCTGACCCCAAACTTTTCCCAGAAAAACAACCACATTTCACCTGAGGAAATACATACATTATACTGAGTACCCCTTCTATCCTATGCCTGCAGATGACAACCCTTTACGAGTCTTTTCTCAAGGGCCCGGAAACGATCATGACCCTGACTAGTGGTCAGGATTACCCAAAAATCCTGAAGGACATGATGAAGCATATTCATCTTGAAGGAGATGCAGTCTACAAGGGTTATCCTTCCATGGAGAATGGAGTTGAACTTTGGTATGTGGAGGTACACCTCCACCGTGTGAAGGGAGTTTTCCCAAAGACTATGGGGCAATACCTTTTCATTTCTCGAGTACCATGAGCAACATTCTTCAACTCTATTCGTGAAGCTGCTATGGAAGCCATACGTCAGATTGGCGGAATACTTGAAGCAAGACTTCGTCACACTCAGGAATACCCGAGAGAGGTCCATGCGGAGATGATGGAGATGAAGCTCATGGCCACCACGATGAAGCAAAACATCGATGATTTGAAGGATCACATCGCACAATTCTAGTGGGACTGAAGCATCTTCAAGTAGGGCAAATGAATAAAGATGGAAGTAATGCTTGACCATCCAAACTATGTGGATGGCAGCTTTTGTAATAGAGTACTTGTGAAATTTGAGTTTTTAGTAGTGGTTAAGGATATAATAATGGATTTGATATGAAGAGAATATGAATTATGGATGAACTAGTGCATTTTTGGCGATACTTGTCTGTGTGAACACTTGACCAATGGAAAAGGAAATGAATTCCATAGAGTGGAGTTTGGACAAATGAGTTGGAGTTTGGTTTTGGTTATGATGGTTACCCCAAGAGTATGAAGTAATGAAATACTATTGGATTTAAATGAGATGTAATGTTGGAATATGGAACAATAGTAACTCCAAGGATGAGTTAAAGATATACATTTGTTGAAGTGGGCCATAACCCACAGGACCCAGGATTTGGTAAGGAAACAAGCACAATCTTGTTAAAGAAAAGAATTCTGGGAGAAGCTGTGAGTTCATCAGCAGACGTTCCATAGGAGGTTACGTAAACCCAAGAGTTGTGAAGAAACGATAGAGGTTTTGTTTGGCTTGCAGGACCAATGGATTTATCGGACCCAGTACATGGAGAAGAGAAGTTCTGCAATGCTTGTGAGGATGCCCAAGTGTTAGAATACGTGATTCACTATCTGCGTATGTAGTAATGATTCAAGTACGGGATGGATTGGCCCCCATACCAGAGACTTTTATCACGAACTATCATATGTTGATGGAAAATCAGAGAGACTTAAAACCCTAGAAGAGTGTCGACACGATAAGCCAAAAACCTTAGAATGGTAGGACGATGGAACCCTTTACAAGCAATCGTTGCCAATCGTAGGTTATACGGTGAGATTCAACCCAGACCCATTTCCTACAGGAGGAACCAGAAATTGTTGACCACCATGAGATTTCGATAGTTGTTTAGCATTGGCGACAGCCTGACAGCTAAGAAGACCCAGACCCAGAAGGACCTTATTTGATGCAAGGACTCAAGATTTTGAGGAAAAGGCCATGCCCTTACCGGAAGAGCAAAAGTGAAGGAGTTATCTCGGAGAATATGAGAAGACCGGCACCGTCAACGCAAAGGACGGAGTACATGAGTTTTATCAGAACCGTAACCATGATTCTAAGGGTGGTAGCACCCCATACCATGTGTTGATGAATGTATTTTCAAGGAGACCCCCCCCCCAAACCTAACCGTCTTTCTAGCCTCTCCGAATCTCGAGGACGAGATTCATTTTAAGGGTGGTAGTTTGTAACATCCCAAAATTCTAAATTTTGGAATGTTATATTAAATAAATAATTGTGATTGTTTGTTTGATTTTTTGTGTGATTGATTGTATGAAACTGAGTGGAAAATGAAACTTTTTGACAGTTGAATGATAGGGAATAAAAGGACTTTCCCAAAAATTTGCATCTTGCATTTTGATCTTCCTGAATTCAAATTCATTTCATCACAAAACCCTAGAGGGAAGATGATATGACCTCTTCCATTTAAAGAAATGAAAAGGGGTTTGAAAATGATTTGAATTCCTTTTTGAAATATTTCAAATTTAGAAACTTTAAGCAACTCAATGAGTTCATAAAATGACTTCGTCATATTTGAAGAAAGAGAGTTGGAAGTTCCAAAGGAATAATTTGTAGTCACTTTGAAGTTGTTTGAAACTCCAAATTCAAATCCAATTGGGAGTTATTTGAGTTCCTATTCAAATTATTTTTCTCCTGAAAATAAATAAATGGAAATAAGGGTAAAATGATTCCCTTCAATGGAAAATTAGGAGAAAATAAATTTGAAATCATTTTGCTATTTAAAAATGATTTTTATTGATTTTAAATGTAACAGTAGGATTGTTTGACTTTTATGATTTATTTTGGATTTTATTTGAACTTGGAAAATAGTTCACCCTATTCTTGGTATTTTTATGATCATTTTGGTATATGATATATTATGTATAATTTTTATTTAATTTACTTCAGCTGCAGTTTTCCTTTGTGTTTTAAAAAAAAACACCGCGCACCGCCCCAGGACCGAGGCTAGCTCGGCCGAGGAACACCCCGCGGCCCAACCTGCTAGCCGCGCCAGG
>NC_041386.1:574085815-574157590 GCF_002162155.2 Triticum dicoccoides | reverse complement strand
GGCCTCCGCCTCGTCCGTCCGCTCCTTATCTCCCTCTCGCTCGCACGCAGCTTCCAAGAGAGCCTCACCCCGTCACCCCTAACCTCACGCCGAGCCGCTCGGAACGAGCTCACGTGTGTGCCGCCCGCAACCGCCGGTGAGGCCCTGCAGATGAGGCTTATCCGCTGGTCCCCGATGCCCTGCCTTCGCCTATAAATTCCCCTGAGGCTCCTCGTTCGATCTCACCATCTCTCTGATCCCCACGTCGCTCGCAGACCCCGCCCCGTCCGTTTGCATCCCGCCGGAGCACACAAGACACCGCCCGTCCTCCGCCCGATTCCAACGCCGACGACGCGAGCCGCCACCATCGCCGTGATCCTCTCGAAGCACCGCATCTCCCTGCACCCTCCGCTGTCGTCGGAACCCGCCGGAGCCGCCGCCTGTCCGGCGACGCGCGCCCTCGTCGAAGCACCAGAGCCGCCTCCCTCTGCCCCATCCGGTGCACGCCGACGCCCCCCGTCACCACCATCCGGTCGCCCGCGCCAAGTCGGTCCCCTTCGCCTCCTTCCTCGTCGCCGAGAAGCATCGCACACCGCCGCCCCGCTGACGCCGTGGTCCTGCCCAACGCCGGCGCCGCCCCAGTTGCCCTCTGTGAGCCGCCCCGCCCCCTCGTTCTTTTCTAGCCTCGTTTTTTTGTGAACCGTTACACGAAAAAATCGCCGGTTTTATTTTTAAACCAGGCGGTTCACTTAATTTAGCCGCGGTAGCCCGTTTGTCTTATATGTCGACCGTCCGCTGGATAAGCTCCGCAACGAATGGGTATGCACCAGTAGGAATCTGCCACGTGGCCAAGGGCCTGTTCGCAGTATATTTTAGTTTCTGTTTCACTGATTAGTCCCTAGGATTTGTAGATTGGTCCCTGAACTTTAGTTAGCCACAACTTTTTAACCGTAACTCCAAATTTGATGAAACCAACGGCAAATTCTTCGTATTGATTAGATCTATCTAGTAGAGTCATATTTGTAAACTTTTGTCAGATTCAAATTTGAATTTATTCAGGTTTGAATTCAAACTTCAAATGGCCATATCTCCTAAACCGTAGCTCTGATTGATGTGATTCTTTTTGCATCGTGTCACCGTTACCAAACCCTATCACTTGAACTTATCTCACGATATTTTTTTCACACATTAGGATCTGTCCATAGTAGTTTTACTCATATGCCTAGTATGCACTGTGGTCCACGTCACAATTTTTGGCACCCATGCCCTATGTTGTTTTGCACTTAGTATTTACTTTTGATAGGTAAGTCTGTTGTGTGTTCCTTTGGATTTTTCGACTCTTTACATGTTGCATGTTATTTGGTTCTCTGAAATGATTGCTTATGTGAATGCAATGTTTGACTTTATAGATTTTCATCGGAGAGTGACGAATAGTTCTATTAAGTAAATTTCTGAGAGTGATATAATCTTCATCAACTATTACCAGGCAAGTTCACATTTGACCATTCTTCCAATTACCTATGTTTTATATTATGCACTTAGTCCTTTTGTGGTAGGATTGCATGGTAGGATTTATTGATGCCAGATGGCTATGTCGTTACCTAGTAGTTCATTGAGGTAGGTTTGAACCATATACCTTTGTCACCACCGCGCAAGTTTAATTTTTCCTCGCCAATGTAGACGTGGATTGGGAAGTGTTCATTGTGAGAGATGAGTGACAAAGTAGTAAGTAGAACCAAGATAACTTAATGAACTACCTGGGCGGAGGTTTGGTTTGAATGGTGGCGAAGTACAGTTGGTGCATGCATGGGAAATCCATGGTGGTGCACCACTAGTGGTCCGTCCGCCCAGGCTCAAAGAGATCAATCGTATTCTCATGTCTAGAAGCTTACGTGTGCAGCCACAAGCCAATATGGGCTCTGGCTTAGTTGAGTAGTTAGTGTGACCCCTTCCGGGATGGGCTAGCAGATGTAGAATGAGTAGGTGTACCGGCCTATCCGTGGGTTAAGGGGGAATACTTTGGAAAGACTATGTCTCGGTCATCCTGTTCTCAAATGCCAGGCAGTGCGAGAACTTCAAGGGAGGCGATCGAGTCTCGTGGGGAAAAGTGCGCAAACCTCTGCAGAGTGTTAAAACCTAATCGAGTAGCCGTGTCCCCGGTTACGGACAACCTGAGCATCTAGTAGTGGAAATGCTGGGAGATCTCATCACTCTTAATTAAACAGTTGGGTTTTAAAAGAAACTTTGGGAATGGATTGAGTTGGGTTTACCAACTCATCCTATGCTATACAATAGTGATAGAATAATATCTTTTATTCTAGGGAAAAACTAGTTTTATGCAAAAAAACCTAAACTTAGAGCTTTTCCCCAGCCAAATTGCATGTACAAATAGGTTCATTATTTCTTATGATGTGACTTGCCAGTACATTCAATGTACTGACCTATAGGGCTACAACGTCTTATGTTGCAGGGATTTTTCTACTACGAGTAAGAGTTACGTTGAAGTGTTACGGTCTACACTCAACTTGCCGTTGGCGCTGATGGACTCCACACCCTTATGTTTGTTTCCGCTGAGACTTATGAGGTATATATCAGTTTTACGTTATTTATACATGTGATTGCACTTTGATATATACACTGATGTACTATGTGTGCCAGCATACCAATCCAAGGATGGCACGGATACACAGAGGCTTGACCGTTTGAGGTCGGGTCGCTGCAATAAGTGAAGAACAATATGTGAAAAGCTCGTAGGCATTGGATCGGTGATAGTGAATTATGCCGGATGTGCTTCATCATGTAATAGTCATAACCTAGGGTGACACAGAACTAGCTCCAATTCATCATTGTAATGTAGGCATGTATTCCTAATATAGTCATACGTGCTTATGGAAAAGAACTTGCATGACATCTTTTGTCCTACTCTCCCGTGGCAGCGGGGTCCTATTGGAAACTAAGGGATATTAAGGCCTCCTTTTAATAGAGTACCGGACCGAAGCATTAACACATAGTGAATACATGAACTCCTCAAACTATGGTCATCACCGGGAGTGGTCCCGATTATTGTCACTTCGAGGTTGCTGGATCATAACATATAGTAGGTGACTATAGACTTGCAAGATAGGATCAAGAACTCACATATATTCATGAAAACATAATAGGTTCAGATCTGAATTCATGGCACTCGGGCCCTAGTGACAAGCATTAAGCATAGCAAAGTCATAGCAACATCAATCTCAGAACATAGTGGATACTAGGGATCAAACCCTAACAAAACTAACTCGATTACATGATAAATCTCATCCAACCCATCACCGTCCAGCAAGCCTACGATGGAATTACTCACGCACGGCGGTGAGCATCATGAAATTGGTGATGGAGGATGGTTCATGATGACGACGGCGACGGATTCCCCTCTCCGGAGCCCCAAACGGACTCCAGATCAGCCCTTCCGAGAGGTTTTAGGGCTTGGCGGCGGCTCCGTATCGTAAAACGCAATGAATCCTTCTCCTTTATTTTTTCTCTCTCCAAAAGTGAATATATAGAGTTGGAGTTGAGGTGGGAGGAGCTCCAGGGGGCCCACGAGGTAGGGGGCGCACCCAGGGGGGCAGGCGCGCCCCCCCACCCTCGTGGCTAGGGTGTGGGCCCCTGGTCTTAATCTTTTGCTAGGATTTTTTATTATTTCCAAAAATACTCCCCGTGGAGTTTCAGGTCATTCCGAGAACTTTTGTTTCTGCACATAAATAACTCCATGGCAATTCTGCTGAAAACAACGTCAGTCCGAGTTAGTTCCATTCAAATCACGCAAGTTAGAGTCCAAAACAAGGGCAAAAGTGTTTGTAAAAGTAGATACGACGGAGACGTATCAACTCCCCTAAGCTTAAACATTTGCTTGTCCTCGGGTAATTCAGTTGATAAACTGAAAGTGATAAATAAAAACTTTTACAAACTCTATTTGCTCTTGTTGTTGTAAATATGTAAAGCCAGCATTCAAGTTTTCAGCAAAGATTATAGACTAACCATATTCACAATAACGCATAGGTCTCATGTTTACCCATATCAATGGCATAATCAACTAGCGAGCAATAATAATAAATCGTGGATGAGAACACTTTCTCAAAACAATCATAATATGATATAACAAGATGGTATCTCGCTAGCCCTTTCTGAGACCGCAAAACATAAATGCAGAGCACCTTTAAAGATCAAGGACTGACTAGACGTTGTAATTCATGGTAAAAGAGATCCATTCAAGTCATACTCAATGTAAACTAACAACAATGAATGCAAATGATAGTGGTGCTCTCCAACTGGTGCTTTTTAATAAGAGGATGATGACTCAACATAAAAGTAAATAGATAGGCCCTTCGCAGAGGGAAGCAGGGATTTGTAGAGGTGCCAGAGCTCGGTTTTGAAATAGAGATGAATAATATTTTGAGCGGTATACTTTCATTGTCAACATAACAACCAAGAGATGGCGATATCTTCCATGCTACACACATTATAGGCGGTTCCCAAACAGAATGGTAAAGTTTATACTCCCCCTCCACCAACAAGCATCAATCCATGGCTTGCTCGAAACAACGAGTGCCTCCAACTAATAAGAGTCCCAGGGGGAGTTCTGTTTGCAATTATTTTGATTTGATTTGCATAAAGCATGGGATTGGGCATCCCGGTGACCAGCCATTTTCTTGTGAGTGAGGAGCGGAGTCCACTCCTCTTGAGAATAACCCGCCTAACATGGAAGATACGGACAGCCCTAGTTGATATATGAGCTATTCAAGCATACAAAACAAGATATTTATTTGAAGGTTTAGAGTTTGGCACATACAAATTTACTTGGAACGGTAGGTAGATACCGTATATAGGTAGGTACGGTGGACTCATATGGAATAACTTTGGGGTTTATGGAGTTGGATGCACAAGCAGTATTCCCGCTTAGTACAGGTGAAGGCTAGAAAAAGACTGGGAAGCGACCAGCTAGAGAGCGACAAGAGTCATGATCTTGCATTAAAATTAATCAACACCGAATGCAAGCATGAGTAGAATATAATGCACCATGAACATAAATATCGTAGAGGCTATGTGTTGGGGAACGTAGTAATTTCAAAAAATTCCTACGCACACGCAAGATCATGGTGATGCATAGCAATGAGAGGGGAGAGTGTTGTCCACGTACCCTCGTAGACCGAAAGCGGAAGCATTAACACAACGCGGTTGATGTAGTCGTACGTCTTCATGATCCGATCGATCAAGTACCAAACGTATGACACCTCCGAGTTCAGCACACGTTCAGCCCGATGACGTCCCTCGAACTCCGATCCAGCCGAGTGTTGAGGGAGAGTTTTGTCAGCACGATGGCATGGTGACGATGATGATGTTCTACCGACGCAGGGCTTCGCCTAAGCACCGCTACAGTATTATCGAGGTGGACTATGGTGGAGGGGGGCACCGCACACGGCTAAAAGATCAAACGATCAATTTTTGTGTCTCTAGGGTGCCCCCTGCCCCCGTATAAAAAGGAGCAAGAGGGGGTGCGGACGGCCTAGAGAGGGGCGCGCCAGGAGGAGTCCTACTCCTACCGGGAGTAGGACTCCCACCCTTTTCCTTGTTGGAATAGGAGAGAGAGGGGAAAGAGGTGGAGGAGAAGAAGGAAGGGGGGCACCGCCCCCTCTCCTAGTCCTATTCCGACTAGGGGGAGGGGGCGCGGCCCTTGCCCTGGCCGCCTTTCCTCTCTTCCACCAAGGCCCACTAAGGCCCATTAAGTCCCCGGGGGGTTCCAGTAACCTCCCGGTACTCCGGTAAAATCCCGATTTCACCCGGAACACTTCCGGTATCCAAACATAGGCTTCCAATATATCAATCTTTATGTCTCGACCATTTCGAGACTCCTCTTCATGTCCGTGATCACATCCGGGACTCCGAACAACCTTCGGTACATCAAAACCTATAAACTCATAATATAACTGTCATCGAAACGTTAAGCGTGTGGACCCTACGGGTTCGAGAACTATGTAGATATGCCCGAGACATGTCTCCGGTCAATAACAAATAGCGGAACCTGGATGCTCATATTGGTTCCCACATATTCTACGAAGATCTTTATCGGTCAGACCGCATAACAACATACGTTGTTCCTTTTGTCATCGGTATGTTACTTGCCCGAGATTCGATCGTCGGTATCTCAATACCTAGTTCAATCTCGTTACCGGCAAATCTCTTTACTCGTTCCATAATACATCATCCCCGCAACTAACTCATTAGTTGCAATGCTTGCAAGGCTTAAGTGATGTGTATTACCGAGAGGGCCCAGAGATACCTCTCCGACAATCGGAGTGACAAATCCTAATCTCGAAATACGCCAACTCAACAAGTACCTTCGGAGACACCTGTAGAGCACCTTTATAATCACCCAGTTACGTTGTGACGTTTGGTAGCACACAAAGTGTTCCTCAGGTAAACGGGAGTTGCATAATCTCATAGTCATAGGAACATGTATAAGTCATGAAGAAAGCAATAGCAACATACTAAACGATCGTGTGCTAAGCTAACAGAATGGGTCAAGTCAATCACATCATTCTTCTAATGATGTGATCCCATTAATCAAATGACAACTCATGTCTATGTCTAGGAAACATAACCATCTTTGATTAACGAGCTAGTCAAGTAGAGGTATCCTAGTGACACTCTGTTTGTCTATGTATTCACACATGTATCATGTTTCCGGTTAATAGAATTCTAGCATGAATAATAAACATTTATCATGAAATAAGGAAATAAATAATAACTTTATTGTTGCCTCTAGGGCATATTTCCTTCAGTCTCCCACTTGCACTAGAGTCAATAATCTAGTTCACATCGCCATGTGATTTAACACCAATGGTTCACATCACCGTGTGATTAACACCCATAGTTCACATCTTCATGTGTCCAACACCCAAAGGGTTTACTAGAGTCAATAATCTAGTTCACATCACTATGTGATTAACACCCAAAGAGTACTAAGGTGTGATCATGTTTAGCTTATGAGAGAAGTTTAGTCAACGGGTCTGCCACATTCAGATCCGTATGTATTTTGCAAATTTCTATGTCAACAATGCTCTGCACAGAGTTTCTCTAGCTAATTGTTCCCACTTTCAATATGTATCTAGATTGAGACTTAGACTCGTCTCGATCAGTGTCAAAACTTGCATCGACATAACCCTTTTTGACGATCCTTTTGTCACTTCCATAATCGAGAAACATATCCTTATTCCACTCAGGATAATTTTGACCGCTGTCCAGTGATCTACTCCTAGATCACTATTGTACTCCCTTGCCAAAAACAGTGTAGGGTATACAATAGATCTGGTATACAGCATGGCATACTTTATAGAACCTATGGCCGAGGCATGGGGAATGACTTTCATTCTCTTTCTATCTTCTGCCGTGGTCGGGCCTTGAGTCTTACTCAATTTCACACCTTGTAACACAGGCAAGAAACTCTTTCTTTGACTGTTCCATTTTGAACTACTTCAAAATCTTGTTAAGGTATGTACTCATTAAAAAAAACTTATCAAGCGTCTTGATCTATCTGTATAGATCTTGATGCTCAATATGTAAGCAGCTTCACTGAGGTCCTTCTTTGAAAAACTCCTTTCAAATACTCCTTTATGCTTTGTAGAATAATTCTACATTATTTTCGATCAACAATATGTCATTCACATATACTTATCAGAAATGCTGTAGTGCTCCCACTCACTTTATTGTAAATACAGGCTTCACCACAAGTATGTATAAAACTATATGCTTTGATCAACTTATCAAAGAGTATATTCCAACTCCGAGATGCTTGCACCAGTCCATAGATGGATCGCTGGAGCTTGCATATTTTGTTAGCACCTTTAGGATTGACAAAACCTTTTGGTTGCATCATATACAACTCTTCTTTAAGAAGTCCATTAAGGAATGTAGTTTCGACATCCATTTGCCAGATTTCATAAAATGTGGCAATTTGCTAACATGATTCGGACAGACTTAAGCATCGCTACGAGTTAGAAAATCTCATCGTAGTCAACACCTTGAACTTTGTCAAAAACCTTTTTCCGACAAGTCTAGCTTTGTAGATAGTAATACTACTATCAGTGTCCATCTTCCTCTTGAAGATCCATTTATTTTCTATGGCTTGCCGATCACCGGGCAAGTCAACCAAAGTCCACACTTTGTTCTCATACATGGATCCCATCTCAGATTTCATGGCCTCAAGCCATTTTGCGGAATCTGGGCTCATCATCGCTTCCTCATAGTTTGTAGGTTCGTCATGGTCAAGTAACATGACCTCCAGAACTGGATTACCGTACCACTCTGGTGCGGATATCATTCTAGTTGACCTATGATGGTCGGTAGTAACTTGATCTGAAGTTACATGATCATCATCATTAGCTTCCTCACTAATTGGTGTAGGAGTCACAGGAACAGATTTCTGTGATGAACTACTTTTCCAATAAGGGAGTAGGTATAGTTACCTAATCAAGTTCTACTTTCCTCCCACTCACTTGTTTCGAGAGAAACTCCTTCTCTAGAAAGGATCCATTCTTAGCAACGAATATCTTGCCTTCGAATCTGTTATAGAAGGTGTACCCAACAGTAACTTTTGGGTATCCTATGAAGACACACTTTTCCGATTTGGGTTTGAGCTTATCAGGATGAAACTTTTCACATAAGTATCGCAACCCCAAACTTTAAGAAACGACAACTTTGGTTTCTTGCCAAACCACAGTTCATACGGTGTCGTCTCAACGGATTTAGATGGTGCCCTTTTAAACGTGAATGCAGCTGTCTCTAATGCACAACCCCAAAACTATAGTGGTAAATCGGTAAGAGACATCATATATTGCACTATATCCAATAAAGTACGGTTATGACGTTCGGACACACCATTACGTTGTGGTGTTCTAGGTGGCGTGAGTAGTGAAACTATTTCACTTTTTTTTAACTGAAGGCCAAACTCGTAACTCAAATATTTCACCTCTGCGATCATATCATAGAAACTTTTATTTTCTTGTTACGATGATTCTCCACTTCACTCTGAAATTCTTTGAACTTTTCAAATGTTTCAGACTTGTGTTTCATCAAGTAGATATACCCACATCTGCTCAAATCATCTGTGAAGTTCAGAAAATAATGATACTTGCCGTGAGCCTTAACACTCATCGGACCACATACATCAGTATGTATTATTTCCAATAAGTCAGTTGCTCACTCCATTGTTCCGGAGAACGGAGTCTTGGTCATCTTGCCCATGAGGCATGGTTCGCAAGCATCAAGTGATTCATAATCAAGTGATTCCAAAAGTCCATCAGTATGGAGTTTCTTCATGCGCTTTACACCAATATGACCTAAATGGCAGCGCCACAAATAAGTTGCACTATCATTATTAACTTTGCATCTTTTGGCTTCAATATTATGAAAATGTGTATCACCATGATCGAGATACAACAAACCATTTTCATTGGATGTATGACCATAGAAGGGTTTATTCATGTAAACAGAACAACAATTATTCTCTAACTTACATGAATAACCGTATTGCAATAAACATGATCCAATCATATTCATGCTCAACGCAAATACTAAATAACATTTATTTTAGGTTCACCACTAATCCCGAAAGTATAGGGAGTGTGCGATGATGATCATATCAATCTTGGAACCACTTCCAATACACATCGTCACTTCACCCTTAACTAGTCTCTGTTCATTCTACAACTCCCGTTTCGAGTTACTACTCTTAGCAACTGAACCAGTATCAAATACCGAGGGGTTGCTATAAACACTAGTAAAGTACACATCAATAACATGTATATCGAATATAGCTTTGTTCACTTTGCCATCCTTCTTATCCACCAAATACTTGGGGCAGTTCCGCTTCCAGTGACCAGTCCCTTTGTAGTAGAAGCAGTTAGTCTCAGGCTTAGGTCCAGACTTGGGCTTCTTCACTTGAGCAGAAACTCGCTTGCCGTTCTACTTGAAGTTCCCCTTCTTCCCTTTGCCCTTTATTTGAAACTAATGGTCTTGTAAACCATCAACACTTGATGTTTTTCTTGATTCCTACCTTCGTGGATTTCAGCATCACGAAGAGCTTGGGAATCGTTTCCGTTATCCCTTGCATATTATAGTTCATCACGAAGTTCTAGTAACTTGGTGATAGTGACTAGAGAACTCTGCCAATTACTGTCTTATCTGGAAGATTAACTCCCACTTGATTCAAGTGATTGTAGTACCCAGACAATCTGAGCGCATGCTCACTGCTTGAGCTATTCTCCTCCATCTTTTAGCTGTAGAACTTGTTGGAGACTTCATATCTCTCAACTCGGGTATTTGCTTGAAATATTAACTTCAACTCCTGGAACATCTCATATGGTCCATGATGTTCAAAACGTCTTTGAAGTCCCGATTGTAAGCCGTTAAGCATGGTGCACTAAACTATCAAGTAGTCATCATACCGAGCTTTTGTCAAAATGTTCATAACGTCTGCATCTGCTCCTGCAATAGTTCTGTCACCTAGCGGTGCATCAAGGACATAATTCTTCTATGCAGCAATGAAGATAATCCTCAGATCACAGATCCAATCCGCATCATTGCAACTAACATCTTTCAACTCAGTTTTCTCTAGGAACATATCAAAATAAAACAGGGGAGCTAAACGCGAGCTATTGATCTACAACATAGATATTCTAATACTACGAGGACTAAGTTCATGATAAATTAAAGTTCAATTAATCATATTACTTAAGAACTCCCACTTAGATAGACATCCCTCTAGTCCTCTAAGTGATTACGTGATCCATATCAACTAAACCATGTCCGATCATCACGTGAGATGGAGTAGTTTCAACAGTGAACATCACTATGTTGATCATATCTACTATATGATTCACGCTTGACCTTTCGGTCTCCGTGTTCCGAGGCCATATCTGTTATATTCTAGGTTCGTCAAGTTTAACCTGAGTATTCCGCGTGTGCAACTATTATGCACCCATTGTATTTGAACGTAGAGCCTATCACACCCGATCATCACGTGGTGTCTCAGCACGAAGAACTTTCGCAATGGTGCATACTCAGGGAGAACACTTTATACTTTGATAATTTAGTGAGGGATCATCTTATAATGCTACCATCAATCAAAGCAAGATAAGATGCATAAAAGATAAACATCACATGCAATCAATACAAGTGATATGATATGGCCATCATCATCTTGTGCTTGCGATCTCCATCTCCGAACCACCGTCATGATCACCATCGTCACCGGCACGACACCTTGATCTCCATCATAGCATCGTTGTCGTATCGCCAATCTTATGCTTCTACGACTATCCCTACCGCTTAGTGATAAAGTAAAGCATTACAGGGCGATTGCATTGCATACAATAAAGCGACAACCATATGGCTCCTGCCAGTTGCCGATAACTTGGTTACAAAACATGATCATCTCATACAATAAAATTTAGCGTCATGTCTTGACCATATCACATCACAACATGCCCTGCAAAAACAAGTTCGACGTCCTCTACTTTGTTGTTGCAAATTTTATGTGGTTGCTACGGGCTTAGCAAGAACCGTTCTTACCTACGCATCAAAACCACAATGATAGTTTGTCAAGTTGGTGTTGTTTTAACCTTCTCAAGGACCGGGCGTAGCCACACTCGGTTCAACTAAAGTTGGAGAAACTAACACCCACCAGCCACCTGTGTGCAGAGCACGTCGGTAGAACCAGTCTCACGTAAGCGTACGCGTAATGTCGGTCCGGGCCGCTTCATCCAACAATACCGCCGAACCCAAGTATGACATGTTGGTAAGCAGTATGACTTATATCGCCCACAACTCACTTGTGTTCTACTTGTGCATATGACATCTACGCATAAAACCTGGCTCGGATGCCACTGTTTGGGAACGTAGTAATTTAAAAAATATTCCTACACACACGCAAGATCGTGGTGATGCATATCAACAAGAGGGAAGAGTGTTGTCCACGTACCCTCGTAGACCGAAAGTGGAAGCGTTAGCACAACACAGTTGATGTAGTTGTACGTCTTCACGATCCGACCGATCGAGTACCGAACGTACGGCACCTCCGAGTTCAGCACACGTTCAACCCGATGACGTCCCTCGAACTCCGATCCAGCCGAGTGTTGAGGGAGAGTTTCATCAGCACGACAGAGTGGTGACGATGATGATGTTCTATCGACGCAGGGCTTCGCCTAAGCACCACTATAGTATTATCGAGGTGGACTATGGTGGAGGGGGGCACCGCACACGGCTAAAAGATCAAACGATTAATTGTTGTGTCTCTAGGATGCCCCCTGCCCCTGTATATAAAGGAGCAAGGGGGTGCGGCCGGCCTAGAGAGGGGCACGCCAGGAGGAGTCGTACTCCTACCGGGAGTAGGACTCCCCCCTTTTTCCTTGTTGGACTAGGAGAGAGAGGGGAAAGAGGTGGAGGAGAAGAAAGAAGGGGGGGGGCGCCGCCCCCTTCTCCTTGTCCTATTCAGACTAGGGGGGAGGGGCGTGACCCTTGCTCTGGTCGACTCTCCACTCTTCCACCATGGCCCACTAAGGCCCATTAAGTCCACGGGGGGTTCCGGTAACCTCCCAGTACTCCGATAAAATCCTGATTTCACCCGGAACACTTCCGATATCCAAACATAGGCTTCCAATATATCAATCTTTATGTCTCGACCATTTCGATACTCCTCGTCATGTCCGTGATCACATCCGGGACTCCGAACAACCTTCAGTACATCAAAACATATAAACTCATAATATAACTGTCATCGAAATGTTAAGCGTGTGGACCCTACGGGTTCGAGAACTATGTCGACATGACCGAGACATGTCTCCGGTCAATAACCAATAGCGGAACCTAGATGCTCATATTGGTTCCCACATATTATACGAAGATCTTTATCGGTCAGACCGCATAACAACATACGTTGTTCCTTTTGTCATCGGTATGTTACTTGCCCGAGATTCGATCGTTGGTATCTCAATACCTAGTTCAATCTCGTTACCGGCAAGTCTCTTTACTCGTTCCGTAATACATCATACCGCAACTAACTCATTAGTTGCAATGCTTGCAAGGCTTAAGTGATGTGTATTACCGAGAGGGCCCAGAGATACCTCTCCGACAATCGGAGTGACAAATCCTAATCTCGAAATATGCCAACTCAACAAGTACCTTCGGAGACACTTGTAGAGCACCTTTATAATCACCCAGTTACGTTGTGACGTTTGGTAGCACACAAAGTGTTCCTCCAGTAAACGGGAGTTGCATAATCTCATAGTCATAGGAACATGTATAAGTCATGAAGAAAGCAATAGCAACATACTAAACGATCGTGTGCTCAGCTAACGGAATGGGTCAAGTCAATCACATCATTCTCCTAATGATGTGATCTTGTTAATCAAATGACAACTCATGTCTATGGCTAGGAAACATAACCATCTTTGATTAACGAGCTAGTCAAGTAGAGGCATACTAGCGACACTCTTTTTGTCTATGTATTCACACATGTATCATGTTTCCGGTTAATACAATTCTAGCATGAATAATAAACATTTATCATGAAATAAGGAAATAAATAATAACTTTATTATTGCCTCTAGGGCATATTTCCTTCATTATGTTGATATTGTTTCAACTACATGCGTGAACATGTGCCAAGTCAAGCCACTTGAATCGTTCAAAAGAGGATACCACCATATCATACCACATCACAACCATTTTAATAGCATGTTGGCACGCAAGGTAAACCATTATAAGAGCCTAGCTAATTAAGCATGGCACAAGAAACTATGATCTCTAGTTGTCATTGCAAACATGTTTATTCATAATAGGCTGAATCAGGAACGATGAACCAATCATATTTACAAAAACAAGAGAGGTCGAGTTCATACCAGCTTCTCCCATCTCAATCAGTCCATCATATATCGTCATAATTGCCTTTCACTTGCACGACCGAATGATGTGAATAATAATAATAATAGTGTGCGTGTATTGGACTAAGCTAGAATCTGCAAGCATTCAATAAACAGGAGAAGACAAGGCAATATGGGCTCTTTTGTCAGATCAACAATAATGCATATAAGAGCCACTTCAACAATTTAACCATGGTCTTCCCCTATCGACCCCCAAAGAAAAGAAAAGAAATAAAACTATTTACACGGGAAAGCTCCCAACAAGCAAAAGAAGAACTGGAAATCCTTTTGGGTTTTCTTTTTAATTACTACTACAAGCATGGAAATTAAAACTAGCTAAAAGCTACAACTAATTTTTTGTTTTTTCTTAAGGTTTATTAAGCACACAAGAAGAAAACATAAAAAGGAAATAAACTAGCATGTATATTACAATGAAAAAGTATGAGCACCGACATCTAGCAATGAGTGTGTGAACATAAATGTAATGTCGGTGATAAATACATACTCCCCCAAGCTTAGGCTTTTGGCTTAAGTTGGTCTATGGCCACGGTTGGCCTGGCGGATATCCATAGTAATAGTTGGGGTCGTACTGCGAAGAAGAAGACTTTGATTGCCACTGGTTGGCAATCATCTCCGGATCCCACTGGTAATTAGACTGTCATGGAGGATCAACTTGTGGTTCCGACTCCGGCTCTGTGGCTGATGTAGGGTTCCGCTAGGCGTGAATAGCCTCCAACGGAACAAGGTACTTGCCTGCAGATAAATCAAACAAGGAAGGAGCAGGCAGGGTAATAGTCTCAGGATGATGTTTATGAAAGAACAATTTGTATTTGAGCTCATTTCCCCTATTCTTAACAATAAAATCGTGTGCTACCATACTCTTATAATCTAAATAAACAGGAGGCATCAATTTTTCTTCCTTTTCATAACGCATAATAGGTATGTTAAAATGTGCAGCTAGGCGCGAGGCGAAGATGCCTCCAAAGACTGGGCCCTTAGTACGGTTAAGATTTAACCGCTTTGCAATAATGGCACCCATGCTGAATGTATCATCACGAAATAAGGCATGGCACAAAATAACAATATCAGGGGCACTCAGGTTTCCACAGTTTCCGCGCGCAATTAAGCATCTACTAGCAAATTGATACGTCTCCAACGTATCTACTTTTCCAAACACTTTTGCCCTTGTTTTGGACTCTAACTTGCATGATTTGAATGGAACTAACCCAGACTGATGTTGTTTTCAGCAGAATTACCATGGTGTTATTTAGGTGCAGAAACAAACGTTCTCGGAATGACCTGAAACTTCACGGAGCAACTTTTTGGAAAATATAATAAATACCTGCAAAAGATGAAGGCCAGGGGGCCCAGCACCTCTCCACGAGGGTGGGCGGCGCGCCTGCCCCCCTAGGGCGCCCCATACCTCGTGGGCCCCCTGGTGTCTCTCCGACCTCAACTCCAACTATATATATTTGCTTTTGGGGAGAAAAAAATCAGAGAGAAGAATTCATCGCGTTTTATGATACGGAGTCGCCGCCAAGCCCTAAAACCTCTCAGGAGGGCTGATCTGGAGTCCGTTCGGGGCTCCGGAGAGGGGAATCTGTCGCCATCGTCATCATCAACCATCCTCCATCACCAATTTCATGATGCTCACCGCCGTGCGTGAGTAATTCCATCGTAGGCTTGCTGGACGGTGATGGGTTGGATGGGATCTATCATGTAATCGAGTTAGTTTTGTTAGGGTTTGATCCCTAGTATCCACTATGTTCTGAGATTGATGTTGCTATGACTTTGCTATGCTTAATGCTTGCCACTAGGTGTAGCGACCAGACCTCAAACAGTCTGATCTCTGTGCTTAGGTGTCATCCCTGGATCAGTAATGCTGACACCACACAGTACTTGAAGGATTTATAACATAGTAGCCATCACACACTTATTACATCGAATGTCTCAAAAGAGAGCTTATTACAATAAATATGGCTTAAGGCCATCTAATAACGATAACGGCGGAAGGCTTGGAAGATAAGTGAGTCCATCAACTCCAACGGCATCACTGAGTATAGAACCACGACCTAAAAACTCCTTAATCGTCGTCTGAAAAGTCTGCAACATTAACGTTGCAGCCTGAAAACGGGTCAGCACATGGAATATGCTGGCAAGGTAACACATAGAGAGTAATGGAATGAAACGGCTATTCTATATGCATATTTGGCTGGTGGAAAGCTCTATGGTTACAGTTTTGCGTAAAGCCATTTTTTCCCTACTACAAAGGAATAAATTTTATTTAACTATCATGGTAGTTGTTAAACATTGAGAATGGTTGACAACATCCTCAATCCCAATTAAGCATCATCATTAAACAAAACCCAACAAAATTAAATCTTAGGGTAACATGTTGAGATTCACATGATAATCCAGGTACTAGATACTCAAGTTATCCATAACCAGGGACACAGCTAACCATGATTAGTTTATACACTCTGCAGAGGTTTGCGCACTTTTCCCCACAAGACTCGATCGCCTCCATTTGGTATCTCGCACTACATGGTGTTTGAGAAGACGGATGACCGAGACATAGTCTTTCAGAAGCGCTAGCACCTTACGATGGATAGACCATTACACCTACTTTCCCCTACATCTGCTAGTCTACCCTGTAAGAGTTCGCACGACTTAATCAACTATGCTAGAGCCCATAATAGCTTGTGGCTGCACACGGAAGTTTCTAGTATGAAAAATCTCACGATCCCTTTGGGACTGGGTGGCGGTCCATAAAGAAAAAGGGCAATCCTGGAATACCCAGGTACCTCAATCCACCCAGATGTGTGTTTAAGTTGCCACCTTAGATAAACCATTAATTTAACAAACTCACATCTGTCATGGATATCACTCACCCAATCCACGTCTACTAGCATAGCATAGCAATAGTAAGCAAACGTAGAAGTAACTCCCAAAGGTTTGATAGTACAATAGGTAATAGGTACTACCTCAACTACTTCCCAAACCCACAATTTAATTAGATCCTAATCATGCAATGTTTGAGGATTGATCTAATGCAATAAAACTGGGTAGTAGGAGGTATGATCAAAGTGTTACTTGCCTTGCTGATGTTTCGCAAAACCTAGAGATTCGAAGTAACAGGCGGCGCACTCCGGGTATTCTATCACAGACAAACAAACAAGCATACAATAAGTATTCATCTAATGCACAGTTAAAACTCAAATAAGAGATCTAACCAGAAAGTTCAACTTAAGAACTCCGATTGGCAAGAAGAATCAAATCAAACGAAGCAACGAAAGTCAAACGGCAAAAGAAACAGGCTTTGTTTACTATTATGGATCTAGGGCAATTTTTACAGTGGCAAAAACTTGTTTAAGTTGGTTAAACGGATAGAGGGTTTCGAGACGAAACTCCAGGCGCTTGAATCGCCTGATTCTGATAAATGAGGGAAAAGTTATACTAAAACAAAAATCGGATCAGAAATCGCGATCAGAAAAATCACGGATTTAATCCGAGAAAAAAAATGATGAACGTTCGCTAGAACGAACGAACGAACGCTCGCTATTTAAATAAATCAGAAAAAACCAATCTATTTAAAAAAACCGAAACTAAAAAAACGAACAAAACCGTCGGAAAAACTGAACGGTTTTTCGAAAAGAAAAGAAAAACCGGCGTCTAAAAAAACTACCCGACAATTCCGGCGAGGTTCCGGCGGTGGCGGCGAGGCTCCGGCGACGGTGGTCGGCGGCGGGGCGCGCGGCGCGGCGCTGGCGGCGGGATTCGGCGGCGGGGGTGGCGCTAGGGTTCGGGGCGGCGGGGCGGCTCGGTGGGCTGCGGGGTCGGGTGCCCCGGCTTTAAACGCCGGCTCCGGAGGACTTCGGGCCTAACACGGCCCGTAGGTCGGTTTCGTTTTTTTAAATTATTTCATGCAGAAAAACACATAAAAGAAATACTAAACGGACTGCAAAAATCTCGAAATAAAATTTCCCGGGCTTCTAAAATCAAGCCGCACAAGGTGAACATTTATTTGGGGCCTAAATGCAATTTTGACAAATGCACATTTTTCCTAAATTCAAATAAAAGAACGAAAAACTCCGAAATAAAATCTTATTTGATTTTATTATTATATCCTCAATATTTCCTTATTTTGGGAAAGTCATTTTATTCCCTGTCTCATATTTTTCTAATAGAAATAATTGATGATAAAATAATTAAAATCAAATGATCCTATTCTCAAAATTTGAGAAAACTCAAATATGAAAATAACGAAATCCCCAACTCTCTCCGTGGGTCCTTGAGTTGCGTAGAATTTCTAGGATCAAAACCAAAAGCAAATAAAATATGATATGCAATGATGATCTAATGTATAACATTCCAAATTGAAAATTTGGGATGTTACACTAGGGCCCGAGTGCCATGATTTCAGATCTGAACCTATTATGTTTTCATCAATATATGAGTGTTCTTGATCCTATCTTGGAAGTCTATAGTCACCTATTATGTGTTATGATCCGTTAACCCCGAAGTGACTACAATCGGGATACTTACCGGTGATGACCATAGTTTGAGGAGTTCATGTATTCACTATGTGTTAATGCTTCGTTCCGGTACTCTATTAAAAGGAGGCCTTAATATCCCTTAGTTTCCGTAAGGACCCCGCTGCCACGGGAGGGTAGGACAAAAGATGTCATGCAAGTTCTTTTCCATAAGCACGTGTGACTATATTCAGAATACATGCCTACATTACATTGCGGAATTGGAGCTAGTTCTGTGTCACCCTAGGTTATGACTGTTACATGATGAACCGCATCCGGCATAATTCTATATCACCGATCCGTTGCCTACGAGCTTTCCATATATTGTTCTTCGCTTATTTACTTTTCCGCTGCTATTGTTACAATCACTACTAAATACCAAAAACATTACTTTTGTTATCATTACCTTTTGCTATCGTTACCACTACTATCATATTACTTTGCTACTAAATACTTTGCTGTAGATATTAAGTTTCCAGGTGTGGTTGAATTGACAACTCAGCTGCTAATACTTGAGAGTATTCTTTGGCTCCCCTTGTTTCAAATCAATAAATTTGGGTTAAATACTCTACCCTCGAAAACTATTGCAATCCCCTATACTTGTGGGTTATCACAAATATAGCAAAGTAACGTACAACAGGAAAGTGTATGCTAGTAGTTCGTGCATCGGAAACCTTCCTCGTTTCCCCTATAGTGATGGTATCAATAAACCCATCCACATCGCCGCGATGTGGTTCCTCTATGATGCCCTCGAAAGGGATCAAACAAACCCGACAAAAATCACGAAGTGACATCTCCTTATGCTCATCATATAAATAAAACTCCACCATAGGTGGTGAGCTCCTAGCATGGAAATGAAAGTTTTGCACAAAGATATTGGTGAGTAAGAGATACTGTTCGCGCTGGTCGTGGGGGAAGGCGGTGGGGCCTGCATTCTCAGCCAATTCATAGAAATCATCATAAATCCCGGCTGCTCTCAAGAAAACATCACAAGGCCATTCACATGGCTGAACCTCCGCGATGCGAGGCAGATTATATTTGGGCCTCTTTGCTTCTTCATTTTGCTTTTCCTTCGAGCTTCGGCTCGATGAGCCCCTCAAAAATCTCTTCATTATTTTCTGAAAAATTCTGAAATTTTTAGTAACTTCAAATAAAAGTGAACCAAGCTCAACAAAATTGATAGCAACTACTCCTACAAGTGCCTAGAGCCTATATCATGCATCAAAACTACTTGGAACCATATAAATTTCACATGCAAGCTCAAGAACAGGGTCACCTAAGCAGCAAAAATATGCAATGAATAAAGCACTAGAACAAAAACTAATTGGATCAATGGAGGAGTCACATACCAAGGAACAATCCCCAAAGAAGTTTTGTGAGAGGTGCTTTGAGCAAGGAGATCGAAAATCGCAGCAAAATGAGCTAGAACTCGTGCTTGAGCTGGATAATGGTGTTTGTGGGAGGAAGAAGAAGTGTGTGGTTGCAGGAATAAGTGGAGGAGGGCCACCGTGGCCCCACGAGGCAGGGGGCGCGCCCTGGACCCTCGTGGCCAGGTGCCAGCTCCCCCTATTGTGTTCTCAGTGCCAGATATTCTCAAATATTCCAAAAAAAATCATATTTGAATTTCAGGGCATTTGGAGAACTTCTATTTTCGGGGTATTTTTATATTGCATGGATAATTCAGATAACAGACAGAAAATACTATTTTTATTTTATTTAATATAAATAACAGAAAGTAAGAAGAGGGTACAGAGAATTGTGTTTTCTAAATTCATCCATCTCATGATCATCAAAAGGAATCCATTAACAAGGTTGATCAAGTCGTGTTAACAAACTCATTCCGAATAACATGGAACCGGAGAATTTTCGAATAACACTAGATTACCTCAACGGGAATATGCACATCCCCAACAATAAGAATATCATATTTCTTCTTGACAGTAGGAAGAGGAAATTCAAAACCTCCAAAAATAATTGATGGAATTTTTCCAATAGAATTGATACTGTGGACTTGAGGTTGTTTCCTCGGAAAGTGTACCGTATGTTCATTACCATTAACATGAAAAGTGACATGGCCTTTGTTGCAATCAATAACAACCCCTGCAGTATTCAAAAAGGGTCTTCCAAGAATAATAGACATATTATCGTCCTCGGGAATATCAAGAATAACAAAGTCCGTTAAAATAGTAACGTTTGCAACCACAACAGGCACATCCTCACAAATACCGACAGGTATAGCAGTTGATTTATCAGCCATTTGCAAAGATATTTCAGTAGGTGTCAGCTTATTCAAATCAAGTCTACGATATAAAGAGAGATGCATAACACTAACGCCGGCTCCGAGATCACATAAAGCAGTTTTAACATAGTTTCTTTTAATGGAGCATGGTATAGTGGGTACTCCTAGATCTCCAAGTTTCTTTGGTATTTCACCCTTAAAAGTATAACTAGAAAGCATGGTGGAAATTTCAGCTTCTGGTATCTTTCTTTTATTAGTAACAATTTATTTCATGTACTTAGCATAAGGATTCATTTTAAGCATACCAGTTAATCGCATACGCAAAAATATAGGTCTAATCGTTTCACCAAAGCGCTCAAAATCCTCATCATCCTTTTTCTTGGATGGTTTGGGAGGAAAAGGCATGGGTTTCTGAACCCATGGTTCTCTTTCTTTACCATGTTTCCTGGCAACAAAGTCTCTCTTATCATAACATTGATTCTTTGATTGTGGGTTATCAAGACTAACAGCAGGTTCAATTTCTATATCATTATCATTTCTAGGTTGGGCATCAACATGAACATTATCATTAACATTATCACTAGGTTTAGGTTCATTACCAGATTGTGTTTCAGCATCAGAAATAGAAATATCATTTGGATTCTTAGGTGTTTCAGTAATAGGTTCACTAGAAGCATGCAAAGTCCTATCATTCTTCTTTTTCTTCCTTTTAGAAGGACTAGGTGCATCTATATTATCTCTCTGAGAATCCTGCTCGATTCTCTTAGGGTGGCCTTCAGGATACGAAGGTTCATGAGTCATTTTACCAGTTCTAGTAGCCACTCTAACAGCAAAATCATTATTCTTACGATTCAATTCATTGAGCAAATTATTTTGAGCTTTAAGTACTTGTTCTACTTGAGTGGTAACCATAGAAGCATGTTTACTAATAAGTTTAAGTTCACCTTTAACACTAGCCATATAATCACCCAAGTGTTCAAGCATATTTGAATTGTATTTCAATTTTCTACCAAAATAAGCATTGAAGTCTTCTTGCTTAACCATAAATTTAACAAACTCATCTAAGCATGGGCTAGCAAACTTAGTAAATGGGATTTCAGCTTTATCATATCTATAGAGAGAATTTACCTTTACTACCTGTGTCGGGTTATCAAGACCATGTGTTTCTTCAATAGGCGGTAAATTAAGACCATGTATTTCTTCAATAGGAGGTAAATTCTTAACATCTTCATCTTTAATACCGTTTTCTTTCATGGGTTTCTTTGCCTCTTGCATATCTTCAGGATTGAGAAGTAGAACACCTCTCTTCTTCGGAGTTGGTTTAGGAATAGGCTCAGGAGTAGGCTCAGGAAGTGTCCAATTATTTTCATTTGTCAACATATTATTCAATAGATTTTCAGCTTCATCCGATGTTCTTTCCCTGAAACAAAACCAACACAACTATCCAGGTAATCTCTGGAAGCATCGGTTAGTCCATTATAAAAGATATCAATTATTTCATTTTTCTTAAGAGGATGATCAGGCAAAGCATTAAGTAATTAGAGAAGCCTCCCCCAAGCTTGTGGGAGACTCTCTTATTCAATTTTCACAAAATTATATATATCCCTTAAGGCATCTTGTTTCTTATGAGTAGGGAAATACTTAGCAGAGAAGTAATAAATCATATCCTAGGGACTACGCACACAACCAGGATCAAGAGAATTGAACCATATCTTAGCATCACCCTTTAATGAGAACGGAAATATTTTAAGGTATAAAAGTAGCAAGTTCTCTCATCATTAGTGAACAGGGTGGCTATATCATTTAATTTAGTAAGATGTGCCACAACAGTTTCAGATTCATAGCCATAAAAAGGATCAGGTTCAACCAAAGTAATTATATCAGGATCAACAGAGAATTCATAATCATTATCAGTAACACAGATAGGTGAAGTAGCAAAAGCAGGGCCAGGTTTCATTCTAGCATTAAGGGATTGCTGCTTCTATTTAGCTAATAACCTCTTTAGATCATATCTATCATTGCAAGCTCAAATAGCTCTAGTAGCTTCTTCATCCATAACATAACCCTCAGGAACAACAGTCAATTCATATTTATTAGGGGGAGAATCTTCATCATCACTTTCATCAATATTATCAGTTTCAATAATTTCATTCTCTCTAACCCTAGCAAGTTGTTCATCAAGAAATTCACCAAGTGGCATAGTAGTATCAAGCATAGAAGTAGTTTCATCATAAGTATCATGCATAGCAGAAGTGGCATCATCAATAACATGCGACATATCAGAATCAATAGCAGAAGCAGGTTTAGGTGTCGTAAGATTACTCAAAACAGAAGGTGAATCAAGTGTAGAGCTAGATGGCAGTTCCTTACCTCCCCTCGTAGTTGAGGGATACATCTTGGTTCTTGGATCTTTCAAGTTCTTCATAATGATAAGCAGATATAAATCCCAAGTGACTCAAAGAATAGAGCTATGCTCCCCGGCAACGGCGCCAGAACTTGATAACCCACAAGTATAAGGGATCGCAACAGTTTTCGAGGGTAGAGTATTCAACCCAAATTTATTGATTCGACACAAGGGGAGCCAAAGAATATTCTCAAGTATTAGCAGCTGAGTTGTCAGTTCAACCACACCTGGAAACTTAATATCTGCAGCAAAGTATTTAGTAGCAAAGTAATATGATAGTAGTGGTAACGGTAGCAAAAGGTAATGATAGCAAAAGTAATGTTTTTGGTATTTTGTAGTGATTGTAACAATAGCAACGGAAAAGTAAATAAGCGAAGAACAATATGTGAAAAGCTCGTAGGCATTGGATCGATGATAGAGAATTATGCCGGATGTGGTTCATCATGTAACAGTCATAACCTAGGGTGACACAGAACTAGCTCCAATTCATCAATGTAATGTAGGCATGTATTCCGAATATAGTCATACGTGCTTATGGAAAAGAACTTGCATGACATCTTTTGTCCTACCCTCCCGTGGCAGCGGGGTCCTATTGGAAACTAAGGGATATTAAGGCCTCCTTTTAATAGAGTACTGGACCAAAGCATTAACACATAGTGAATACATGAACTCCTCAAACTATGGTCATCGCCGGGAGTGGTCCCGATTATTGTCACTTTAGGGTTGCCGGATCATAACACATAGTAGGTGACTATAGACTTGCAAGATAGGATCAAGAACTCACATATATTCATGAAAACATAATAGGTTCAGATCTGAAATCATGGCACTCGGGCCCTAGTGACAAGCATTAAGCATAGCAAAGTCATAGCAACATCAATCTCAGAACATAGTGGATAGTGGGGATCAAACCCTAACAAAACTATCTCGATTACATGATAAATCTCATCCAACCCATCACCGTCCAGCAAGCCTACGATGGAATTACTCACGCACGGCAATGAGCATCATGAAATTGGTGACGGAGGATGGTTGATGATGACGACGGCGATGGATTCCCCTCTCCGGAGCCCCAAACGGACTCCAGATCAGCCCTCCCGAGAGGTTTTAGGGCTTGGCGGAGGCTCCGTATCGTAAAACGGGATGAATCCTTCTCCTTTATTTTTTCTCCCCGAAAGTGAATATATAGAGTTGGAGTTGAGGTCGGAGGAGCTCCAGGGGGCCCACGAGGTAGGGAGCGCGCCCAGGGGGGCAGGCGCGCCCCCACCCTCCTGGCTAGGGTGTGGGCCCCCTGGTCTTGATCTTTTGCCAGGATTTTTTATTATTTCCGAAAATACGCTCCGTGGAGTTTCAGGTCATTCCGAGAACTTTTGTTTCTGCACATAAATAACACCATGGCAATTCTGCTGAAAACAACGTCAGTCCGGGTTAGTTCTATTCAAATCATGCAAGTTAGAGTCCAAAACAAGGGCAAAAGTGTTTGGAAAAGTAGATACGACGGAGACGTATCACAACAAACACATGCAAGAACTCCTTCTTTGACTGTTCCATTTTGAACTACCTCAAAATCTTGTCAAGGTATGTACTCATTGAAAAAACTTATCAAGCGTCTTGATCTATCTCTATAGATCTTGATGCTCAATGTGTAAGCAGCTTCATCGAGGTATTTCTTTGAAATACTCTTTTCCAACACTCCTTTATGCTTTCCAGAAAAATCTACATTATTTCTGATCAACAATATGTCATTCACATATACTTATCAGAAATGTTGTAGTGCTCCCACTCACTTTCTTGTAAATACAGGCTTCACCGCAAGTCTATATAAAACCATATGCTTTGATCACTTTATCAAAGTATATATTCCAACTCCGAGATAGTTGCACCAGTCCATAGATGGATCGCTGGATCTTGCACACTTTGTTAGCACTTTAGGATTGACAAAACCTTCTTGTTGCATCAGATACAACTCTTCTTTAAGAAGTCCATGAAGGAATGTAGTTTTGACATCCATTTGCCAGATTTCATAAAATATGGCAATTGCTAACATGATTCGGACAGACTTAAGCATCGCTATGAGTCAGAAAATCTCATCATAGTCAACATCTTGAACTTGTCGAAAACATTTTGCGACAATTCGAGCTTTGTAGATAGTAACACTACTATCAGTGTTCGTCTTCCTCTTGAAAATCCATTTATTCTTAATGAATCACCGATCATCCGGCAAGTCAATCAAAGTCCTTATTTTGTTCTCATACATGGATCCCATCTCAGATTTCATGGCCTCAAGCCATTTTGCGGAATCTGGGCTCAAAATCGCTTCTTAATAGTTCGTAGGTTCGTCATGGTCAAGTAACATGACTTCCAGAACAGGATTACCGTACCACTCTAGTGCGGATCTTACTATGGTTGACCTATGAGGTTCGGTAGTAACTTGATCTGAAGTTTCATGATCATCATCATTAGCTTCCTCACTAATTGGTGTAGGTGTCACAAGAACCGGTTTCTGTGATGAACTACTTTCCAATAAGGGAGCAGGTACGGTTACCTCATCAAGTTCCACTTTCCTCCCACTCACTTCTTTCGAGAGAAACTCCTTCTCTAGAAAGGATCCATTCTTATCAACAAATGTCTTGCCTTCGGATCTGTGATAGAAGGTGTACCCAACAGTTTCCTTTGTGTATTCTATGAAGACACATTTCTCCGATTGGGGTTCGAGCTTATCAGATTGAGACTTTTTCACATAAGCATCGCAGCCCCAAACTTTAAAAAACGACAACTTTGGTTTCTTGCCAAACCACAGTTCATATGTCATCGTCTCAACGGATTTAGATGGTGCCCTATTTAATGTGAATGCAACTGTCTCTAACGCATAACCCCAAAATGATAGTGGTAAATCAGTAAGAGATATCATAGATTGCACCATATCTAATAAAGTACGGTCACAATGTTCGGACACACCATTACACTGTGGTGTTCCAGGTGGCGTGAGTTGCGAAACTATTCTGCATTGTTTCAAATGAAGACCAAACTCGTAACTCAAATATTCTCCTCCACGATCAGATTGTAGAAACTTTATTTTCTTATTACGATGATTTTCCACTTCACTCTGAAATTATTTGAAGTTTTCAAATGTTTCAGGTTTATGTTTCATCAGGAAGATATACCCATATCTTACTCAAATCATCTATGAAGGTCAGAAAATAACAATACCTACCGCGAGCCTCAACACTCATCGGACTGCATACATCAGTATGTATTATTTCCAACAAGTCTGTTGCTTGCTGCATTATTCCGGAGAACAGAGTCTTAGTAATCTTGCCCATGAGGCATGGTTCGCAAGCATCAACTGATTCATAATCAAGTGATTCCAAAAGCCCATCAGCATGGTTTTTCTTCATGCACTTTACACCAATATGACCTAAACGGCAGTGCCACAAATAAGGTGCACTATCATTATTAACTTTGCATCTTTTGGCTTCAATATTATGAATATGTGTATTACTACGATTGAGATTCAATAAACCATTCACCTTGGGTGTATGACCATTGAAGGTTTTATTCATGTAAACAAAACAACAATTATTCTCTGACTTTAAATGAATAACCATATTGCAATAAACACGATAAAATCATATTCATGCTTAACGCAAACACCAAATAACATTTATTTAGGTTCAACACTAATCCCAAAAGTATAGGGAGTGTGCGATGATGATCATATCAATCTTGGAACCACTTCCAACACACATCGTCACTTCACCCTTAACTAGTCTCTGTTCATTTTGCAACTCCCGTTTCGAGTTACTAATCTTAGCAACTGAACTAGTATCAAATATTGAGGGGTTGCTATAAACACTAGTAAAGTACACATCAATAACATGTATATCAAATATACCTTTGTTCACTTTGCCATCCTTCTTATCCGCCAAATACTTGGGGCAGTTCTGCTTCCAGTGACCAGCCCCTTTGCAGTAGAAGCACTTAGTCTCGGGCTTAGGTCTAGACTTGGGCTTCTTCACTTGAGAAGCAACTTGCTTGCCATTATTCTTGAAGTCCCCCTTCTTCCCTGTGCCCTTTTTCTTGAAACTAGTGGTCTTGTCAACCATCAACACTTGATGCTTTTCTTGATTTCTACCTTCATCGATTTCCGCATCACGAAGATCTTGGGAATCATTTCTGTTATCCCTTGCATATTATAGTTCATCACGAAGTTCTAGTAACTTGGTGATAGTGACTAGAGAATTCTGTCAATCACTATCTTATCTGGAAGATTAACTCCCACTTGATTCAAGTGATTGTAGCACTCAGACATTCTGAGCACATGCTCACTAGTTGAGCTATTCTCCTCCATTTTGGAGGCAAAGTACTTGTCAAAGGTCTCATACCTTTCGACATGGGCATGAGGCTGAAATACTAATTTCAACTCTTGGAACATCTTATATGCTCCGTGGCATTCAAAACATTTTTGAAGTCCCGGTTCTAAGACGTAAAGCATGGTGCACTAAACTATCAAGTAGTCATCATACCGAGCTTTGCCAAACGTTCATAACGTGTGCATATGCTCCTGCAATAGGTCTGTCACCTAGCTGTGCATCAAGGACATAATTCTTCTATGCAGCAATGAGGATAATCCTCAAACCACGGATCCAATCCGCATCATTGCTACTAACATATTTCAACTTACTTTTTCTCTAGGAACATATCAAAATAAACAGGGAGCTACATCGCGAGCTATTGATCTACAACATAGTTATGCAAATACTATTAGGACTAAGTTCATGATAAATTAAAGTTCAATTTAATCATATTACTAAAGAACTCCCACTTAGATAGACATCCCTCTAATCATCTAAGTGATCACGTGATCCAAATCAACTAAACCATAACCGATCATCACGTGAAATGGAGTAGTTTTCAATGGTGAACATCACTATGTTGATCATATCTACTATATGATTCACGCTCGACCTTTCGGCCTCAGTGTTCCAAGGCCATATCTGCATATGCTAGGCTCGTCAAGTTTAACCCGAGTATTCTGCGTGTGTAGAACTGTCTTACACCCGTTGTAGATGAACATTGAGCTTATCACACCCGATCACCACGCGGTGTCTCGGCACGACGAACTTTGGCAATGGTCCATACTCAGGGAGAACACTTTTACCTTGAAATTTAGTGAGAGATCGTCTTATAATGCTACTGTTAATCAAAGCAGAATAAGATGCATAAAGGATAAACATCACATGCAATCAATATAAGTGATATGATATGGCCATCATCATCTTGTGCCTTTGATCTCCATCTCCAAAGCACCGTCATGATCACCATCGTCACCGGCGCGACACCTTGATCTCCATCGTAGCATCGTTTTCGTCTCGCCAACTATTGCTTCTATGACTATCGCTACTGCTTAGTGATAAAGTAAAGCAATTACAGGGCGATTGCATTGCATACAATAAAGCGACAACCATATAGCTCCTGCCAGTTGCCGATAACTCCGTTACAAAACATGATCATCTCATACAATAAAATATAGCATCATGCCTTGACCATATCACATCAAAACATGCCCTGCAAAAACAAGTTAGACGTCCTCTACTTTGTTGTTGCAAGTTTTACGTGGCTGCTACGGGCTGAGCAAGAACCGTTCTTACCTACGCATCAAAACCACAACGATATTTTGTCAAGTTAGTGTTGTTTTAACCTTCAACAAGGATTGGGCGTAGTCACACTCGGTTCAACTAATGTTGGAGAAACTGACACCCGTCAGCCACCTGTGTGCAAAGCACGTCGGTAGAACCAGTGTCGCGTAAGCGTACGTGTAATGTCGGCCTGGGCCGCTTCATCCAACAATACCGCTGAACCAAAGTATGACATGCTGGTAAGCAGTATGACTTGTATCACTCATAACTTACTTGTGTTCTACTTGTGCATATAACATCTATGCATAAACGTGGCTCGGATGCAACTGTTGGGGAATGTAGTATTTTCAAAATTTTCCTATGCACACGCAAGATCATGGTGATGCATAGTAACAAGAGGGGAGAGTATGTCTACGTACCCTCGTAAACCGAAAGTGGAAGCGTTTATCAACGCGGTTGATGTAGTCGTACACCTTCACGATCCGTCCCGATCATGTACCGAAAGTATGGCACCTCCGCGTTCAGCACATGTTCAGCCCGATGACATCCTCACCTTCTTGATCCAGCAAGAGGGGCGAAGTAGTAGATGAGTTCCGGCAGCACGACGGCGTGGTGACGGTGTAAGTGAAGAACAATCTCCGCGGGGCTTTGCCTAAGCACTACGAAAACTATTATGGAGGATAAACTAGAGGGGACGGGGTTGTCGGCACACGGCTTGGTGTTCCTTGATGTGTCTTGGGTGCTAGCCCTACCCCTCTATTTATATGTTGAGCCTTGGGGTCGAAACTTGGAGTAAAAGCCTCCACAAAGTTAGTTTCACCCGAAAGGCAAGAGTCCTTCTTGGACTCCAGGGCCAGATGCCAGGGTTCCCGGCGTCTGGACCCAGACGCTAGGGACCCTGGCGTCTGGCCCCTGGACTCCGCAAAACTTCCTTTTGCACTTTACAAAAACGTTGTGGGCTTTCCCCTTTGGCCCAAATAAAGTGTTCTCGTACCCAAACATTTCAGGAAACATCCGGAACTCCTTCCGGTGAATTTCGGAACCCTTCTAGAGACCAAACACTATTATCCCATATATCAAACTTTATCTCCGGACCATTCTGGAGTTCCTCATCATCTCCGTGATCTTATCCGGAACTCCGAACAACATACGGTTACCAACATACATAACTCATAAATACTATATCGTCAACGAACGTTAAGAGTGCGGACCCTATGGGTTTGAGAACTATGTAGACATGACCGAGACACTTCTCTGGTCAATAACCAATAGCGAAACCTGGATGCCCATATTGGCTCCTACATATTCTACGAAGATCTTTATCGATCGAACCGCATAACAACATACGTTGTTCCCTTCGTCATCGGTATGTTACTTGCCCGAGATTCGATAATCGATATCTCAATACCTAGTTCAATAACGTTACCGGTAAGTCTCTTTACTAATTCTATAATGCATCATCTCGCAACTAACTCATTAGTTACATTGCTTGCAAGGCTTATAGTGATGTGCATTACCGAGAGGGCCCAAAGATACCTCTCCGATAATCGGAGTGACAAATCCTAATCTCGATCTATGCTAACTCAACAAGTACCATTGGAGACACCTGTAGAGCACCTTTATAATCACCCAGTTACATTGTGACATTTGGTAGCACACAAAGTGTTCCTCCGGTAATCGGGAGTTGCATAATCTCATAGTCATAGGAACATGTATAAGTCATGAAGAAAGCAATAGCAGTAAACTAAAACGATCAAGTGCTAAGCTAATGGAATGGGTCAAGTCAATCACATCATTCTCTTAATGATGTGATCCCGTTTATCAAATGACAAACTCATGACTATGGTTAGGAAACATAACCATCTTTGATCAACGAGCTAGTCAAGTAGAGGCATACTAGTGACACTATATTTGTCTATGTAGTCACACATGTATTATGTTTCCGGTCAATACAATTGTAGCTTGAATAATAAACATTTATTATGATATAAGGAAATATAAATAACAACTTTATTATTGCCTCTAGGGCATATTTCCTACAACGAGAGGGGAGAGTGTTGTCTACGTACCCTCGTAGACCGTAAGCGTAAGCGTTATGACAACGCGGTTGATGTAGTCGTACGTCCTCACGATCGACCGATCCTAGTACCCAAAGTACGGCACCTCTACGATCTGCACACGTTTAGCTCGGTGAAGTCCGACGAACTCACGATCCAGCAGAGTGTCGAGGGAGAGCTTCGTCAGCACGACAGCGTGATGATGGTGATGATGATGCTACCGGAACAGGGCTTCGCCTACTCACCACTACGATATGACCGAGGTGGATTATGGTGGAGGGGGCACCACACACAGCTGTAAACTATCAACTTGTGTGTTCTAGGGTGCCCCCCTACCCTAGTATATAAAGGAGCAAGGGGGAGGCCGGCCGGCCTTGGGGCACGCTAAGGAGAGGGAGGAGTCCTCCTCCTAGTAGGAGTACGACCCCCCTTTCCTAGTCCAACTAGGAAGATGGAGGGTTGAAGGAGAGAGAGGGAGAGAGGGAGGGAAAGAGGGGGCGCCGCCCCCTCCTTGTCCAATTCGGACTCCCAAGGGGGGGTGCGCAGCCAGCCCTATGGCCCTTCCTCTCTCTCTCACAAGGCCCATATTGGCCCATTAGTTCCCCTGGGGGTTCCGATAACCCCCCGGCACTCTGATAATTATCCGATGACCTCCGAAACTCGTCTGGTGTCCGAATATAGTCATCCAATATATCAATATTTATGTCTCGACCATTTTGAGACTCATCGTCATGTCCGCGACCATATCCGGGACTCCAAACTATCTTCGGTACATCAAAACACATAAACTCATAATACCGATCGTCACCGAACATTAAGCGTGCTGACCCTACGGGTTCGAGAACTATGTACACATGACCGAGACACATCTCCGGTCAATAACCAATAGCGGAACCTGGATGTTCATATTGGCTCCCACATAGTCTATGAAGATCTTGATTGGTCAAACCACATAACGATATACGTTGTTCCCTCTGTCATCGGTATGTTACTTGCCCGAGATTCGATCATCGGTATCTCAATACCTAGTTCAATCTTGTTACCGACAAGTCTATTTACTCATTCCATAATGCATCATCCCGTAACTAACTCATTAGTTATATTGCTTGCTAGGCTTATATTGATGTGCATTACCGAGAGGGCCCAAAGATACCTCTCCGACAATCGGAGTGACAAATCCTAATCTTGATCTATGCCAACTCAACAAACGAAGACACCTGTAGAGCACCTTTATAATCACCCAGTTACGTTGTGACGCTTGGTAGCACACAAAGTGTTCCTCTGGTATTCGGGAGTTGCATGATCTCATAGTCATAGGAACATGTATAAGTTATGGAGAAAGCAATAACAACAAACTAAACGATCATCGTGCTAAGCTAACAGATGGTCAAGTCAATCACATCATTCTCTAATGATGTGATCCCGTTAAACTCATGTGTATGGTTAGGAAACATAACGATCATTGAGTCAACGAGCTAGTCAAGTAGAGGCATACTAGTGACATTCTGTTTGTCTATATATTCACACATGAACTAAGTTTCCGGTTAATACAATCCTAGCATGAATAATAAACATTTATCATGATATAAGGAAATATAAATAACAAATTTATTATTGCCTCTAGGGCATATTTCCTTCAGTTTGAGATTTAACTCAGGAGACACTCAATCTTCAAATTGTTATCCTTGAGCCAATGTCACTTAGACCTCACCCAATCACTCGTAGTAATTCTTCAAGGTAGACTTTTGAAACCTTCAGAGTCATTCTATGGCACTCAACAATTTCTTATTAGATGCTCAGAACATGACACCTAACCATTTGAAAGATAATAGTCTTTAGAGGTAATAAATCATTGGATCACACAAAACACATCCTTCACTGATGTTCAATCACTTTAACTTTAGGTGTCTAGGTTTTTTTCGTCGCTTAGGATTCTCTCAAATTCTTTGGTGGGAGGGTTACTCTTGATGACATTTGTCATGCAATAAGACAATCTCACAAAGCTATTTGAGCTCCGAGTTTATTGCATGACAAATGTCATCTAGAGCAAATGTCACGATGCGTATGAAAAATAACTATTTCTCACCCAGAGTGACGAATAGAGGGGGGAGGGGAAGGGTCTCTCATATATATATATATATACACATATATATATATATATATATATATATATATATATATATATATATATATATATATATATATACATAAACACTATTCTGATCATGGGATCATAATAATATTCTGATCACAACATGAACTGCCTGAGTAATGCGCCTGAACTTCCCTCTATACGAACCCGACCTTCAGGCTATCTTCGCAACCGTGGCTTCCCCCGTGAATTATTCTTGTTAGTTGTGTTCTATATGATGTTAGTGTAATCTAGAAACATTTTTAGCAACTAAATACCGGTTTTAAATAGGAATCCCGCTCGTTGGCGGATTTTGCTCTCGGGTCATGATGAAATTGTGTTTTTTGCAATTTTACCGCCTGAGTTGTTCGACCTGAACTTCTCCCAGTGCTAGGTTGAACTTCCGCCAACATTGCCCAAATGGGGCTTGCGATACACCGTTGGAAAGCTATGGACACCACTATCATGACCCAAGTTAAATTTTTGGTAAAATGTAACCAGTTTAAGAGAAGTTTTAAAAACCGTTTTTTCTTCATACAAAAAATGTGAATCGTATTTTTGATCGCATTTCTAAACTGTTTATCGGAATGAGGCAAATAATATGGCGTTGGAAAGCTGCTGCAAAACTGCTCCTTCCACATGTTGAAAGTTTTCTCTAATTCACTACGGTTAAAGAGTAATTTGTAAAATCGTAAAATTTCGCAAACCGAATAGCCGAGTTCGTATTTTTGATGTCATTTCTAAACGGCTAATCCAATTGAGGCAAATGATATGCCATTGGAAAGATTATGAAAATGTGCTACTTTTTGATGTAAAAAGTTTTTTTTTCTAATTTTGAATAGTTTAAGAGTAATTTTGTATTTTCACCGAGTTTGTATTTTCAATCTATTTTTTTAACCGTACGTCCGAATGCAGCAAATGATACGGCTTTGGAAAGCTTGAGGAAATGCGAAACTTTTTGGTATATATTGTTTCTCCCAATTCCTTACTATTTTAAGTTAATTTTGAAATGGCTAAAAACGTATTTTCGCCGTAATTTCTACAAACTTTATCGGAATGGGGCAAATAATATACCATTGAAAATCTAAGGAAAATGCGAAACTTTTTCATGTTGATGGTTTTCTATGATTCCTAGATGTTTTCAAGTAATTTTGAAAATGGCAAGATCATTCGTTCTGCCTTTATCGCGAAACAGATTCTTAGAAAATGCACCATGTGAAGAACCTGAACTTCTCGGCATGTCTACTTGAACTTCACTCTGTTTTTCACGTGCTTTTTTTGCTCGTAGATCTCCATCCACTTCTCGTAGCTCTCCATCCACTCACCGGAATTGAGCAAGTGATATATCAATGGAAATCTGCTAAACACGCAACTTTCTCGTGTGTATCGTTTTTTCATACTCGCGACAATTTTAAAAGTTTTTCATCTCAAATTCATTCACTATAGTAGTAGAACTTCATGTTGTTTTCATGTTGAACTTCTGTGACATATTTTCGTTAGTAATTTTCTCATCCATTTTGTCAGTGTTACACAAATGATATTCTTTTTGTACAAACCTCTTTCACAATATATTTTTTAACTGTCTCCGACTGAGGACTTGAATTTATACAAATGAAATGATATTCCTGTCGTTTTGAAGTAAATTAGAGAAATGACGAGATCATGATTTCTGCCTTCATTGCGAATGGCAATGCATTGCGTGAAGTAGTTGAACTTCTCGGGCATGTTTGTTTGAACCTTACTCTGTTTTTGACGTGTTGTTTTTTACACTGCGTGAAGTAGTTGAACTTCTGGGGCATGTCTATTTTGAACTTCACTCTGTTTAATTTTATTGTATTTTTGTTATATGAAATACACACCATGCAGTACTGAACTTCCAGTTGTTATCACTTTGAACTTCTCTCTGGTTTGAGAGATTTTTTTAAAACACAAAAACAACATGTTTTTATGTATTTTGGACATATAAATACACGGTGAACCTCTCTCACAAGAATTTTTTCAAATTTTCCTCGTCGAGCACTTGAACTTTTAACAACCATTTTTTTCGTTTATGACTTGTTTTTAAAAGTGCAAAAAGTGACATTGTGTTTTTTATTTTTTGAACAGGTAAATCCTATGTTTTAATAAACTCCGAACTTCTCTGTTATTTCAATTTGAACTTCACCTTTTTATATTTTTGAGTAAAGAATTGTATTGGATTTTTATATTAAAAAATCGAACATGGAAATACAAGGTGAACCTATTTCGCAAGAATTTTTGAACTTCTCCGGATACAGCACTTGAACTTCTTTCAACAAACCTTTTAAGCTTTTACTTTTTTATACTTTTATTCTCGTTGTTTTCACTATGAACTTATTTCAATAGGTAAGAATTTTTTGAATACATCAAAACGTGTTTTAAATGGTATACATGAAAACTGTAAACCGTTCATCAAAATGTGGCACATAATATACCCGATGGAAAGCTTATGAATCACAACAAGTTTTTCATGTAGACATGTGTTACAAATTCGTTGCCATTTGAGAGCAGTTTTTTAAGTGGCAAAACAACATTGTTTTTTTCTTTTTAAAACAACATGTAAATGAACGACGAACATCTCGTAAATATAATTTTTGAACCATGCAGGGTGGAGCACGTGAACTTCTTGCAACAAACATTTTAAGCTTTTAGTTTTCTATTCTTATATTCTTATCTGAAACGCATTCTGTGTAGTAGTTGAACTTCCCGTTGATTTCACCTTGAACTTCTGTCACGTATTTTTGTTCAACCTCTCTCACAGGAATTTTCAAACTTTTGCGGGCCGAGAACTTGAACTTCTAGCAACAATTTTTTTTGCATTTTGCTTTTTCATTATTTTTTAATACGAAATGCACACCGTGCAGTACGTGAGCTTCTGGCTGTTATCACTTTGAACTTCTCCCAGTTTCACTTTTAGTAATGAAAAAAATCTGAGTTCTTATAGACACCGAACCGCTCTAACTTTTTTAATTGAACTTCTTTGTGTGTGTTTTTTAGAATTATGAAAATTGAAGTTCTTGATTTTATTTCTTTTAGTACCAAGAAATTGTGAGTTTTTTATAAATAGCGAACTTCTCTATTTTTTATATTGGACTTCTTGGTTTATTCTTAGAAAATATATAAATTTTAAATAAGAGTTAAACATATTTTTAAAATTTAACTTCATAATTTTTTTTTTCCTACATACAGAAAGAATTTGGGTTTTCTTTAAACTCTCCAATTTATGAAATTTTAACTTCTGGAGTTAATAGTTTCTAAGTGAAGCTTTGCTTTCTTTGTGGTATATAAATAGCTCACTACTCTGTTATTCTAATTTGAATTTCTTGGTCTATTTTTAGTAACTGAATGAATCAGAGTTTTGTAATAAACATCGAACCGTTCCGTTTTCTAAATTTGAACTTCTATTTTTTTATAAAAACAGGAAAAATTCATTTTTTGAGCTAGTTAGTTATTTTATAAAAACAGGAAACCGTGACGGAATATTCTGTTACTACTGGCGCAGAATAACATACTTTCACCCGCCATCAGCCACCTTCAAGGGCCACCTAGTCACCTTCATCGCAGCCACGAGCGATGCTCCTCCTCCCATGGATGCGGTCGCCGCCCTGCGCCTCCTGCTGGCGACGAGCCCAGTCCTCCAGCCTTCTTCCAGCGATGGGCGTCGTTGAATTCCACCACCACTGCTAGTTCAACACTGGCCCGACAAATCCTGTGCGTCAACCCCCTGGCTGACTTTGCTTCTCTCAACTTCAAAAAGGGTTCAGTTCAAAAGTTTGAACAAGAAAAAGAGGTTCATTTCAGAACTTGTGTGTGGTCTTTGTACTGCCGCTAACCTTGTTTTGCTTATTTACAAAGCCTCTAGGAATATTAGTACTAAATTTTTTCTGTCAGTTCCAGCCGGCAAGTGGCCCTGCACAACAACATGCAGCAGTTCTACAGGGGAGTGCGGATCAGTACCATGCCGACAAGTCAGGCAAACGTCCTTTGCATCACGAACTGGTGCAGTTTGATCTTGCGCAAGCAGGAAATTCCCTAATTCCAAGTGTGTTAGTACCACCCTACATAGCAGCAATCATTGTCTTCTTGCAGCTTCCATTGAACAATTAATCCAAGGAATTTTGGGTGGCGCAACATTTGTCGGTCTTAGGAATCTCGGTCATTATTCACCACCAGCCATGGTGATGGTCATTGCTGCTCTTTCCATAGCATGGGAGCCGGCTGTTGCTGCCCTTCAATATCTCTATATCTGAACTATTGTTGCTTGCTATCTCAGCCCTCTCAAAATTGTTCGATGATTCGTGTACAGAGAAATTAAATACCTTTTTGTGTTTCTTTTTTAAGTCATTATATGCTCTCAAAACATTTATGTTTATGCCTCAAGAGAGAGAGAAAGAGAGAGAAAACTAGTACGTGTGCCTCACACTCTATTACATAACATTTTAATTATCTTTGCCACAAAAGCTTCATTTATCTAGAGAAGTTCAAAGTAAAAATTAGTTCACACTTTAGGTTTGTCTCCTTTGGTCTATTTGTTCAGTTCTGACTCCTTCAGTTTTGGTTGCAGAGAAAGTTCAAAGTTCAAGCTCCTTTGTTTTTTGTTAAGTCAGGCAGAGTCAGATTTTGCTCGGGCACCATCTCGTCTCGTCCGTTCAGCAAAAGCCTCTAGATAAGTTTACACTTGTGGTTTTGCTCGTTGGTTTAATTCTTCAGTCCACACTCCTTGGGTTTTTGTTCTAGAGAAGTTAACGAAAACTTGTAGAAGATTGTGGTAAGTTATGTTTCATTTGAAGCAGGAACATCAACTGCCAGACCGATGGTATTTTGTATAATTCGTACCAATTGAGTCATATGTTTGATTCTAACCCTTTAAATTTTATTGGACTACGCAGCCCAAGGACATGGTGTTGAAGTTGTCGGGCACGCAGAGGCAGGCGGTGCTGAAGCGCAGGGGCTTGCTGCTGCCAAGGGGCCGAACGACGCCCCTGTAGTAGAGCAGGTAGTACTGCCTGGGCGTGTCCACCTGCGATATACTTGGCCATGGTGGCGGCACAGCGGCGTCGAGCACGAGCTGCACGCCGCGCTTGCCCATGCAACCCTCCACCTGCTAGCCCCGCATCCTGCCGGCGCTCGTCTCCACATCAGTTTGATTTGGGCACTTGGGGCAGCGGCTTAAAAGTTGACTGATGCCATGATTTAGCATGTGCTCTATGAATAGTGAAATAGTGTTGTGTATTCTTATCAGTTCAGGGTAAGCACCCGAGCCGCCTTGGCCGCCTACTCATCCTCCACCTTGGCCGCCTACTCATCATGTGCATGTCATTGGTACAGATTGCCATCATGATACTTGTATTGGGGGTTGGAGCTCATGTATTACTCCTAGGTAAGTTTAAAATTTCATGTACATTGACAGTGAATAAGTTCAAGTATATTAATAATTAGAAGTTCAGGTATATGGAATCTGATGCTTGTTGTGTGCATACGAGGGCCAGTTCTGTTGGGTTTCGTAGTAATTTCAAAAAATTTCCTACGCACACGCAAGATCATGGTGATGCATAGCAACGAGAGGGGAGAGTGTTGTCTACGTACCCACGCAGACCGACCGCGGAAGCGTTGACACAACGTAGAGGAAGTAGTCGTACGTCTTCACGATCCAACCGATCAAGCACCGAAACTACGGCACCTCCGAGTTCAAGCACACGTTCAGCTCGATGATGATCCCCGGACTCCGATCCAGCAAAGTGTCGGGGAAGAGTTCCGTCAGCACGACGGCGTGGTGACGATCTTGATGCACTACAGCAGCAGGGCTTCGCCTAAACTCCGCTACAGTATTATCGAGGAATATGGTGGCTGGGGGCACCGCACACGGCTAAGGAATAGATCACGTGGATCAACTTGTGTGTTCTAGGGTGCCTCTACCTCAGTATAAAAAGGATTAGAGGGGGGAGGCTGGCCGGCTACACGAGGCGCGCCAGGAGAGTCCTACTCCCTATGGGAGTATGATTCCCCCCCAATCCTAGTTGGAATAGGACTCCTTGAGGGGGGAAAGAGAGAGAGGGGGCCGGCCACCTCTCCTAGTCCTAATAGGACTAGGGGAAGGGGGGAGGCGCACAGCCACCTTGGGCTACCCCTTTCTCCTTTCCACTAAAGCCCACTAAGGCCCATATAGCTCCCGGGGGGTTCCAGTAACCTCCCGGTACTCCGGTAAAATCCCGATTTCACCCGGAACACTTCCGATATCCAAACATACGCTTCCAATATATCAATCTTTATGTCTCGACCATTTCGAGACTCCTCGTCATGTCCGTGATTACATCCGGGACTCCGAACAACCTTCGGTACATCAAAATGCATAAACTCATAATATAACTGTCATCGTAACCTTAAGCGTGCGGACCCTACGGGTTCGAGAACAATGTAGACATGACCGAGACATGTCTCCGGTCAATAACCAATAGCTGGACCTGGATGCCCATATTGGCTCCTACATATTCTACGAAGATCTTTATCGGTCAGACCACATAACAACATACGTTATTCCCTTTGTCATCGGTATGTTACTTGCCCGAGATTCGATCGTCGGTATCCAATACCTAGTTCAATCTCGTTACCGGCAAGTCTCTTTACTCGTTCTGTAATACATCATCCCGCAACTAACTCATTAGTTGCAATGCTTGCAAGGATTATGTGATGTGCATTACCGAGAGGGCCCAGAGATACCTCTCCGACAATCGGAGTGACAAAACCTAATCTTGAAATACGCCAACCCAACATGTACCTTTGGAGACACCTATAGTACTCCTTTATAATCACCCAGTTACGTTGTGACGTTTGGTAGTACCCAAAGTGTTCCTCCGGTAAACGGGAGTTGCATAATCTCATAGTTATAGGAACATGTATAAGTCATGAAGAAAGCAATAGCAACATACTAAACGATCGGGTGCTAAGCTAATGGAATGGGTCATGTCAATCAGATCATTCTCTTAATGATGTGATCCCGTTAATCAAATAACAACTCATTGTTCATGGTTAGGAAACATAACCATCTTTGATTAACGAGCTAGTCAAGTAGAGGCATACTAGTGACACTTTGTTTGTCTATGTATTCACACGTGTATTATGTTTCTGGTTAATACAATTCTAGCATGAATAATAAACATTTATCATGATTATAAGGAAATAAATAATAACTTTATTATTGCCTCTAGGGCATATTTCCTTCAGTCTCCCACTTGCACTAGAGTCAATAATCTAGATTACACTGTAATGATTCTAACACCCATGGAGCCTTGGTGTTGATCATGTTTTGCTCGTGGAAGAGGCTTAGTCAACGGGTCTGCAACATTCAGATCCGTATGTATCTTGCAAATCTCTATGTCTCCCACCTGGACTAGATCCCGGATGGAATTGAAGCATCTCTTGATGTGCTTGGTTCTCTTGTGAAATCTGGATTCCTTTGCCAAGGCAATTGCACCAGTATTGTCACAAAAGATTTTCATTGGACCCGATGCACTAGGTATGACACCTAGATCAGATATGAACTCCTTCATCCAGACTCCTTCGTTCGCTGCTTCCGAAGCAGCTATGTACTCCGCTTCACATGTAGATCCTGCTATGACGCTTTGTTTAGAACTGCACCAGCTGACAGCTCCGCCGTTTAATGTAAACACGTATCCGGTTTGCGATTTAGAATCATCCGGATCAGTGTCAAAGCTTGCATCAACGTAACCATTTACGACAAGCTCTTTGTCACCTCCATATACAAGAAACATATCCTTAGTCCTTTTCAGGTATTTCAGGATGTTCTTGACCGCTGTCCAGTGATCCACTCCTGGATTACTTTGGTACCTCCCTGCTAGACTTATAGCAAGGCACACATCGGGTCTGGTACACAGCATTGCATACATGATAGATCCTATGGCTGATGCATAGGGAACATCTTTCATATTCTCTCTATCTTCTGCAGTGGTACAAAACCTTCTGGTTGCATCATATACAACTCTTCTTCCAGAAATCCATTCAGGAATGCAGTTTTGACATCCATTTGCCAAATTTCATAATCATAAAATGCGGCAATTGCTAACATGATTCGGACGGACTTAAGCATCGCTACGGGTGAGAAAGTCTCATCGTAGTCAATCCCTTGAACTTGCCGAAAACCTTTCGCGACAAGTCGAGCTTTGTAGACAGTAATATTACCGTCAGCGTCAGTCTTCTTCTTGAAGATCCATTTATTCTCAATTGCTTGTCGATCATTGGGCAAGTCAACCAAAGTCCATACTTTGTTCTCATACATGGATCCCATGTCAGATTTCATGGCTTCAAGCCACTTTGCGGAATCTGGGCTCACCATCGCTTCTTCATAGTTCGTAGGTTCATCATGATCTAGTAGCATGACTTCCAGAACAGGATTACCGTACCACTCTGGCGCGGATCTCACTCTGGTTGATCTACGAGGTTCAGTAGTATCTTGATCTGAAGTTTCATGATCATTATCATTAGCTTCCTCACTAACTGGTGTAGGTGTCACTGGAATAGTTTTCTGTGATGTACTACTTTCCAGTAAGGGAGCAGGTACAGTTACCTTGTCAAGTTCTACTTTCCTCCCACTCACTTCTTTCGAGAGAAACTCCTTCTCTAGAAAGTTTCCGAATTTAGCAACAAAAGTCTTGCCATTGGATCTGTGATAGAAGGTGTATCCAATAGTTTCCTTTGGATATCCTATGAAGACACATTTCTCCGATTTGGGTTCGAGCTTATCAGGTTGAAGCTTTTTCACATAAGCATCGCAGCCCCAAACTTTCAGAAACGACAACTTTGGTTTCTTGCCAAACCATAGTTCATAAGGCGTCGTCTCAACGGATTTTGATGGTGCCCTATTTAACGTGAATGCGGCCGTCTCTAGAGCGTATCCCCAAAACGATAGCGGTAAATCAGTAAGAGACATCATAGATCGCACCATATCTAGTAAAGTACGATTACGACGTTCGGACACACCATTACGCTGTGGTGTTCTGGGTGGCGTGAGTTGCGAAACTATTCCACAATTTTTCAAATGTACACCAAACTCGTAACTCAAATATTCTCCTCCACGATCAGATTGTAGAAACTTTATTTTCTTGTTACGATGATTTTCAACTTCACTCTGAAATTCCTTGAGCTTTTCAAATGTTCCAGACTTATGTTTCATTAAGTAGATATACCCATATCTTCTTAAATCATCTGTGAAGGTGAGAAAATAACGATATCCGCCACGAGCCTCAATATTCATCGGACCACATACATCTGTATGTATGATTTCCAACAAATCTGTTGCTCTCTCCATAGTTCCGGAGAATGGTGTTTTGGTCATCTTGCCCATGAGGCACGGTTCGCAAGTACCAAGTGATTCATAATCAAGTGGTTCCAAAAGTCCATCAGTATGGAGTTTCTTCATGCGCTTTACACCGATATGACCTAAACAGCAGTGCCACAAATAAGTTGCACTCTCATTATCAACTCTGCATCTTTTGGCTTCAACATTATGAATATGTGTGTTACTACTATCGAGATTCAATAAGAATAGACCACTATTCAAGGGTGCATGACCATAAAAGATATTACTCATATAAATAGAACAACCATTATTCTCTGATTTAAATGAATAACTATCTCGCATCAAACAAGATCCAGATATAATGTTCATGCTTAACGCTGGCACCAAATAACAATTATTTAGGTCTAATACTAATCCCGAAGGTAGATGTAGAGGTAGCATGCCGACTGCGATCACATCGACTTTGGAACCGTTTCCCACGCGCATCGTCACCTCGTCCTTAACCAATCTTCGCTTAATCCGTAGTCCCTGTTTCGAGTTGCAAATATTAGCAACAGAACCAATATCAAATACCCAGGTGCTACTGCAAGCATTAGTAAGGTACACATCAATAACATGTATATCACATATACCTTTGTTCACCTTGCCATCCTTCTTATCCGCCAAATACTTGGGGCAGTTCCGCTTCCAGTGACCAGTCTGCTTGCAATAGAAGCACTCAGTTTCAGGCTTAGGTCCAGGTTTGGGTTTCTTCTCTTGAGTAGCAACTTGCTTGCCGTTATTTTTGAAGTTCCCCTTCTTCTTCCCTTTGCCCTTTTTCTTCAAACTAGTGGTCTTGTTGACCATCAACACTTGATGCTCCTTCTTGATTTCTACCTCCGCAGCTTTCAGCATCGCGAAGAGCTCGGGAATAGTCTTGTTCATCCCTTGCATATTATAGTTCATCACGAAGCTCTTGTAGCTTGGTGGCAGTGATTGAAGAATTCTGTCAATGACGCAATCATCTCGAAGATTAACTCCCAATTGAATCAAGTGATTATTATACCCAGACATTTTGAGTATATGCTCACTGACAGAACTGTTCTCCTCCATCTTGCAGCTATATAATTTATTGGAGACTTCATATCTCTCAATCCGGGCATTTGCTTGAAATATTAACTTCAACTCCTGGAACATCTCATATGCTCCATGACGTTCAAAACGTCGTTGAAGTCCCGATTCTAAGCCGTAAAGCATGGCACACTGAACTATCGAGTAGTCATCAGCTTTGCTCTGCCAGACATTCATAACATCCGGAGTTGCTCCTGCAGCAGGCCTGGCACCCAACGGTGCTTCCAGGACGTAATTCTTCTGTGCAGCAATGAGGATAATCCTCAAGTTACGGACCCAGTCCGTGTAATTGCTACCATCATCTTTCAACTTTGCTTTCTCAAGGAACGCATTAAAATTCAATGGAACAATAGCACGAGCCATCTATCTACAATCAAACATAAACAAGCAAGATACTAATCAGGTACTAAGTTTCATGATAAATTTAAGTTCAGTTAATCAAATTAATTAAAGAACTCCCACTTAGATAGACATCCCTCTAATCCTCTAAGTGATTACGTGATCCAAATCAACTAAACCATAACAGATCATCACGTGAGATGGAGTAGTTTTCAATGGTAAACATCGTTATGTTGATCATATCTACTATATGATTCACGCTCGACCTTTCGGTCTCTGTGTTCCGAGGCCATATCTGTATATGCTTGGCTCGTCAAGTATAACCTGAGTATTCCGCGTGTGCAACTGTTTTGCACCCGTTGTATTTGAACATAGAACCTATCACACCCGATCATCACGTGGTGTCTCAGCACAAAGAACTTTCGCAATGGTGCATACTCAGGGAGGACACTTCTTGATAATTTAGTGAGAGATCATCTTATAATGCTACCGTCAATCAAAGCAAGATAAGATGCATAAAAGGATAAACATCACATGCAATCAATATAAGTGATATGATATGGCCATCATCATCTTGTGCTTGTGATCTCCATCTCCGAAGCACCGTCGTGATCACCATCGTCACCGGCGTGACACCTTGATCTCCATCGTAGCATCGTTGTCGTCTCGCCAAGCTTATGCTTCTACGACTATCACTACCGCTTAGTAATAAAGTAAAGCATTACATCGCGATTGCATTGCATACAATAAAACGACAACCATAAGGCTCCTGCCAGTTGCCGATAACTCAGTTACAAAACATGATCATCTCATACAATAAAATTCAGCATCATGTCTTGACCATATCACATCACAACATGCCCTGCAAAAACAAGTTAGACGTCCTCTACTTCGTTGTTGCAAGTTTTACGTGGCTGCTACGGGCTTAAGCAAGAACCAATCTCACCTACGCATCAAAACCACAACGATAGTTTGTCAAATAGACTCCGTTTTAACCTTCGCAAGGACCGGGCGTAGCCATACTTGGTTCAACTAAAGTTGGAGAGACAGTCGCCCGCAAGCCACCTATGTGCAAAGCACGTCGGGGGAACCGGTCTCGCGTAAGCGTACGCGTAATGTTGGTCCGGGTCGTCTCGTCCAACAATGCCGCTGAACCAAAGTATGACATGCTGGTAGGCAGTATGACTTATATCGCCCACAATCACTTGTGTTCTACTCGTGCATATAACATCAACATAAATAACCTAGGCTCTGATGCCACTATTGGGTTTCATAGTAATTTCAAAATAATTCCTACGCACACGCAAGATCATGGTGATGCATAGCAACGAGAGGGGAGAGTGTTGTCTACGTACCCATGCAGACCGACTGCGGAAGCGTTGACACAACGTAGAGGAAGTAGTCGTACGTCTTCACGATCCAACCGATCAAGCACCGAAACTACGGCACCTCCAAGTTCGAGCACACGTTCAGCTCGATGACGATCCCCGGACTCCGATCCAGCAAAGTGTCGGGGAAGAGTTCCGTCAGCACGACGGCGTGGTGACAATCTTGATGCACTACAGTAGCAGGGCTTCGCCTAAACTCAACTACAGTATTATCGAGGAATATGGTGGCTGGGGGCACCGCACACGGCTAAGGAATAGATCACGTGGATCAACTTGTGTGTTCTAGGGTGCCTATACTTCAGTATATAAAGGACTAGAGGGGGGAGGCTGGCCGGCCACAGGAGGCGCGCCAGGAGAGTCCTACTGCCTCTAGGAGTAGGATTCCCCCCCCCCAATCCTAGTTGGAATAGGACTCCTTGAGGGGGGAAAGAGAGAGAGGGGGCCGGCCACCTCTCCTAGTCCTAATAGGACTAGGGGAAGGGGGGAGGCGCACAGCCACCTTGGTCTGCCCCTTTCTCCTTTCCACTAAAGCCCACTAAGGCCCATATAGCTCCCGGGGGGTTCCGGTAACCTCCCGGTACTCCGGTAAAATCCCGATTTCACCCGGAACACTTCCGATATCCAAACATAGGCTTCCAATATATCAATCTTTTTGTCTCGACCATTTCGAGACTCCTCGTCATGTCCGTGATTACATCTGGGACTCCGAACAACCTTCGGTACATCAAAATGCATAAACTCATAATATAACTGTCATCGTAACCTTAAGCGTGCGGACCCTACGGGTTCGAGAACAATGTAGACATGACCGAGACATGTCTCCGGTCAATAACCAATAGCGGGACCTGGATGCCCATATTGGCTCCTACATATTCTACGAAGATCTTTATCGGTCAGACCGCATAACAACATACGTTGTTCCCTTTATCATCGGTATGTTACTTGCCCGAGATTCGATCGTCGGTATCCAATACCTAGTTCAATCTCGTTACCGGCAAGTCTCTTTACTTGTTCTGTAATACATCATCCCACAACTAACTCATTAATTGCAATGCTTGCAAGGCTTATGTGATGTGCATTACCGAGAGGGCCCAGAGATACCTCTCCGACAATCGGAGTGACAAAACCTAATCTCGAAATATGCCAACCCAACATGTACCTTTGGAGACACCTGTAGTACTCCTTTATAATCACCCAGTTACGTTGTGACGTTTGGTAGTACCCAAAGTGTTCCTCCGGTAAACGGGAGTTGCATAATCTCATAGTTACAGGAACATGTATAAGTCATGAAGAAAGCAATAGCAACATACTAAACGATCGGGTGCTAAGCTAATGGAATGGGTCATGTCAATCAGATCATTCTCTTAATGATGTGATCCCGTTAATCAAATAACAACTCATTGTTCATGGTTAGGAAACATAACCATCTTTGATTAACGAGCTAGTCAAGTAGAGGCATACTAGTGACACTTTGTTTGTCTATGTATTCACACATGTATTATGTTTCCGGTTAATACAATTCTAGCATGAATAATAAACATTTATCATGATTATAAGGAAATAAATAATAACTTTATTATTGCCTCTAGGGCATATTTCCTTCAAGTTCATCTATGTGTTTGTTGTTTGTCTGAAGCACATGTAAATTTAGTGTAATTGCTCAAATGCAGTATTAATTTTGTTGGTGTATGAATTTTCCACGACAATCTTGCAGAAAAATGAGTGAAGGGGCATGTGTTTCTGGAAAAAAATGTGTATGTTCAAAATGGGAGGCACAGTACATACGAATGTTGTCCATCATCATTGATTGATTAAATCACATGCGTGCGCACACACAAACATCATTGATAGAGCCTTTTTCTAATTCCCTCGTACACGATGATAGTACATGATAGAATAAAAATCAGTTCAAAAATATATATGCTGGAGGTTTGTTGGAATGATAGAAAACATTAGTTCAATTTTTCTATACCATCGCTTTTATTGCTAGATGTTGTAGTCACTTGTTTTCTGGATGCCATCAGGTGTTTTCTTAAATGCTTCAGTCCAACAAAAAGCTCCACAAAAGTTCATAGTTTGTTTTCAGAAAAGCTCCATGGTATTTCTTCGGCTGCAGCATGTACATGCATCCCTAAAAAATGGTGAGCATACCCCCAGTTGCACGCTGCTGCCCCCATGCTCTGCATTTTTCTTCTTGGAGCCAAGCTATTGTTGCTAATGCATCTGGATTTGATAAACAAGGTAGAGAATAAAAGGGATGGGTGAAGAGAGAGCAAGTAGAGGAGAAAAATTGTGGGAGACGGGCTTCTTGAAATATTGCATCCGAGCTGATTCTGGCTACCTCACGAGTTAACAACTAACTTATTTTTGTGTGGTTTGTGCGGTCCTATAGGTGTTTATGTTCATGCCTACAAGCGATCTGTTGTGAAATTAGGCAAGATGAAGCTGGGACAAGTCCAAATTGTGTGGTAGTGCCTCTTGTGATTACTACTACAAAGCAGAAAGGATCTCTGTAAGTTACTCCCTCTTGTGACAAGTAACCCTCATAACGTTTTTTGACACTACACTAGAGTCAAAAAACGTCTTACATTATGGGACGGAGGGAGTAGTTAATAGCACCATGTCGTTCCTCCTGTGCTGCAAGACTACTAGTTCTTCAACTAAAAAATATATACGTTGCACTTCATCTTTACAAAGCCAAATCCCGGTGCGCCCAACCGCTGCTCGTGAACCCCGCCTCCATCAGCTCCACTTCACCAAAGCCGTCAGTCCACAGGAATAGGGGTAGCGGATCCCCTATAGCGGCCAAATCCCGGTGTGACCAGCCGCTGCTCGTGAACCCCGCCTCCATCAGCTCCACTTCACCGGAGCCGTCAGTTCGTAGGAGTAGGGGTAGCAGGTTCACCCGATGTTCGACGCCTTCTTCCATCTCCAAAAATCTTGTTTTTTGAGTTCAGTTCTTCGTCACATGTTTCACTAGCTGGAAATGCATGGTGTTCTGAAATTGCTTGCGGACCACTAGCTGAAATTGCTTGACGAACAGAGGAAAGGTTGTATCTTCATCTACTGTTTTTTCAGATATTCATCATATGCACGAGCATGACTATATTTGCATGTTATGATCCAGTGGGTAGCATTAACATTTTGGTAGTCCTTCTGCAGTGCCCAAACCCACTATCGTGCAAGAAAAAGAAAGCAGAGCCCCAACCATCAGCTGCTCAATCATTAGGTAATTAATCAGCACTAAAATATACGTGTCTAGTTCAGTGTTGCGAAAGCAAGTTTGGAGTTGCCTAACTTATCTTTAGGTGTAGAACTGATTGTAAGATGGAGAAGAGATAATGCAACAAAAATCTTAGATAGGGCAGTGAAGTCCATTTGCGCATTCTGATTTTTTGTAGCTCCAGACATCAGTTGTATTGAGGCATGGATGGCTCTACACCTGAAGCACATATATCTGACAAGCATGATCACATGTTCCCTTCAGGGTCTGATGGCCGATGGAGGCGAAGCGAAAGACGGTTAGGAAGCGCGAGAGAATTGGCAAAGACAGCAGGTCCATGTGTATTTAATAGCAAGTCCATGTATTACTACATGAGAAGTACTGCTAGTGAGACTTCACTACCCCATTTCAAAAAACTTGTATACACAATACTGGTTTGACAAAGTACTTTGCTGCTGGTTTCAGTTCCCTCACTGGATTTGCAGGCTCACGACCATCCTCTAACACCCTGTTTGTGCCACCGATTTAAAGGAGATCCGTGAGCATGTACTTCTCATGGTATACAATTTCGTTCCTCCCTATTTTGCAGTCATTTTGGTTAGTAAACTTGTATGGACGAAAAAGAATTGTGACAGGAAGTTCATATCTTAAATCTAGATAAGTTCGAAAAACAAACCACAACCAGTTTGAAAAAGAACCACCCTTGTGCCACGGGCAGTTCACCTCCGGTACCACAGTCTGTTCACCGCCGGCACCACAGTCTGTTCACTGGTGACACAGGGGCCGTTCAATGACGCAGTGGTGAGGTCTGGACTTTCCCCTTCCTCTTTTTATGTAGCCTCCGAGTCAAAGTTCACCTCCATGTGCTGCTCCACTCATAGCTCCCAGCCTACCCTCGAGGAAGTTCGTACCGTGCACGAGATCAGTTCAACCTGTGCACTTGGTACATTTGTGGGAATGTCTGAGCAAAAAGAGAAACCATGTATTATTTTGTGCAACAGTTCGACCTCGATGCTTGTGGCAGTCCCACAAGGACGAGTGTGGTCTACGGTCGAGCAGTTGGTTCCAAGCGAGTTCCTGGCTGAAGGTGGGCTTCCATGTTGAGGTGTGGGACGCAATGTACATGGAGATCCTGATGGAGTACGATGATGGTGATGTGGAGCAGGTGGACCTCATGGAGTTTGGCTGGGCTGGCGACGGTCGGCGGTGGATGCGGGTGCATGAGTTGTGGGGCTCCATCCGCCGCTCGACCACCACTTACTCCCACTCTGTTCACTAGTTTTGTTTTCATTGTCACGCCTGTTCCTCGTCAGCCTGCAGCAGAAGGAGACACGAGATCACCTCCGGCACTGCTAGTCACATGAAGGTCGCCAAAATGGTATATTCTCCATAAAAATAGGTGTTTGCTTACATGTATTCTCTATTGTTGAATTATAGCACAAACATTTGTTGAAATGGGGTGCTCAGGACATCTATTTTAATTCCTAAAACACAAACTAGGTGCTCTCAGTTTCAGTACGTGAACAATCATCAGCTCGTGAAAAAATACATATAACATGCCTTGTTGTGTGGGATTTGGGGGCTGCCTAGTCTGGCTAGAGTTTTCATGTATAACAAGTGTGATAGTGGCAATTTTCAAAAACTTTTATAGTTCAAGTACATAACAAAACATAAGTCCACTCTGTAAAAACAACAGTAGACATTGAAAGTTCAGTTTTGCTATATGCGTAATGGAGATGTGTTCTTTTGTGGTGAGGATTTCGGCACTAAACTATGCAAACAATTTAAAAGTACTCAAGTCCAACTTGCAAACCCATAGCAGTCCTATAGTGCAACATGCATCAAATTCACAAACAGTAAACCTGACTTGAAGCAAATTCGCATCTGGTTGTTTATTTTCTAGCTCATCGTTTCTAATATAAGCCAATGCTTCTATTCTAATCTAGTTGTTTATTTTGTAGCTCATGTTTTCTAATATAGTGTTAAAAATTCCACTAGAGGAAAAAATCGTTGTGTTAGCTAGATAAGTACGAGTGCTCATTAGTAAGACAAAAGTAGCAGTACTGATCATTGCGACTTACACAAATACTAGTACTGATCAGTACTATATGTTGGGGAACATAGCAATAATTCAAAATTTTCCTACGTGTCACCAAGATCTATCTATGGAGAGACCAGCAACGAGGGGAAGGAGAGTGCATCTACATACCCTTGTAGATCGCTAAGCGGAAGCGTTCAAGAGAACGGGGTTGAAGGAGTCGTACTCGTCGTGATCCAAATCACCGGAGATCCTAGTGCCGAACAGACGGCACCTCCGCGTTCAACACACGTACAGCCCGACGATGTCTCCCACGCCTTGATCCAGCAAGGAGAGAGGGAGAGGTTGATGAAGACTCCATCCAGCAGCAGCACAACAGCGTGGTGGTGATGGAGGAGCGTGGCAATCCTGCAGGGCTTCGCCGAGCACCTGCGGGAGAGGAGGAGGTGTCACGGGAGGGAGGGCGGCGCCAGGGCTTCTGGTATGGATGCCCTCCCTCCCCTCCACTATATATAGGTGCAAGGGAGAGGGGGGAGGCGCAGCCTTGCCCCTTCCTCCAAGGAAGGGGTGCGGCCAAGAGGGGGGGAGGAGTCCATCCTCCCCAAGGCACCTCGGAGGTGCCTTCCCCTTTGAGGACTCTTCCCTCCCCAAGTTTCCTTGGCGCATGGGCCTCTTGGGGCTGGTGCCCTTGGCCCATATAGGCCAAGGCGCACCTCCTACAGCCCATGTGGCCCCCCGGGGCAGGTGGACCCCCCCGGTGGACCCCCGGACCCCTTTCGGCACTCCCGGTACAATACCGATAAAGTGCGAAACTTTTCCGGCGACCAAAATAAGACTTCCCATATATAAATCTTTACCTCCGGACCATTCCGGAACTCCTCGCGACGTCCGGGATCTCATCCGGGACTCCGAACAACATTCGGTAACCACATACAAACTTCCTTTATAACCCTAGCGTCATCGAACCTTAAGTGTGTAGACCCTACGGGTTCGGGAGACATGCAGACATGACCGAGATGACTCTCCGGTCAATAACCAACAGCAGGATCTAGATACCCATGTTGGCTCCCACATGTTCCACGATGATCTCATCGGATGAACCACGATGTCAAGGACTCAATCGATCCCGTATACAATTCCCTTTGTCTAACGGTATTGTACTTGCCCGAGATTCGATCGTTGGTATACCGATACCTTGTTCAATCTCGTTACCGGCAAGTCTCTTTACTCGTTCCGTAACACATCATCCCGTGATCAACCCCTTGGTCACATTGTGCACATTATGATGATGTCCTACCGAGTGGGCCCAGAGATACCTCTCCGTTTACACGGAGTGACAAATCCCAGTCTCGATTCGTGCCAACCCAACAGACACTTTCGGAGATACCTGTAATGCACCTTTATAGCCACCCAGTTATGTTGTGACGTTTGGTACACCCAAAGCATTCCTATGGTATCCGGGAGTTGCACAATCTCATGGTCTAAGGAAATGATACTTGACATTAGAAAAGCTTTAGCATACGAACTACATGATCTTGTGCTAGGCTTAGGATTGGGTCTTGTCCATCACATCATTCTTCTAATGATGTGATCCCGTTATCAACGACATCCAATGTCCATGGTCAGGAAACCGTAACCATCTATTGATCAACGAGCTAGTCAACTAGAGGCTTACTAGGGACATGGTGTTGTCTATGTATCCACACATGTATCTGAGTTTCCTATCAATACAATTCTAGCATGGATAATAAATGATTATCATGAACAAGGAAATATAATAATAATCAATTTATTATTGCCTCTAGGGCATATTTCCAACAGTCTCCCACTTGCACTAGAGTCAATAATCCAGTTCACATCGATATGTGATTAACACTCAAGGTCACATCCCCATGTGACTAACACCCAAAGAGTTTACTAGAGTCAATAATCTAGTTCACATTTACCATGTGATTAACACTTGATTAGTTCTGGGTTTGATCATGTTATGCTTGTGAGAGAGGTTATAGTCAACGGGTCTGAACCTTTCAGATCCGTGTGTGCTTTACAAATCTCTATGTCATCTCCTAGATGCAGCTACCACGTTCTATTTGGAGCTATTCCAAATAACGGTTCTACTTGGAGCTATTCTGAATTGTTGCTCCATTATACGTATCCGGTATCTCTACTCAGAGCTATCCGGATAGGTGTTAAGCTTGCATCGACGTAACCCTTTACGACGAACTCTTTTACCACCTCCATAATCGAGAAAATTCCTTAGTCCACTAGTTACTAAGGATAACTTTGACCGATGTCCTGTGATCCATTCTTGGATCACTCTTGTACCCCTTGACTGACTCATGGCAAGGCACACTTCAGGTGCGGTACACAGCATAGCATGCTGTAGAGCCTATGTCTTGAGCATAGGGGACGACCTTCATCCTTTCTCTCTATTCTGCCATGGTCGAGCTTTAAGTCTTAACTTCATACCTTACCACTCAGGCAAGAACTCCTTCTTTGACTGATCCATCTTGAACACCTTCAAGATCATGTGCTCATTTGAAAGTACTATTAAGCGTTTTGATCTATCCTCATAGATCTTGATGCTCAATGTTCAAGTAGCTTAATCCAGGCTTTCCATTGAAAAACACTTTCCAAATAACCCTACATGCTTTCCAGAAATTCTACATCATTTCTGATCATCAATATGTCGACAACATATACTCATCAGAAATTCTATAGTGCTCCCACTCACTTCTTTGGAAATACAAGTTTCTCATGAACTTTGTATAAACCCAAAATCTTTGATCATCTCATCAAAGCGCACATTCCAACTCCGAGATGCTTACTCCAGTCCTTAGAAGGATTGCTGGAGCTACCATACCTTTTAGCATCCTTAGGATCGACAAAACCTTTCTGATTGTATCACATACAACCTTTCCTTACGAAAGTTGGTAAGGAAACTCGTTTTGACATCCATCTGCCAAATTTCATAAATGCAGCTTATGCTAACATGATTCCGACGGACTTAAGCATCGCTACGGATGAGAAAATCTCATCGCAGTCAACTCCTTGAACTTGTGAAAAAAAACTCTTCGCCACAAGTCGAGCTTCACAGACGGTGACATTACCGTCCACGTCCGTCTTCTTCTTAAAGATCCATTTATCTGAATGGCTTGCCGATCATTGGGCAAGTCCACCAAAGTCCATGCTTTGTTATGATACATGGATCCTATCTCGGATTTCATGGTTTCTTAACCATTTGTCGGAATTTCGGCCCACCATCGCTTCTCCATAGCTCGTAGGTTCATTGTTGTCTAGCAACATGACCTTCAAGACAGGATTACTGTACCACTCTGAAGTAGTACGTATCCTTGTCACCCTACGAGGTTCGGTAGTGACTTGATCCGAAACTTCATGATCACTATCATAAGCTTCCACTTCAATTGGTGTAGATGCCACAGGAACAACTTCCTGTGCCCTGCTACACACTTGTTGAAGTGACGGTTCAATACCCTCATCAAGTCTCCACCATCCTCCCACTCAATTCTTTCGAGAGAAACTTTTCCTCGAGAAAGGACCCGATTCTAGAAACAATCACTTTTGCTTCCGGATCTGAATTAGGAGGTATACCCAACTGTTTTGGGTGTCCTATGAAGATGCATTTATCCGCTTTGGGTTCGAGCCTATCAGCCTGAAACTTTTTCACATAAGCATCGCAGCCCCAAACTTTTAAGAAATGACAGCTTAGGTTTCTCTAAACCATAGTTCATACGGTGTCATCTCATCGGAATTACATGGTTCCCTATTTAAAGTGAATGTGGTTGTCTTTAATGCCTAACCCATAAACTATCGTGGTAATTTGATAAGAGACATCATGGTATGCATCATATCCAATAGGGTGCAGTTATGATGTTCGGACACACCATCACACTATGGTGTTCCAGGCTGTATTAGTTGTGAAACAATTTCCACAATGTCTTAATTCTGTGCCAAACTCGTAATTCAGATATTCATCTCTATGATCATATCATAGATCTTTTATCCTCTTGTCACGATGATCTTTCAACTTCACCCTGAAATTACTTGAACCTTTCAATAATTCAGACTCGTGATTCATCAAGTAAATATACTCAACATCTACTCAAATCATCTGTGAAGTAAGAACATAACGATATCCACTACACGCCTCAGCACTCATTGGACTGCACACATCAAAATGTATTTCTTCCAACAAGTTGCTTTCTAGTTCCATTTTACTGAAACCGAGGATTTCAGTCATCTTGCCCATGTGGTATGATTTGCATGTCTCAAGTGATTCAAGATCAAGTGAGTTCAAACGGTCCATTTGCATGGAGTTTCTTCATGCATATACACCAATAGACATGGTTCGCATGTCTCAAACTTTTCAAAAACGAGTGAGTCCAAAGATCCATCAACATGGAGCTTCTTCATGCGTTTTATACCGATATGACTTAAGTGGCAGTGCCACAAGTAGGTGGTACTATCATTACTATCTTTTGGCATGAACATGTGTATCACTACGATCGAGATTCAATAAACCATTCATTTCAGGTGTAAGACCATTTGAAGGTATTATTCAAAATAACAGAGTAACCATTATTCTCTTTAAATGAATAACATATTGCGATAGACATAATCCAATCATGTCTATGCTCAACGCAAACACCAAATAGCAATTGTTTAGGTTTTAATACCAATCTCGATGGTAGAGGGAGCGTGCGATGCTTGATCATATCAACCCTGGAAACACTTCCAACACATATCGTCAGCTCACCTTTAGCTAGTCTCCGTTTATTTCGTAGCCTTTTGTTTCGAGTTACTAACACTTAGCAACCGAACCGGTATCTAATACCCTGGTGCTACTAGGAGTACTAGTAAAGTACACATCAACACAATGTATATCCAATATACTTCTATCGACCTTGCCAGCCTTCTCATCTACCAAGTATCTAGGGTAATTCTGCTCCAGTGGCTGTTCCCCTTATTACAGAAGCACTTAGTCTCGGGTTTGGGTTCAACCTTGGGTTTCTTCACTAGAGTAGCAGCTGATTTGCCGTTTCATGAAGCATCCCTTTTTTCCCTTGCCCTTCTTGAAACTAGTGGTTTCACCAACCATCAACAATTGATGCTCCTTCTTGATCTCTACTTTTGTGGTGTCAAACATCACGAATATCTCAAGGATCATCATATATGTCCCTGATATATTATAGTTCATCACGAAGCTGAAGCAACTTGGTGGTAATGACTTCGGAGAAACATCACTATCTCATCTGGAAGATCAACTCCCACTCGATTCAAATGATTGTTGTACTCAGACAATCTGAGCACAGGCTCAACAATTGAGCTTTTCTCCCTTAGTTTGTAGGTTAAGAAAATCGTCGGAGGTCTTATACCTCTTGACGTGGGCACGAGCCTGAAATCCCAATTTCAGCCCTCAAAACATCTCATATGTTTCGCGACATTTCAAAACGTCTTCGGTGCCTCAACTCTAAACCGGTTAGCATTACGCACTGAACTATCATGTAGTCATCAAAACGTGTATGTCAGATGTTCGCAATATCCACAGACGACGTTCGAGGTTCAGCACACTGAGCGGTGCATTAAGGACATAAGCCTTCTATGAAGCAATGAGGACAATCCTCAGTTTACGGACCTAGTCCGCATAATTGCTACTATCAACTTTCAACTAAATTTTCTCTAGGAACATATCTAAACAGTAGAACTATAGCGTGAGCTACGACATAATTTGCAAAATCCTTTTGACTATGTTCAGGATAATTAAGTTCATCTTATGAACTCCCACTCAGATAGACATCCCTCTAGTCATCTAAGTGATTACATGATCCGAGTCAACTAGGCCGTGTCCAATCATCACGTGAGACGGACTAGTCAACATCGGTGAACATCTTCATGTTGATTGTATCTACCATACGACTCATGCTCGACCTTTCGGTCTTCTGTGTTCCGAGGCCATGTCTATGCACATGCTAGGCTCATCAAGTTAACCCTAAGTGTTTTGCATGTGTAAAACTGTCTTACACCCGTTGTATGTGAACGTAAGGATCTATCACACCCGATCATCACGTGGTGCTTCGAAACGACGAACTGTAGCAACGGTGCACAGTTAGGGGAGAACACTTCTTGAAATTTTAATGAGGGATCATCTTATTTACTACCGTCGTTCTAAGCAAATAAGATGTATAAACATGATAAACATCACATGCAATCAAATAATAGTGACATGATATGGCCAATATCATATAGCTCCTTTGATCTCCATCTTGGGGCTCCATGATCATCTTGTCACCGGCATGACACCATGATCTCCATCATCATGATCTCCATCATCGTGTCTTCATGAAGTTGTCACACCAACCATTACTTCTACTACTATAGCTAACGGTTAGCAATAAAGTAAAGTAATTACATGGCGTTGTTTAATGACACGCAGGTCATACAATAAATAAAGACAACTCCTATGGCTCCTGCCGGTTGTCATACTCATCGACATGCAAGTCGTGAATCCTATTACAAGAACATGATCAATCTCATACATCACATATCATTCATCACATTCTTCTTGGCCATATCACATCACAAAGCATACCCTGCAAAAACAAGTTAGACGTCCTCTAATTGTTGTTTGCATGTTTTACGTGGCTGCTATGGGTTTCTAGCAAGAACGTTTCTTACCTACGCAAAAACACAACGTGATATGCCAATTTCTATTTACCCTTCATAAGGACCCTTTTCATCGAATCCGTTCTGACTAAAGTAGGAGAGACAGACACCCGCTAGCCACCTTATGCATCTAGTGCATGTCAGTCGGTGGAACCAGTCTCACGTAAGAGTACGTGTAAGGTCGGTCCGGGCCGCTTCATCCCACGATGCCGCCGAATCAAGATAAGACTAGTAACGGCAAGCATATTGGACAAAATCAATGCCCACAACTACTTTGTGTTCTATTCGTGCAAAGAATCTACGCAATAGACCTAGCTCATGATGCCACTGTTGGGGAACATAGCAATAATTCAAAATTTTCCTACGTGTCACCAAGATCTATCTATGGAGAGACCAGCAACGAGGGGAAGGAGAGTGCATCTACATACCCTTGTAGATCGCTAAGCGGAAGCGTTCAAGAGAACGGGGTTGAAGGAGTCGTACTCGTCGTGATCCAAATCACCGGAGATCCTAGTGCCGAACGGACGGCACCTCCGCGTTCAACACACGTACAGCCCGACGATGTCTCCCACGCCTTGATCCAGCAAGGAGAGAGGGAGAGGTTGAGGAAGACTCCATCCAGCAGCAGCACAACGGCGTGGTGGTGATGGAGGAGCGTGGCAATCCTGCAGGGCTTCGCCGAGCACCTGCAGGAGAGGAGGAGGTGTCACGGGAGGGAGGGAGGCGCCAGGGCTTCTGGTATGGATGCCCTCCCTCCCCTCCACTATATATAGGGGCAAGGGAGAGGGGGGAGGCGCAGCCTTGCCCCTTCCTCCAAGGAAGGGGTGCGGCCAAGAGGGGGGGGAGGAGTCCATCCTCCCCAAGGCACCTCGGAGGTGCCTTCCCCTTTGAGGACTCTTCCCTCCCCAAGTTTCCTTGGCGCATGGGCCTCTTGGGGCTGGTGCCCTTGGCCCATATAGGCCAAGGCGCACCCCCTACAGCCCATGTGTCCCCCCGGGGCAGGTGGACCCCCCCGGTGGACCCCCGGACCCCTTTCGGCACTCCCGGTACAATACCGATAAAGTGCGAAACTTTTCCGGCGACCAAAATAAGACTTCCCATATATAAATCTTTACCTCCGGACCATTCCGGAACTCCTCGTGACGTCCGGGATCTCATCCGGGACTCCGAACAACATTCGGTAACCACATACAAACTTCCTTTATAACCCTAGCGTCATCGAACCTTAAGTGTGTAGACCCTACGGGTTCGGGAGACATGCAGACATGACCGAGATGACTCTCCGGTCAATAACCAACAGCGGGATCTGGATACCCATGTTGGCTCCCACATGTTCCACGATGATCTCATCGGATGAACCACGATGTCAAGGACTCAATCGATCCCGTATACAATTCCCTTTGTCTAACGGTATTGTACTTGCCCGAGATTCGATCGTTGGTATACCGATACCTTGTTCAATCTCGTTACCGGCAAGTCTCTTTACTCGTTCCATAACACATCATCCCGTGATCAACCCCTTGGTCACATTGTGCACATTATGATGATGTCCTACCGAGTGGGCCCAGAGATACCTCTCTGTTTACACGGAGTGACAAATCCCAGTCTCGATTCGTGCCAACCCAACAGACACTTTTGGAGATACCTGTAATGCACCTTTATAGCCACCCAGTTACGTTGTGACGTTTGGTACACCCAAAGCATTCCTATGGTATTCGGGAGTTGCACAATCTCATGGTCTAAGGAAATGATACTTGACATTAGAAAAGCTTTAGCATACGAACTACATGATCTTGTGCTAGGCTTAGGATTGGGTCTTGTCCATCACATCATTCTTCTAATGATGTGATCTCGTTATCAACGACATCCAATGTCCATGGTCAGGAAACCGTAACCATCTATTGATCAACGAGCTAGTCAACTAGAGGCTTACTAGGGACATGGTGTTGTCTATGTATCCACACATGTATCTGAGTTTCCTATCAATACAATTCTAGCATGGATAATAAACGATTATCATGAACAAGGAAATATAATAATAATCAATTTATTATTGCCTCTAGGGCATATTTCCAACACTATATAGAACCAAGCTTCACTATGGATATTACTGACCATAGGAATTTATTAGAATAATTTAATGTTTTTGTAGCTCACCTCTAATTTGTTTCAATCTACTGCTCTTTTCTCTCACTATTTTGTTTCTCTCTGTACTGCAGCACGAGAGAGGTTTGGAGGGACACTGATCACTAGCACACTATGACGCCGCCAATCACTAGCACGAAGGACACCAACAGGTTGAGGATGAAGTACATGACGTAGACAATGAGGACGATCGGAACATGGAATCCGTACACATAGCACTTGTCGGGTGGTAGGTGCGACATATGCCAACGGGTGGCTTATCATTGTGGGAGCCAGTAAGACATCGCCAGTGCCTGGAAACGGGATGAGGCGAAGACATGCACGCCGACGAATCTTACCTAGCTTCGGGGCTCTCCGTGGAGATAACACCCCTACTACTGCTCTGCGGGGTCTCCGCATGATCACTAGATGAACAAGTAGCTACACGATGCTCCTAGAGCTGTTTGGTGAGAGGAGGAAGAAGGGCTCGACTTGCTCTCTTCTTCTCCTTGTGTGGTGCCTAGAACTAGCAGGGATCAACCCTTTGCGTGGGTGCCCCGTGGGGTTTATATAGGCCTACCCCCCGGGGTTACAATGGTAATCCGGCTGGGCATGGGGCCCAGCCGTCTGTGACTACACTCGCCGGCTTCTGCGCCGGCTGCTGGGGCCCGCCGGCTGGTGGGTCCCGCCGGCTGCCGGCTCCTTGGTCGACAGGTAGGCCCCACTGTCCAGGGCCTTGTCGGCGGCTGGTTACTGTCGCTCAATCTTGGTGACGAGGGCTTCGTCGAGGTAGGCGTGGCTACAATGCCGCCATCCGGCGAGTGACCGCTGCAGCCTCACCACGTCTTGTCTCCTTAATGGGGCGTCTCCTTCGAGGGAGATGGCAAGCCGGCTGTGGGGAGCCGGCTCTATCTTGGGTCGACTGGGGGAGGCCCGGCCGCCTTCGGGTGTCTCTGTGCCCGAAGGGGCCCACCGCCCGTGGGCCGCGCTGGCGGCCCATCGTGGATGACATCAGGGTCAACATGGCAACAGTGGCGCGCCGGACGGGTCATGGCCACCCGTACGGCGCACTGTGCCAGGCGTGCCCCGGGATTCGGGGGTGACAGGCTTTACTGTAGCCACACCCCGTCACATCGCCGTTAGGTGGATGCAGACTCCGAGGGAACAATCTTGACTGCTTTGTGGGGGCCGGCTACTTGGAGTCGGCCTTCTCGTGGCCGGCTTCTCAAAGCCGGCCCTCCCGCAGCTTTCTTTATGAGGGCTGGAGTCGGATCGCCTTCCGATAGTCGGCCTAGGAGATAGCCGGCAAGAGGAAGGCGGCCCAAGGTCTTGGATCCTTGAGGGCCAGATTGGCTCGTAATTTTTCCTGAAAGGCCATGGGGAGCCGGCTTGGCTACCCGTGGTCATATCCTCCGACAGTAGTCCCCGAAGCTGATCGAGCTCCGAGGCTGATAAAAGGACGAGAAGCTTGATCAGTTTCCTTCCCTGAGGGGTCGGCTTCGCTTGCGCGCGCCATCTTAGGAATAGCCCCATTTCTTGTAGGCGGGAACGCGGGTCGGCCTACGAGCTGACCGCGCGCTGTCCCGCGGGCCATGCGGCAAGGAGATCCTGCCAACGCACGCGCGCAACGGGACGCCGCCGCAGGCCCGGGCCCGCCACTCCCATGCCTTGGTCCGAGCGCGGATCTTCTGCGGCCCATATGGACCGCTCGCCTCCCGCGGCGGTTTTATCACGCCATTAGGGCACAATAATCGCGGTACGTGGAGGAGTGGGCGCAGTTGATCCCCACGTTCCCCCATGCCGCGCCTCCTCAGCTCCGCCACGTGAGTCTATAAGTAGGGGGGAGGGGAGCGGCAGAGGCTCTCGCGCTCTCCCTCGCTCCACCCCCTCTTTCACTCTCTCCTTCCTTCCGCTGCTGCAGCATCCACCGCCGTGCCGTTTCTTCGTTGCTTCGTCTTGCTCCCCGTCGCATCGCCCCCATGGCGCTGTCGAGCTCGTGGGACGGCTCCAATGTCCACGAGGATCACGTCGAGTTCCTCCGCCGGACGCGGCGCCTGCCCGGCGAAAACTTCGTGCGGGTTCGTCGGGCGCCGGAGAGGGAGATCTTGCCGGCGCCGGAGGAAGGCGAGCGGGTGATCTTCCGCTCGCACTGCCTGCACGGCTTCAGCCTCCCGGCGAGCAGATTTCTTCGGGCCTTCCTCGAGTTCTACCACCTCCAGCCGCATCACCTAACGCCCAATGCAGTGATGCTGCTATCGGCCTTCGTCACCCTCTGTGAGGGCTTCCTTGGGGTTCTTCCCACTCTCGAGCTCTGGGGGGAATTCTTCCAGAGCAAGCTCGGCACCGTCGTCGCGGGCGTGCCCGCCCCCTCCGGAGCCTTCATCGCCATGAGGCGGACGGGGGAGAACAATCCGTTCCCGCCCGTCCTGCTGATCCAGTTGGTGAAGATTTGGCAGAAATCTTACTTCTACGTGAAGAACGTCGCCCAGCAAGGCGACTACGTCAACCTGCCGGCTTACGTAGCCGGCCCGCCGGCTGGGAGGCAACCCTCGTGGAGCTACCGGGCCAAGTCGCTGTCTCAGGCCGGGAACGCAGCCGTCGCCCGACTCCGGGTGATGATCCAGGCGGAAGGCCTGACCGGAGCCGACTTGGTGGCCGCCTTCGTGGAGCGCCGGGTTCTTCCGCTCCAAGGCCGGCCACACATGATCTGCCAGATGAGCGGCCACTTCGACCCGTGCCGGCTGAGCACCAGGGAGATGCCTCATGCGGAGGTATCCTACATGGTGAACTACATCTCCAACTGTAAGCTCACCGAAGATTGGCAATACGGCAAGAGCCCGTATTCCCGTGCCAACCCTCCGCCGACAGTAAGTTTTTCCTCCTTTCTTCTTTTTGTAGCCGGCCTTACGATAGCCGGCTTTTGACTAGCTGGTTCTCCCTTGGCAGAACCCTCTTCTTCCACCGACAACCGGGGCCACAGGGGTGGAGCGCCAGCTCCTCCCCGACCGCATAGTGGACGACGCCGACGACTCGGACCTGGGAGCGACGCCATGGAAGACGCCGTCGTAGGGGAAGGCGACGAGACATGAAGCGCGAGGCCCGGAGACGGCTTCGAGGACTGGCCGGATGATGAGGAGGTCGACGCCGTCCAGCACCGCCAGCCGGCAGCTGACCTTCAAGGCGCGGGCTCGTCCGCCGCGCTGACTGCCCGAGGCGGCGCGCAGAAGCGCCGGGCCACGTCGACCTTCTTCGGCAGCCGGCCGAAGAAGCCCAAGGCTTCCACGATGGCGACCAGGCGAGACGAGGTGGCCGCGAAGGTGGCCCGCTTCCGCAAGGCGGTGAAGCAGCCGCAGGCGATCTCGGCGTAAGTCGTCGAGTGTCTTGTATACTTCATACATATTTTTTGTTGTTATTTTCAGTTGACAACCCTTCTAACCCTTTCTTCGCCAACCGAGCAAGGCACCGCTTTCCCTTGAGCGTGGCCCTGGCGGCTCTATAGTCGGGCCGACTGGAGGGTCCTCCAGCTCCCGTCGCGTGGACCCCCTGCCGACCTTAGGGAGGCCACGGAGCGGAACGCGTGTGAGGCGCGGGAGGAGCGGGAGGTGGCGGAGCGGAGGGTCGCCCAGGCGACGAAGGAGCAGGCCGATGCGGCAGCCAAGGCTCGGGCGGAGGCGGCAGCCGCGGAGACGGAGACGGAGGCTTCGCACAACCAGCCTCCGCTGCTCGCCATTCCCCTCCGCGTCGTGGCCCCTGACATCCCTGTGCCTCCGTTGGAGGAGGTCGACAAAGCGCGCTGGTGATGGAGAGGAGGGAGGTCCATGTGGCCTCCGTGGAGAGGACGCCGCAGTCGGCGCCGACCGGAGCAGGCCAAAGTGGTCAATCCGCCGCGGCGCCAGAGCAGTCGGCCGGGGGTGAGCCGGAAGCAGGAGTCGGCCTCGAGGTGCAGCCGGCAACGCGCCGGTGCGCAGGGGGAGGCACCGCCGCGCCGGAGCCGCGCCGAGTTCCGGGTGCCAGTCAGACGGCGGAGGCCCTGGAGGCAGCCAGCACCGGCATGTCCGAGTGGACTCCCAGGGGGGGCGGGCGAGCTGAACGTGGCAGCCCAAGAGGTTCGGAACCAGCTTCAGGCCCAAGAGTTCCTTGCGACGCGGGCCGTCATCCGGGTGAGTCTTCTAGCCTTGGTTGTTTTGTTCTCTTGATTTCTTCCATGGGGGCGCGTCAGCGCACCCACTGGGTGTAGTCCCCGAGTTTCGAGTTGGCTGCTGCGCAAGCGGCTCGGAACTTACTAGGTCCTGACACCCATCTTATACCCGCCTCCTGTGTGTTCTTTCAGGAGTATCATAACCTCCGCGCTGCTGCCTTCAACTCCCAGGCTCAGGAGCTGGGCCGGAGAACCGAAGAGCTGACCAGCAGCAGGAGTAAGTACTTGATTTTGTTCATCTCCTGTGGGGGCGCGTCAGCGCACCCACTGGGTGTAGTCCCCGAGATTCGGGCCGACTGCTAAGCAGTCGGGTCGGATCTTCCCTGACGACTTCTCCCTTATTGGTTTTTCTTTTGTCTTTCATGCTCGCAGAAGCCAATGCCGACTTGAGGGGGCAGCTCAGCGAGGCACAGTCCGCCCTTCGCGCCAAGGAAACCGAGTACAATGCCTTGGTCCTGGAGCGTGACCGCCTGGCCAAGAAGCTGGCTGACCAGGCGGAGAGCCACAAGGCGGCCCTGAAGAAGGCGCAGGATAACGAAGACGCCTTGAAGGCCGAGTTCGAGACTAAAGCGGCAGGCTGGGCTGAGACCAGGCAAGCGCTGAACGAAGGCTTCGGCCGTATTGAAGATTTTTTTTGAATATGTACTGCAAGGCAACAGCCTCACAGCTCTTTATTGAAAACAACAAAGAACAAAGTCCTATTACAAGTCCATACAAGAAGAGAAAAGAGGAAGACAGAAATACTTACAAAGTTACAACCCAAGCAGGGCAAAGAAAAACACTACCTAAGGAAGGTTAGAGATCCAAGTTAGAAGGCTATCCTTGTATTTACATTTTATCCTATGAGAAAGAAGGGTTATGTCATGGATGAAGTTATGCCTCCATGCTCTGAAAGAAGGTGTCTCATTCCTGAAAACCTTGCCATTCCTCAAGATCCAAATGTTCCAAGCTGCTGTAAAGACCACTTCAGTGAAGAAAGAATGCCCAAAATCCTTCCTAGCCTTTACTGCCATGTTGTAAGTTGTCATCCCAGGCTGTGGGCCCCAGATAATCTGCAAGTAATTCCAGACTCTAATGCTAAAATTACAAGAGAAGAACAGATGTGCACGATCTTCATGGATCAGATATGGACATAGGACACAAGTATGATCTTCCACATGCCAATGCCTTCTGAGTAGCATGTCTCTGGTGTTTAAACGATCTCTCAGCAGTAACCAACCAAACATTTTGATTTTCAATGTACATGAAGATTTCCAAATCCATTGGAAGATTGGATCAACAACAATATGCTGATGCTCATACACATAGAAGGATTTGGGTCTGAAACAACCCTTATGAAAGGCCAAATCCATGCGTCATGAGTTGCAGAGCAAGAATAATCATGAGTCAGCTGTTGAAGACATTCAAGCTCAGCAAAGGCCTGTGTAGAGATGGGCAAATGCAAATTTGACAAAAACTCCTGGGAAAGCACATCAGACACTGAAAGTTGCTCATCAATAACAAAGGAGAAGAGCCTGGGAAATTTTTCACTTAGACAGGAACCCTTAAGCTCAACCATCCATCTGTCAGACCAAAAGAGAATGGACCTGCCATCACCCAACGCTGGAGTAGCCATCTGACAATATATGTCAACCAATTTAAACACATCACGCCACCAAAAAGATCCACAGAGCGTGGTAGTATGAGGGACAGAGTTGGCATAGTAGGCATTCCAAATAAGGCCAACCCAGGGGATGTCATGATGATTATAAAATTTGTGCAAGAACTTCATAAGGAAGGCCTCATTCTGCACCCTGAGATTAAGCACACCAAGACCCCCTTTGTTTTTTGGTAAGCATACCAATTCCCAGGCGGCCAGAGATTGTCTCGGAGTATCAGAGTTTCCTCTCCATAGACATTGTCTCTGAATCCTTTCAATTTGCTTCAAAATTCCAGCTAGGATGACTAGTGTGCACAGGAAGTATATAGGCATTGATGTTAGAACAGAGTGGAGCAACTGCAACCTACTACCTTGATTCAGAAAACATGAAGTGGCAAACAATCTTCTTTCAATCCTGTGCATAAGGGGCATGAGGTCTTGGATTGAGGGCCTTGTAGTCCCCATGGGTAGACCCAAGTAAGTAAAAGGCATGGTTCCTATGCTACAGCCAAGAATTGAGGCCAACCTGTTAGCTTCATCAGATGACAAGTTCATAGGCACCATAAGGGATTTTGTAAAATTCACAGATAATCCTGTTGTCGCAGCAAAGACATCAAGCATGTCTTTAAGAGCAAGCAGTTGGTGATCAATAGCAGGCAACACAATTAGTGTATCATCAGCATACTGAACAATGGGGTAATCCTGGCTGTTGGAAGGGATTGGCAAAGTCAGAATTCCTTTACTGCACATGTTGTTGACAACAGACTGAAGCAGGTCAGCGGCAAGGACAAAAAGAAGAGGTGACATTGGGTCTCCTTGCCTGACTCCTCTCTTACATTTAAAATGGTTACCAGGAACACCATTAAGAAGCACAGAAGAAGAGCCAGAAGAAAAAATAGTTTGCATCCAGGAGATCCATTTTTCATTGAAACCCTTGTATCTTAATATTCTAAGAATGGCATCATGCTCAATAGTGTCAAAGGCTTTAGTAAAATCCAATTTCAGCAGCACTATTGGTCTCTTTGAAGCATTACACTGGTGGATATACTCAAAGCACCAAGCTAGACAATCCTGAATAGACCTGGATTTAATAAACCCATATTGGTTTTTATGAATACAGGAAAGGATGACCTTCTGCAACCTGTTTGCCAAAAGTTTAGTGAGGAATTTCAAACAGGTATTTGTCAAAGATATTGTCCTGTAATCATTCAAACCCTCAGGTGAAAGCTTTTTTGGGATCAAGGTTATGAGAGAACTGTTGATACACTCCAAATCAAGGTGCCCCTCAAACAACTCTTTGACCAGTTGATGAAAGTCATCTTTAATTATGTGCCAACACTTCTTAAGAAAAAGGCCAGTGAAACCATCTGGCCCAGGTGCTCTGTCAGGAGGCATTTCCTTAATAACACAATCAATTTCCTGCTCAGAAAAGGGCTTGGTCAAGTCATCTAGTCCTTGAACCTTCTTAATAATATTTGGCATATCAAAACCCATTTGTGTATTATTTGTGCATCCCATCCTCTGCTTGAACTCCTGCAAAAATAATCCAGCAATTGATGCATGATCAGAGGTCACTTGCCCATCATCAGAAGTTATACTAGAAATAGAGTTATTCCTGTATCTCTCTGTGGCCATGGCATGGAAAAATTTGGTGTTTTCCTCTCCCACTTTAATGTTTCTAATGGTACATCTCTGCTTCCAGTAGGTAAATTGCAACCTTAGAGTTTCCTCCAAGTGTAACTTTACAATTTTCCTGAAATTTTCCTCAGGCCCAGACAAAGGCCTTAACTCCTCAAGACCATCCAGACAAAGAATTACTTTATTGCAGTTGGTAATTAGAGCCTTAACGGTGGAAAGGCTAATGTGCCAGTGTTTGAGTGCCTGCCTGAGAGCTTTGAACTTTGCAGATATTATAGCAGCAGAAGATCTCTTATGAACTGGTCTATTCCAAGATTCACTGACACAATCAAGAAAACCAGGCAAATTAGTCCAGTAATTTTCAAATCTAAACACTTTGGCCTTGGGAATAGTGGTTTTGATTTGCACTACACATGGCACATGATCTGAAGTGGTTCTAGCCAAAGGAAGGACCATAGTGTTAGGAAAAGAACATGTCCATGAAGGGGTTGTAAAAAATCAATCAATCTGTTCAAGCAAAGGAGCAGTTTGCATATTTGTCCAAGTGTACCTTCTGCCCTTGATAGGTAATTAAATTAAGCCCAGATGCCCAATAACCTCATTAAAGATGAACATGTCATTAATATCACCACCTGGTTTATTCCTATTATCCATTGATCGCATGAAATTGAAATCACCCAGTAACAGCCAGTTAGCATCATCAGGGATAGTTATATCATGCAACCAATTAATAAAATTATCTCTAGCTGGATTTTGACAGGGTCCATAGACTGAAACTAGAGTCCAGGTTTGGGAGTTATGAACAGACATGAACTCCACCATAATACCAAAACTATTGGACTCAATTAGCTACCCAGCAAACAAAGCAGTATTCCATGCGACTAACAACCCACCCGAGGCTCCAGACGAAGGCACATGGATAAACTGATCAAAACGTCATGGACAACACTTACGGATGAAACGCTGATCAATGACCTCACATTTTGTTTCTTGGAGGCAAACAATGGAACAAGCACTCTCATCGATTTTCTGACGAACTGCACGCTTTCTGTCATCTGAATTCAGACCTCGCACATTCCAACAGAGAACTTTCCAATCTCTAACATCATTGTGATTCATTACAGACCATAATTAAGTAACAGCAAAAGACTGTCACATAATGACAGTACCAGTTCAGCCAAGGGATAACATAAAAGTTCAGACAAAGCCTAAAAGATAAGTGCAGATAAATGGTTTTCACAAGGGTTAACCATAAACCCCACCAAATGAAATGATCAGCTATCATTGGAGCTAGGAGGAGCAGAAGACTTGCAAGAAGAAGCCTTAAGCTTCTCCTTAGTGAGCTTCTCCGGCCCAATGCCGAGGCGAAGGCCAACCTGCTGCAGCACATTGATTGGCGTGGGCGGCGGCACAGTAGGTTGATCTGCATCGTGAGGAGGAGCCCGCGGTAGTTCGCCATCCACAGTAACCTTGCGCTTCTTCTGGGGCTTTGCTGCAGGTTTCTTCATAGGGGACTTGGCTGGAGTAGAATGCCTGAAGCCATCACGTAAGGCTGAGAGCCTGGCACTGCGCCTAACCTCAGACTCAATAATCACAGACTTTGGTTTACGAGCACGAGCTGGACGCTGACTTGGGGCTGCAGAGAAATTAAAGGCATACATCTCAACCGCAGACAACGCTGGGTCAACCATGGCACAATCCTCAACAACATTGTCAAAACAAAGTGCACTAACAACAGGAGGCTTCCTTGGAATATTTACCATCCGACAAACAGGTGAAGGATGAAAAACCAGCTTGTTCTTCATAGCAGAGTAAGAAAAAGATAACTCCCAAGAGCGCTTAGACAGTAGAACTGGTTTGAAAGGACTGGAGAACTGTAACCCTCGAGGAATGTGCATTGTATCAAAGACTAGCATCATAAGCTGAAAAGATCTTGTCCATTGCATTACCGGAGGAAGCTCTGGTCTGAAAACTATCAGAACTTGACCAATAACAACGTGAGGCTGGATCAGAGGAGGCACATAAGCTGCCACAACACCTTGCTGATTATTGACAGATCCCTCAGTAGAATCAATAGGCCCCGAGTTCTCTAAAACCACTGACTCTTGAGAAGCAGGAAGTGCTTCATCCTCATGAATCTCCTTAATAATGACATTGTCATGTTGGTTATGGGGCTGCGGATCATCATTATGAGCATGAGGGTCCTCATTCCAACCCAGCTCTGGAAACTCAGGCATGACAAAGTTAACATTTTCAAAATGCATGTTCCCGGGCAACGGATGAGGGTTTCCATTGAAAGGCATCGGATCTTCATCAGCTGGCATAATGTCAGCAAATTCTGCAGAGAGCACATAGATAGGTGCTGTCCAAGAAAGACGCGTAGCTCCAAAGTCTGCATACTCGCGATAGACAACATCCCTAGGTACTTGCTGAGGGCTTGGGAAAGAAACATAAACAAGAGTCCTGACTAGCCACGGATCATCCTGATGCCAGATATGAAAACGACCAAAGGTGCTAACTGCCTCAGAAATATGCTGTGTTGTGCGGTAGTCCAAAGGAACACCTAACATCATAATCCAGCCCCTAAGAAAACCCTGAATAGCTCTGTGATTGATGCCTTGATCATGAGGAACAAACCGAACAAAGTGACCATTGCCAAGATCATAAGGAGGATGATTTATAATGGCATGCCTAGATGCAGGAGATCGGAACTCAAACAAACCAACACCCTCAATCCATTGCTGATCACTAAGAACGTCACGGTGAAGCTGAGTCATCACAAGGTCACTAACCAGTTGCCTGAAGTGATGAATCTGTCCGGGTGGCGGCGGAGGCTCAACAAAGCCAATGGCAAACTGCTCATGGTGACAGTCCGGCGCAATGGCTGGAGAGTAGAAAGTCCGAGGCACACGAGTTGGCCCTCCATCGATGAACTCGAACCCTGGTGGAAGGAACTCAAGAGGATCCAGTGGAAAATTTGCCATGGCTTGCTTTGGTGGAGGTGGAGCAGGTTGGTGGTGCATGGGAAGTGGTGAAGACGTGATGTGACTCGTCTGCGCCGGCGCGTGGGTCGTCTCTATACCCGAGGAGTCCCTAGGCGATGGAGTAGTAGGCTGACTCATGGCGGGCATGGGAATCAACAGTGGAGATTTTTCTGGATTTTGTTTCGTGTGTTTAACTCTCCAAACATAACCATTATCCTGGGCCCAATTAATGCAATCCCAACGACGATGACCATAACGTGAGCAAGCCAGGCAAACAGGACAAGAGACCGACAAGTGGCCCCGCTGGTGACAGTTGGAACAAGTTAGAACTCGGTCCACCATGTCATTGACCATCTCATCAAACAAAACAGCAGCTTCCTGAGTAGACGGGATATCCATTGGCTGGGTGGTGGGCTGTAGTCCATCATGGAGGGTTGGCCCAACATGGGATGCAGGAGAATCGAGAGCAGATGAGAACAAACTAACCGCCTCAGGTGAATTCCGTTGAATCCGCGGCTGGTCAACAGAACCGAAAGTAATCGACGGAGAAGCAACAGTCCACTGGAGATTCACCGGCGGTGATGGTCGAATGATCAAACGCTCGTTTGCCGGGACAACATATCCAGCATCAGAAAGAGTATCAATACAATCCTGCGTGGCCGGATATCTATAACCCTTGCATGCATCATAGCTTTGGAACGTTGCAAAAGACAATTTCTTTTGCACAGAACCAGAAGATCTAAAAGAGGACTTAGACGGTGGTTTATGCATAGCGATCACCCCAAGCACCGCTCGTCTCTTAGATGGGCTAACTAAGATCCATTCCGCATCACTTTGCAACTTCCAAAGTTTAAACTCTCGAACCCAATTTGGTCCTCCACGGCCCCAAAGATTAAAATAACATTTGAATTGCGGGCAAGCAAAAGATCGAAGATCAACAATAAAGAAACCAACTTGCTTGGAAGAAATGTTGAAGGAATAAACCTTGTCACGTAAGCATGAGACACCCAACTCGATCGCAGATCCACCAACAGCAGCCTCTAGAGCCACCGCCACAGAATGATCATCAAGCCTGAAAACATGACGGCTAAAGGACACCACCAACGTGAAGTGACCTGTGTCCTCCGTAGGGTGGACCGAAAACCAGTAGATCTGAAAACTTTATCCGCAAACTCCAAACCCTTGGAGAAGTCCAAGCCAAGGGTTGATCCCGATGAGAAAACCATGACCCCTGAGTGAGGGGGAGACACCGGAGAGATTGGTAGGGAAAGATTAGGGTTTTAGTGGTGGTGGGAGGAGATCGCCGGAGGTGGGGTAGGAGGTGGGAGGTGGGAGGGGGGAGACGCCATCATTCGCAGATTAGATTTGTAGAATTAAATGTCGTATTGAAGATTTGATCGATGGTAAGCCGCCTTCCTCGCTCCTTGCCTGCCCCTTGCCGCCTGATTTGTGTTCTGACTTGTGCTGCTTTTTATTCTCTGTGCAGACTACTTTCCCCGCTACTCCGCCTTCGCCACCCAAACCATCGAGGCCCATCGCGAAGCGCGCCATCAGGCGGGGGCCGACATCGCGCCAGACGCGAGCCGGACGCTTGAGGAGCAGCTCTTGGCGGTCCAAGCGCGGCTGCAGCCGGCTCATCGTATGCTCCGCCGCCTTCAACGCGCCGGAGCGCAGGTGTTGGCCGCCCTTTGGCCAGACGAGACGATTCCCCGCACCCCGAGCCGGACCGCCGACTGGCTGGAGGTTGCAGTCGGCCGCTTCGAAGCTTAGAAAGCATCAGCGGCCCGGCTTGGAGCTGGGCGGGCGTTGGAGTTCGTCCGAGCTTGGTACCCGGGGCTGAACCTGGACCAGCTGCGCACCTGGCGGCTGGAGGCCAACGAGGAGATAGAAGAGGTGCGGTCGGCCATTACTCAGCGCGTCTCGACGATCGCCGAGTGCACTGACATTAGTGTCTTTGCACCCGAACTAAATGACGACGATGTTGCCCAGCCGAAGGAGTGGTTCGGGCTGGACCCGATAGCGGGTGAAGACTCGGCAGAGGAGATCGCCTCCAGCGACGAAGGCGAAGATGACGAAGGAGAGGAAGGCGAAGATGTCGAGCCGGCTGGTGAAGCAGCCGGCCAGCCTCAGCCCAACCGTG
>NC_041386.1:574075077-574085516 GCF_002162155.2 Triticum dicoccoides | reverse complement strand
GGGGTGATCATGCCGAGGCTCGCCAGTCGGCCACTCCTCCAGCCGGCACTGCCGTTTCCGCCGACCAGCCCGACTCGCCAGTCGCTCCCCTGGCCTAGTCTGCCGTCCTTGTTTTCCCTACTTATTATCCTTTTGAACAATTTTTATTAAACTTGCGTAGTTCCACCCACTGGGGGTGTATTCGAATTATGTTGAATTCTGGCCTTGTGAAGGTCTTTTGTGTAAATATGATTGTGTGCATGTTTGGTTTCCATTCACGTATGCTTTTTATCCTTAGGCTTTTTCCCTTTGTCGCCTTCCCCTTTTGGGGAGGCAAGTACTCGAGCTTTCTTGGATTGAAGTGAAGTGAATGGAAGCCGGCCGGCCGGCTACTCTGGTAGCCGGTCGGTGGTAGGAGACAAACCGGCTTTCGTTATATTGGTCTGTTAGTCCCTAGCCATTTTTCGCGTGGGCATCCTTTCCTGCCTTTAACTCTTGCCAGCCGGACAGCCGGTTCTTTGAACTGCGACTTTTGGCGAGAGAAGGCTTGGGTGTTGGCACACTACTTGTCTGACAGCGGGTAGGACTTCTAATATAACTCTAGGCGGCCAGTCCCCGGGCCGACTAGTCGAACCCGGTGCCGGACGAAGAAAAAGAAATGAATGTAATGACAAGGTCATAAGCATAATGTTCTTCATTTATAGATAGAAGGTGGCAGGCCCCGAGCTCTCCTCGGGGGGCCTATTGTCTCGTACTTAGTACAAAAGTTAGCGTGATACATACTACATTCCAACTGTAAAATCTTCGGAGGAGGTTGGCGTTCCATGGCCGTTCCGACTCCTTGCCGGAGTTGTCCCTCTTGCGTGCCTTGGGCTTCTGTGCGTCGATTAGGTAGTAGGAGTCGTTGCCCAAAGCTCTGCTGATGACGAAGGGGCCTTCCCAAGGGGCCGAGAGCTTGTGCTGGCCGGCTGTTCGCTGGATCAGCCGGAGCACAAGATCGCCCTCTTGGAAGGATATTTGCCTGACCTTCCGACTGTGGTAGCGGCGCAAACCCTGCTGGTAGATGGCAGATCGGCTCAGGGCTAACAGCCGGCCTTCTTCCAGCAGGTCGACGCCGTCTTCTCGTGCTTCCTTGGCCTCCGCCTCCATGTACATGGTTGCCCGAGGTGAGTCGAACTCGATGTCAGTTGGGATGACCGCCTCGGCACCATACACGAGGAAGAAAGGAGTGAAGCCGGTTGACTTGTTTGGGGTTGTGCGCAGACTCCAGAGGACAGCCAGCAGCTCATCGAGCCAACAGCCGGCCGAACGCTCCAGTGGTATGACCAACCGGGGCTTGATGCTAGAGAGGATGAGGCCGTTGGCTCGTTCGACCTGGTCGTTTGACTATGGGTGGGCAATGGACGCCAGGTCCAGCCGGATACCCTGCGTCGCACAGAAACGTGCCAAGGCTCCCTTGGCGAAATTTGTTCCATTATTGGTGATGATGCTGTGTGGCACGTCGTACCGGGTTGTTATATCTACGATGAATGTGACGGCAGTTGGCCCAATCAGTTTCTTGATCGGTTTTCCCTCAATCCACTTGGTGAATTTGTCCACAGCGACTAGCAGGTGTGTCATGCCGCCGCGCGCCGTCTTGAATGGGCCTACCATGTCCAGTCCCCAAACGGCGAAGGGCCAAGTGAGGGGAATGGTCTTGAGTGCCGAAGCCGGCATGTGCTGCTTGGAGCTGAAGAATTGGCACCCCTTGCAATGTTTAACTAACTCCTTGGCGTCATACAAAGGAGTCGGCCAAAAGAAACCATGGCGGAAAGCTTTGGCAACGAGTGATCTTGAGGCCGCATGGTGGCTGCATTCTCCTTGGTGGATGTCTCTGAGGATTGTAATGCCCTTCTCTTGCTCAACACATCGCTGGAGGACTCCAGTGACGTTGCGCTTGACGAGTTCTCTGTTGACGATTGTGTATGCTCCGGCTCGACTTTGGACTTGTCTTGCCTCTGTCTCATCAGCCGGCAGATCTTGGTTTACTAGGAAGTTGAGGATGGGCTGTGCCCATGATGGGGCTGTGACTTCTTCTATTGCCAACACTGCTACTGCGACCAGGGCGGGCGGGCTGGGCAGTGAAATGCTGGAGTCGGCCACCGCCTGTTGTGTTGGCGCGGTTCTCGGGCCGGCTACCACAGTCCCCGAGCCGGGTGGAGCAGTCCCCGGGTCGGGCATAACTACGGAAGTCCCCGAGCCGCTTGCTGACGTCCCTGGGCCGACTGTCGGAGTTCCCAGGGCACCCGCTTGGTTCTTCGAGCCAGACCCGGCCGCGTCGGGGTCAGCCGGCACAAAGATGGAGTCGGATTCTGGAGACGGCTTGACAGACGGTTTGAGGAGGCGTTGCAGAGAGACGCCAGTTGGTATTGCTTGCCGAGTAGAGCCTATTCGAGCCAGGGCATCGGCCGGCTCGTTGTCGGCTCATGGTACATGGAGGAACTCGCATCCTTCAAAATACCCACTGATTTGCTGAACAAGGAAGCGGTAGCTTGCCATATTTGCGTCCTTGGCATCCCAGTCGCCGGATGATTGCTGGACCACCAAGTCTGAGTCGCCATAACATAGGATCCGGCGAATGCCGTGTTCTTTGGCAAGCCAGAGCCCGTGTATGAGCGCCTCATACTCGACCACGTTGTCGGAGGCAGCAAAGTGAATTTGCAGCGTGTATCTAAGCTTGTAGTCTTTGGGAGAGGTGAGGACGACGCCGGCTCCCAAGCCGGTGCGCATCTTGGACCATCGAAGTGCATGCGCCAATGAGTGGAGTCGGGAGCCAGCGGCAGGTACTGGGTCTCAGCCCAGTCGACGAGGAAGTCGGCCAATGCTTGGAAATTGATGGCGGTGCGAGGTTGGTAGAAGATCGTGTAGGGGGCCAGCTCGATGGCCCATTTCGCCACCCGGCCGGATGCATCCCGGCTGCCTATGATCTCGGCCAGCGGGGCAGTGCATACGACCGTGATGGGATGCTCTTGGAAATAGGGCTTTAGCTTCTTGGCGATGAAGTACACGCCGTAGCACATCTTCTAGTAGTGCGGGTAGTTCTGCTACGAGGCAGACAACACCTCGCTCAAGTAGTACACTGGCCTCTGGACCGGCTGGGCTCAGCCCTCTTCTGGGCATTGGACTACGACGACGGTGCTGACCACCCGGCTGGTTGCAGCAATGTAGAGGAGCATGGGCTCTTTCTCAGTCGGCGCCGCCAGGACAGGCGGCGTGGCCAGCATCTTCTTCAGCTCGTGAAAAGCTTGGTCGGCCTGGTCATTCCACTCGAAGTGAGTGGTCTTCTTCATGAGGCGGTAGACGGGGAGGGCTTTCTCTCCGAGCCGGCTGATGAAGCGGTTCAGCGAGGCCAAGCATCCGGTGAACTTCTGGACGTCCCGCAGCTTGGTGGGAATCGCCATTCTCTCAATGGCCTTGATCTTTACCGGGTTGCATTCGATGCCGCGTTCGGAGATCAGGAAGCCTAGGAGTTGGCCGGCTGGCACTCCGAACACGCATTTCTCGGGGTTGAGCTTGATTTGGAATCGGCGCAGATTCTCAAATGTTTCCTTGAGGTCTTCCAGCAGAGTGCCGTGCTTCTCCGCCTTCACCACAATGTCGTCTATGTAAACGTGGGCATTTCTGCCGAGCTGCTTGAGGAGGCACTTCTGCATGCAACGCTGAAAAGTGGCACCGGCATTTCTCAAGCCGAATGTCATAGTCAGGTAGCAGAAGGCTCCGAATGGTGTGATGAAGGCGGTCTTCAGGCGGTCTGCCGGGTCTAACTTTATTTGGTGGTATCCTGAGTAAGCATCCAAGAAACTCAACAGCTCGCATCCGGCCGTGGAGTCTATCACTTGATCAATCCTTGGTAGGGCGAAAGGATCTTTGGGGCAGGCCTTGTTGAGGCTTGTGTAGTCTATACACATGCGCCACTTGTTGTTCTTCTTAAGCACGAGGACCGGGTTGGCGAGCCACTCCGGAAAGAAAACTTCCATAATGAAGCCGGCTGCCAGAAGCCGGGCTATCTCTTCTCCTACAATCCTTCTTTTTTCCTCCGACAATCGGTGGAGGGGTTGTTTGACTGGTTTTGCATCTTCTCGAATGTGTAGCTTGTGCTCGGCGAATTCCTTCGGAACACCCGGCATGTCCTTGGGAGACCATGCGAAGATGTCCCAATTCTCACGGAGGAAATCGGCGAGCTCGCCTTCCTATTTGCTGTTTAGGTTTGCCCCGATAACGGCAAACCTCTCTGGGTGCTCGGGGTCAAGAGGTATCTTCTTCGTCTCCTTGGCCGGCTGGAAAGACCCTTGGACATCATACTCCTTGGGGTCGGGGGACAAGGCCGACTTCTTGCCGGCCATGGCCACAACTCGATCCAATATCTTCTTTTCTTCGGCAATCACAAGGGACTCGGCCAGCCGGCTGCTGGCCGCTGCACACTCGGAGGACTTCTTGTAATCGTTGGCTATGGTGATGACGCCCTTGGTGCTTGGCATCTTCATCTTGAGGTAAGCATAGTGGGGAACTACCATGAACCTGGCCAAGGCAGGTCGGCCTAGCAACGCATGGTAGGGGCTCTCCAGGTCCACCACTTCAAACCAGATCACTTCCCGGCGGAAATGATCCTTGTCCCCAAAGAGCACATCAACCTTGATCTTGCCAATGGGAGCGCAGGACAGGCCGGGTACAATGCCATGGAACACAGTCCAAGTTGGCATGAGTTGCTTTGTCTTGACATTCAGCTTCTCCAGGGTGTCATGGTACAGGATATTGATGCTGCTCCCGCCGTCTATCAGCACGCGGGAGAAGCGGGCGGCGCGTCTATCCGTTGCAAAGGTGGCCTCCAAGACCAATGCATAAGAGCCGGGAGACGGCATCACTTCCGGATGGTCGGCCCGGCTCCAGCCGATAGGCTTTTCTGACCAGTGCATGTGCCCGGCGGGGGTGGCAGCGACCATGCTGACTTCCTGGTGCTCTTGGCGTTTGCTGCGCCAGTCTTCGAGCTGGCTCGTAAAGATGACGTAGGTGGCCTGCTCGTCGGGGAACTCGTCCTGCACAGCTCCGACTGCGGGCCGAGCGGTTGGCGGCTGCGGAGCTGGAGGTGGCGGACCAGCAGGCGGAGGCAGCGTGAGCCTTTCGCCCTTGGAGATTCAGGTGAGCCAATGACACTTCCGGGTTGTGTGGTTGGATGGCTTCGCGCCGCTGTGGAACTTGCAGGGGGCGTCGAGAGTTTGCTCGTAGGAGAAGGCCGGCTGCCAAGCCGGCTTGCCGCCCCTTTGCTTCTTGGGCGCGGGCCGCCCTTCGGGTAGCTCGTCTTCGACGGTGGCCACCTGCCGACTGGTGGAAGGCGGCACGGGGCCCTTGCGCTTGTGGTCGTTCGGGTGTGGGCGTCGGCCGGAGTCCCCAGCCGGTGTCTTGGGCGCCGGGTTGAGTACCTTTCCGGACGCATCTACCCAGAGTTCGGTCTTCATTGAGGAGTCGGCGGTGGCGTACTTGTCCGCTGTGATCAGAAGCTCGTCGAGGGTAGCCGGCTCGTCACAGAGGAGCTTGTGCTTGAGGAGGGTGCCTTCTCGGCATCCGGCAGTGAAGTATTCTATGGCTTGCACCTCGTGCACCCCTTCACAACAGTTGCGGAGCTCGGCCCAGCGCGTGAGGTAGTCACGGGTGGACTCGGCGAGGCCTTGCACACACAGGGAGAGTTGTCGGGGCTTGGGAGCCCGCTTGTAGGTGCTGGTGAAGTTGCGGACGAAGGCTTCTGTGAAGTCTAGCCAGCTATTGATGCTGTACGGCTTGAGGCTGTTGAGCCAAGTCCGCGTCGTGCCCTGCAACATGAGGGGCACGTACTTCACGGCAACGCGCCTGTTGTCGTTTGCTATGCTGACCGCCGTGGAGTAGTCGATCAACCAATCTTCCGGCTTCACGGAGCCGTTGTACTTGGGCGTGTCTCTTGGGAGCGAGAACCCTTTGGGGAAAGGCTCATCGCGGATGCGGGGGCCGAAACAAGGCGGGCCGACGTCGTCTTCTTCTTCCAACACCAGGGATCGCGCTAGGCGGTCGATCCAATGGCGGGCGTCGTTCTCGCCGACTCCCTCGCGGCGACCTAGCCGGCCGCTGAGAGTCGGATGCGCAACAGGCGGCGGGGTGGGGTATCTCTCCCCACGGGGCCGAGGCGGGGGCGGGCTGCCTCGCCACTCCATGGCCCGGGGATGGCCTTCTGCGTCTCGTTCGATGGAAATCCGGGTTCGGCTTCGGCTGACGGCCGGCTCTTTCTCGCGCCGCGCGCGGGCCTTGCCCGTGGCGCCGTGATCTCGGTGTGGGGGGAGGTTCTCCGCGCGAGCGTCGGCTTCGTTCCGCCGCGCAGCCGCATCAATTAGCTGTTGGATGCGTCTGGTCATGTGGGGGAGTTCTTCGGCCCCCAATCCGTCCAGCTCGTCTACGGCCGCCTGGGCGGCACGCAGGTTCTCGAGTGGAGTGGCATAGACTGGGCGGTCGACTCCCAGCATGTCGGCGATGACAGCTCCGTGTTGCCTGACAACACCGGCCCGGCTTGGCCCGCCTGGGGCCGGCGTGCCGAAGGCGACGCGGTCGGCTTTGGGCTAGTGGGCCTCAGCGAGGTGTCTCATGGAGGCTAGACTCCCGCCCTCCGCGAGGAGGGCGAGGCAGCGTGCCTCCAGTGCTTCGTCGCCGGCATCGGCCGGGAGGGGGATGGACAAATCGTGGGCCGCCGTGTGCGGAGCGTCGTGGGCGCTTTCATCGGGAGCGTCGCCGTGGCCGATGACCATCACCTCGGTGGTGACAGCGTCGCAGCCATCGGCCCGGGGAAGCAGGTCGTTGTAGATCGTGGCGTCGGTGGGGAAAGTGTCAACCGAAACCGTGTCGGAGTCGACAGGCATCGGATCGGTGGAACCGACCGACTCCAAGTCCATGGCAGGCTCGCCGGAGACGTGAAGCTGGCCGAAAAGGTTGATGAGGCAGTCGATGCCCGCGTTGGAGGCGGGCTCGTCGGAGATGAAGGTCTTGTCGAGGAGATCGGCGAGGATGCTCGCCGCGCAGATGTTGGTGACGCCTTGCAGCGCGTCGTGGCAAGCGCCATCGGGCATGCCGGGCTGGCTACGCTCGCTGGGGAGGAAGAGGGTTCCCGTCCAGAACAGGTCTCCGGACGACGGTGCCCTTGGCCCCACGGTGGGCGCCAAATGTCGGGTGGTAGGTGCGACATATGCCAACCGGTGGCTTATCATTATGGGAGCCAGTAAGACATCGCCGGTGCCTGGAAACGGGATGAGGCGAAGACATGCATGCCGGCGAATCTTACCCAGCTTCGGGGCTCTCCATGGAGATAACACCCCTACTGCTGCTCTGCGGGGTCTCCGCATGATCACTAGATGAACAAGTAGCTACACGATGCTCCTAGAGCTGTTTGGTGAGAGGAGGAAGAAGGGCTTGGCTTGCTCTCTTCTTCTCCTTGTGTGGTGTCTAGAACTAGCAGGGATCAACCCTTTGCGTGGGTGCCCCGGGGGGTTTATATAGGCCTACCCCCCAGGGTTACAATGGTAATCCGGCTGGGCGTGGGACCCAGCCGTCTATGACTACGCTCGTCGGCTTCTACGCCGGCTGCTAGGGCCCGCCGGCTGGTGGGTCCCGCCGGCTGCCGGCTCCTTGGTCGACAGGCGGGCCCCACTGTCCAGGGCCTTGTCGGCGGCTGGTTACTGTCGCTCAATCTTGGTGATGAGGGCTTTGTCGAGGTAGGCGTGGCTACAGTGCCGCCTTAATGGGGCGTCTCCTTCGAGGGAGATGGCAAGCCAGCTGTGGGGAGCCGGCTCTATCTTGGGTCGACTAGGGGAGGCCCGGCCGCCTTCGGGTGTCTCTGTGCCCGAAGGGGCCCAACGCCCGTGGGCCGCGCTGGCGGCCCGTCGTGGATGACATCAGGGTCAACATGGCAACAGTGGCGCGCCGGACGGGTCATGGCCACCCGTACGGCGCACTGTGCCAGGCGTGCCCCGGGATTCGGGGGTGGCAGGCTTTACTGTAGCCACACCCGGTCACATCACCGTTAGGTGGATGCAGACTCCAAGGGCACAATCTTGACTGCTTTGTGGGAGCCGGCTTCTTGGAGTCGGCCTTCTCGTGGCCGGTGTCGTGGTTCTAACTCTGACAGTGATGTAAGGGGGGTGTATGGAGAGGCTAGATCTTAGCTATGGAGGAGTTGTAAGCACACGAGGATTACGAGTTCAGGCCCTTCTCGGAGGAAGTAACAGCCCTACGTCTCGGTGCCCGGAGGCGGTCGATTGAATTATGCGTGTGTGAATAACAGGGGTGCGAACCCTTCATACTGAGGGGGGTGGCTTATATAGAGTTCGCCGGTCCTCTCCTGCCCTCAGTAATGCAGGGTTTAAGGTACATTTAAGGTTGGGCGTTATTGGTAATGCCCCTAATAAAGTGCTATAATGACCATAAAGACTACCTAATAGTCGACCGTTTGCCTGCGGAGTGACTTTAGGTCTCCTAGCAGTCGAGTGGTTGGCTTCATGGTCGAGTGATAGCTTCTTGGTCGCGTGTCTTGAACCCGTCGAGTGGGATACCTTCAAGTCGATTGAAAGGTGACTTCTTCTAGGGATGTCCTTGGGTAGGGCTCTTTTGGACAGGTCCGTGCCCCTACCCTAGGTACATAGCTTCATCATTAGCCCCCGAATGGATCGAGGTTAGAGTGGGGAAAAAGTTGGGGATCTTTCCGACTGGTTCTTCGGGCTACATGAGTGCCTCGTTTTGGGTCAATCATCACGGATGACGTCATCAACCTCTTTCAATCGCCTTGATCCATTCCAGGCCTTTCGTCGAGTGAATTTCTTTACTTGTGACATACCGAGTGTCGGCGCGAGCGGGGTCTTCTGTTTTGACAAGTTGTTCTGCAGCCCGCGGATGTCGCGGGATTCGGATTTCGGGAAGCGCGCGGGACGGGAGCGGCCGCAGTAATCGGAAGCGATAAAGCGGAAGCTCCTCGATTTTCGCGCCACCTTTTTCGCCACGTACTGCGCGCGCGTCTGCTGCGGGATTTGACTGGATAGCCTGGGCCTACCAGTCAGCCACTCGGGAGCGGCCCCTTATAAGTCGCCGGCTCGGGGTTTCCAAACAGAGTGCTTTCTTCTTCCTCTCTCCCTTCGCAAGTTCCTCCGCCACCTCTGCTCTCACCCTAGCGCCGCAGGCCCGTGCAAGATTTGCCGGCGACGATGGCGAAGGACAAGACATCCACTCTGGAGCGCGCGAAGAAGGCGGCGGCGCAGGGGAAAGGGAAGAGATCTGCTCGGGGAGGATCCTCCTCAAGGTCTGCTCTGCCCCGCGGCTGGATCCAGGGTGATTGGATGCCGTCGGTGATCCGGCAAGAAGATCTTGACGACATGGTCGAGGGGGGAGTCATTCCCCACGAAGCTGCACGTCTCCCGGGGAGAGAGATCGAACCTCAACCCCACGATGGTGAGTGCGTGCTCCTAGCCACCCATATCGACCGCGGGTTTTCTCTGCCGCCCCATCCTTTTTTCCGGAGCTTCCTGAACTTCTTCGGAGCGCAGCTCCACCACTTCACTCCCAACTCCATCATATACCTTGCTGCTTTCATTTCCATGTGTGAGGGTTTCTTGGGTTGCCGCCCCCATTGGGGACTCTTCAAGCACATCTTTACCTACCGTTCTCAATCGGTCAAGAAGGCCAAGTCGAGTGACGAAAGGACGCAGGTGATCCAGTTGTGTGGGGGCCTGGCGATCCAGACGAGGGGAAAGAGCTGTTTTCCATCTATCACTTTCCTAGAGTCGGTCCGTGGTTGGCAGGCGACCTGGTTTTACTGTCAAGACCAGGCGACCCCAGGACAGTCGACTGGTCTTCCCCCTTTCTCTCTCGACCGGGCTGGAAAACCTGCTTCTCTGAAAGTGACACCAGAAGAAAAGGCCCAAGTCAAAGTGCTGGCTGGTCGAGTGGTTGAGCTTGTCCGTGAGGGCGTGACCGGTATGGATTTGCTGGAGGTCTTCCTTCGGAGGCGCATCCAACCGCTCCAGGCTCGTGACCACCCGATGTGGCTGTACTCGGGTCTCGACAACACCACTCGGATCCACCCGAAGAAGGTCACTGATGAGATGCTAGAGGGGTGGTTGTCGAGCATCACGGGAAACAAAGACAACCCCCAAGGAGCCAGGAGGGTAATTCCACTCGACAACTCGTATGACGTGCACCAAGTCTGTCTTATGCTCCCGACTGAGATCTTGTTTTCTTCATTGGTCTTCTTTGAGTTGGTCGATTGACTTTTGTCTTGTCTGTTGTTTTTCAGGCGACCACTGAGATGTACTCGACGCCCAACGGGGCACAGGAGCCAACTGAGGAAGGGGAGGCGAGCGAAGGTGAGAGCGGAGATGATCAAGGCGAGTGGGAGTCCGACGGTGAAGGAGAGGGAGGCG
>NC_041386.1:574071920-574074879 GCF_002162155.2 Triticum dicoccoides | reverse complement strand
AAGCTCACACATGATCCAGCGCGGGAGCGTGGTAAGGCGACTGCTCCTGTTGGGCAGTCGTCGAAGCGCCCTCGGACCTCTTCTCCTACGCCGACTGGAAAGCCTCCCAAGCACCCACGAGCGACACCGTCCAAGCCGCCCAAGGCTCTGCCCAAGATGAAGATGGCCGTCCCCACCATTTCTGGGTAATAATAAAACTTGCTTTCCTTTGTCGACCGTGGACAGATCCTTGGTCGATTCATTGAGCCAACTGACTGACTTTCGAGATTTGCAGCACTGCTACTTCTGAGATCTCCGCCAAGGACGACGACCAAGAGATGGAGGATGCTGTTACCTCCAACCCTGGTATGATTACTGACGTTCCGCTTTGAGTCGACTGAACATTTATTGCAACTCTGGTCGATTGAATGTTTTCCTTGTAGCTCCTCCTCATGTTATTGACCTCCCGGATGACGACGACAATGAACCGCTGATAGTGAGGAGGAACAGGAGGACGTCGGCTGACAAGGCCCCCCAATCTGCTCCGGCGTCTGAGGCCGTAGCTCGGGATGGTGGTGAAACCACTCGGGCTTCTGTGACTTTCGCCATTCCTCTGACGAGCCTGCGGCCCTCGACGTCGACTGCGGATCCACCTTCGCTTTTTGTCGCGTACCCCGTCCCTGAGGACCAAGCGGCTGCTGCAAAAGAGGCTATACGCCAGGCGGGGATCATGATGGAGCAAGTGAAGGTGGCTCGGGAGGCCAGCCAAGCAGCTTATGACGCAAGTTCGGCTCTTCAAAGTAACGTCCAGGTCAGTCGACTCAACACTTGGTCTGTTATGATATGCTGTTTGAAGAATCTCTTTTCTGAAGATCTTTGTATCTATACACCGACTGGGTGTGTCTGTCAAGTCTTGGATGAGTGGGGGCACGCTAAGTGCACCCACTGGGTGTAGTCCCCGAGACTATGGTGGACTGCTGGCAGTCGACTGTAGTCTTTATATTGTGTTGCTATAGCCATATTTCTTCACTCGGTCTGGTCAGGCCATGTCGAATGGAACTATATCTGGTCGACTGCGGGCGGTCGACTTTTTTTTTACAGTGGGGGCACGCTGAGTGCACCCACTGGGTCTAGTCCCCGAGACTACTGTCGAATGTTTTTGATTCGGCTGTGGTCTTAGAAACGTCATCATTGTCTCTTAGTTACTCGGAAGCAACTTATCTTGGACGTCTGTCGACTGATTTTCCTTTTTACAGAAATCCTGCAAACTTGTAGCTCGCTATACTGAGTTGGAGAATCAGCAGATCCAGCTCAACCTTAACTTGAAGCTTGCTCAGGAGAATTTGAAGACAGCGCAAGAAGAAGCAAAAGGTATGGCTGGTGAGGTTCTCCATTCTTGACGAGTGGCTTTTCTTCCTTGTCCATTCTTGATGTTGGTTTCACTCGACGCGCCGCAGATAAACGGGAGGAAGCTTTGAAGAAGAAGGATCAAGATCTTGCAGAGGCACAGAAGGAGGTCTTGGACAAAACGAGGCTTGCTGAAGAGAAAATGGCTTCGGTCGGAGCTCTTGAGCAGGAGAACTCCAGACTGAAAGCTGCTCTCGAGGTAGCCAATCAGGAGGTCAGCTGACTGAAGAACGACAACGTGGCTCTGCATGACAAGGCGGGTGAGCTGGCGGGGAAGAGGAACGATCTGGAGGCTTATCTCGGTGGACTCGCCAAAAAGCTGTTCGTCGTGCTCGAAGGTAATTAATCTGCCCCGACTATCTTGCAGTTACCAAGTCTGTGTAGGGCCACTGTCTTATTCTTGAATCGTGTTTGCAGAATTCTGTCAGAACTTTGAAGAGGAGACCAGTCGAGTGGAGCCAGGCTTGGACCCTGCTAACTCTCTTGTGAAGGACAAGGCTGCAATGAACGTGCTCCGTCTGGAGTCTCGTATTGCTAGTGTGGTTGACTATCTTGCATGACTGAAGGTTGCGATGTCGCGGATCGACACATCACTCTGGCCTGGGATGACACTTCAGAACGACCTCGAGTCCCTGATGGCTCGACTTAATGAAGTCCCAGGTCGAGTGGCGGAATGGAAGAAATCTTCTGCTAGATGTGGTGCTGATGTCGCTCTGTCTCTGGTCCGCGTCCATTGCAAGGAGGCGCAGAAGAAAAGCTGGCCGCCATCCAAGTTGCCAATACCAGGAAGCACAACTTTCAAGACTTCATGGAGACTTTCATCGCTCCTGCCACTCGTATTGCAGACGGGGTCGACTTGGACGAGTTCGTCGCCCCTTCCAGTCCTCCTCCTGAGGAATGAAAAACTTTCATGCTTCACTTTAAATTTGCCTCGGAATGCCGAGTGGATTTGTAACCGTTAAACTCTGCCTTAAATTTGCCTCGGAATGCCGAGTGGATTTGTAACCGTTAAACTCTGCCGAGCCGAGGGCTCAAGTACTTTGATCTGAGGTCTGGGACCTTTTAGGCTTTATCTGAACTTGATTTCTCATTGAATATCTTCATGGTTTGATTCATCGAGTGGAACTCGATCTTCACTCGGAATAACCTTGTATTTGTGGCGCAACTCCGAAGGAGAAGGCAGCAGTCGACTAGCGCCTCGTCGTCCTTGCGGATTGGGTTGTGCCCTGTTCTTAGGCGAGCACTGGGCTGCAGCTAAGCCCCGAGTGGGAGGTTTTCTCTCCACTCGGTAGGATTTTAAAACACTTAGGCGAGCACTGGGCTGCAGCTAAGCCCCCGAGTGGGAGGATTGCTCTCCACTCGGTAGGATTTTTTTTCAAGCTTAGGAGAGTGCCTGACTGCAGCTAAGTCTCTAAGTGGGAGAACTTAGGCGAGTACTGGACTGCAGCTAAGCCCCCGAGTGGGAGGGCTGCTCTCCACTCGGTAGGATTTTTCAAATTTAGGCGAGTGCCTGACTGCAGCTAAGTCTCTAAGTGGGAGAACTTAGGCAAGTACTGGACTGCAGCTAAGCCCC
>NC_041386.1:574071230-574071519 GCF_002162155.2 Triticum dicoccoides | reverse complement strand
GAGGATTAAGATGTGCTTCGAACTTAGGTGAGTGCTGGACTGCAGCTAAGCCCCCGAGTGGGAGGATTGCTCTCCACTTGGGAGGATTTTTCAAACTTAGGCGAGTGCCTGACTGCAGCTAAGTCTCTAAGTGGGAGAACTTAGGCGAGTACTGGACTGCAGCTAAGCCCCCGAGTGGGAGGATTGCTCTTTACTCGGTAGGATTTTTCAAACTTAGGCGAGTGCCTGACTGCAGCTAAGTCTCTAAGTGGGAGAACTTAGGCAAGTACTGGACTGCAGCTAAGCCCCC
>NC_041386.1:574059045-574070525 GCF_002162155.2 Triticum dicoccoides | reverse complement strand
CCCCGAGTGGGAGGACTGCTCTCCACTCGGTAGGATTTTTCAAACTTAGGCGAGTGCTGGACTGCAGCTAAGCCCCCGAGTGGAGAACTTAGGCGAGTACTGGACTGCAGCTAAGCCCCCGAGTGGGAGGATTGCTCTCCACTCCGTAGGATTTTTTCAAACTTAGGCGAGCGCCTGACTGCAGCTAAGTCTCTAAGTGGGAGAACTTAGGCGAGCACTGGACTGCAGCTAAGCCCCCGAGTGGGAGGACTACTCTCCACTCGGTAGGATTTTTCAAACTTAGGCGAAACGGATTCGCAGCTAAGTCACCCACTGGGGGATTTCGTATGCAAACAAAAGTGACAGCAATTATTGGAACACTCTTGTCTTTGATAAAAATGAACTGCAGAAGTTTTTCTTATTACATCTCGTCCGAGGAAGAATTCAAGTGTAAAAGGGGTGGAGCAGTACCGCATTCCAAGCTCGTGGCTCGTCGATCTGGCGATCAACATTGTAGAGGTGATACGCTCCATTGTGGAGGACTCTGGTGACGATGAAGGGGCCTTCCCAAGTAGGAGCAAGCTTGTGTGGTTTCTGTTGATCCACTCGGAGGAACAAATCTCCTTCTTGGAAGGCTCGACTCTTCACATTCCTGGCGTGGAATCGACGCAAGTCTTGCTGATAAATGGTCAATCTGATCATGGCCATCTCCCTCTCTTGTTCTAGGAGGTCGACTGCGTCTTGCCGGGCTTGTTCTGCTTCATCTTCGGTATAAAGTTCGACTCGGGGTGCGTTGTGAAGAAGATCACTCGGCAGAACTGCTTCGGCTCCATAAACCAGAAAGAATGGGGTTCTTCCAGTCGACCGGTTCGGGGTGGTCCTCAATCCCCACAGAACTGACGGAAGCTCGTCGACCCAAGCACCTGCCGCGTGCTTGAGATCACGCATCAGTCGAGGCTTTAGTCCTTTGAAAATCAGACCATTTGCTCTCTCGGCTTGCCCATTCGACTGGGGATGGGCGACCGATGCGTAGTCGACTCTCGTGCCTTGAGAGGCGCAAAAAGCTCTGAACTTGTCCGAATCAAAGTTTGACCCATTGTCAGTGATGATGCTATGCGGGACTCCATATCTGAATGTTAGTCCTCTGACGAAACTGATAGCAGTGCAAGCATCAAGATTCTTGATGGGCTTAGCTTCAATCCACTTGGTAAATTTGTCGACTGCCACAAGCACATGAGTGAAACCGCTCCTGCCTGTTCTCAGTGGACCAACCATGGCCAGTCCCCAGACAGCAAAGGGCCAGACGAGTGGAATGGTCTTCAGGGCTGATGCAGGCTTGTGTGACATGTTGGAGTAGAACTGGCACCCTCCACACTTGTCGACTATCTCTTTTGCCATCTCATTTGCTCTTGGCCAGTAAAATCCCGCTTGGTATGCTTTAGCCACAATGGTCCGAGAGGACGCATGGTGACCACAGGTCCCCGAGTGGATATCATCAAGGATTATCTGGCCTTCTTCCGGCGTTATGCACTTCTGACTGATTCCAGTCGTGCTTTCTCTATACAACTGTCCCTTTATGACTGTGAAGGCCTTGGATCGGCGGACGATCTGTCGAGCCTCTTCCTCGTCCTCCGGGAGTTCTTTCCTTAGGATATATGCGATGTACGGTATCATCCAGTCGGGAGTGATTGCCAAGACTTCCATGATTAGGTTGACCATAGCAGGAACTTCGACTTCAGTCGGATTTGTGGCACTTTTCGGCTGCGGGGCTTCTTTTGTAAAAGGACCTTCTTGGACTGACGGTGAGTGAATGTGTTCCAGGAACACGTCACTGGGAATGGCTTCTCTCTTGGAGCCTATCTTTGCCAAATCGTCAGCTGCCTAATTTTTCAGTCGGGGGATGTGATGAAGCTCTAACCCCTCGAATTTTTTTCTAGCTTTCTCACTGCATTGCAACAACCAGTCATAGCCGGACTTCTGACGTCCCACTCCTTCATCACCTGATTAACCACCAAATCTGAGTCGCCATAGACCATGAGGCGACGGACGCCGAGTGAAATGGCCATGCGCAACCCATATAAAAGTGCTTCATATTCTGCTTCATTATTGGAGGAATCGAAGTGAATCTGGAGAACGTATCTGAGCTTATCTCCTCGGGGGGAGACTAATACTAGCCCAGCACCGGAACCATTCAGCATCTTAGATCCATCAAAGAACATGGTCCAGTGCTCCGAGTGAACTTGATTCAGAAGTTGCTGTTCAATCCACTCGGCGATGAAATATGCGATTGCTTGGGACTTGATAGCCTTCTTTGCTTCAAACTTGATATCTAAGGGAAGGAGTTCGATCGCCCACTTGGCCACTTGACCAGTTGCATCTCTGTTATGCAGAATCTCTGACAGTGGGGCGTCGCTGACGACTGTAATGGAGTGGTCAGAGAAGTAATGAGCAACCTTCTTCGTGGTCATATAAATCACATGTACAAGCTTCTGGTAGTGAGGGTATCTTTGTTTTGAAGGGGTCAAAACTTCAGACACATAATAGACTGGACGCTAAACTCTGAAGGCCTTTCCTTCTTCTTCCCGCTCGACCGTAAGTACTGTACTGACAACTTGTCCTGTGGCTGCAATGTAAAGCAGCAGAGGCTCTTTGCTGATTGGGGCAACAAGCACCGGCTGGGTGGAGAGCAGAGCTTTGAGCTCTGCAAACGCTGCATCAGCTTCTGGAGTCCACTCGAACTTGTCAGACTTCTTCATCAGTCGGTAAAGAGGCAATGCCTTTTCACCGAGACGAGAAATGAATCGACTTAGAGCGGCCAAGCAGCCTGTAAGCTTTTGGACATCGTGCACGCGTACAGGACGCTTCGTCCGGAGTATGGTGCCAACCTTTCCAGGATTGGCGTCGATCCCCCATTCGGAAACGAGAAAACCGAGTAACTTTCCACCTGGAACTCCGAATGTGCACTTTGATGGATTGAGCTTGATATCATACCTCCTGGGGTTGGCAAAGGTTTCAGCAAGGTCAGTCCACAGGTCAGAACCTTTCCGTGACTTGACCACAATATCATCCATGTATGCCTCCACATTCCGACCGATTCGAGTGAGTAAACACTTCTGAATCATTCTCATGAACATGGCTCCGGCGTTCTTGAGGCCGAACGGCATGGTGACGTAACAGAAGCATCCGAATGGAGTGATGAAAGCTGTTTTGATCTTGTCGGGTCCATACAGACGGATCTGATGGTACCCGGAATAGGCATCTAGAAAAGACAATCTCTCGCACCCCGCAGTCGAGTCGAATATTTGGTCGATGCGAGGGAGAGGAAAATGATCTTTCGGGCAGGCCCGATTGATATGTTTGAAATCAATGCACATGCGAAGTGACTTGTCCTTCTTGGGGACCATGACGACATTGGCGAGCCACTCGGAGTGGTAAATCTCTCGGATGAACTCCGCTACTAAGAGCCGAGCCACCTCCTCGCCAATGGCTTGCTTCTTCTAGACGGTGGACCGTCGAAGATGTTCCTTCACAGGCTTGAATTTTGGGTCGACTCGTAGACGATGCTCAGCCAGCTCTCTAGGAACTCCAGGCATGTCAAAGGGTTTCCATGCGGAGATGTCCCAGTTCTCACGAAGGAGCTGGACGAGCGCTTCTTCCTATTTGGAGTCGAGCGTCGTCGAGATGTGAGTCGGGGCAGCATCGGGGTCGGTCGGGTGAATGTGGGCTGGCTTTGTTTCACCAGACGACTGAAAAGCTGATTCTGAAGCAGGCTTCTTGGCTCATAGCAATTCACTCAGATCAGCAGTCTTCTGGTACTCTTGCAGCTCGACCACTGCCATCTGAGCATCAGCAATCTTTGAGCCTTTTTGAAAACATTCTTCTGCTTTCTTTTGGTTGCCTGTAACAGTGATCACGCCTTTGGGGCCAGGCATCTTCAGTTTGAGATACACGTAACACGGTCGAGCCATGAAGCGTGCATAAGCTGGCCTGCCCAAAATGGCATGATAAGCACTTTGGAAGTCCACAACCTCGAATGTCAACTTTTCCTTGCGGTAATTCTTTGAATCACTGAAAACCACATCAAGAGCAATCTGGCCGAGTGATTCGGCTTTCTTCCCAGGAATGACTCCGTGGAAGCTCATGTTGCTGGTACTGAGCCTGGACATCGGAATGCCCATTCCTTTCAAAGTTTCTGCATACAGTATGTTCAGGCCGCTGCCACCATCCATCAGGACTTTGGTCAGTCGAGTGCCTTCGACAACTGGGTCGACCACCAAGGCTTGCCTCCCGGGGGTGGCAATGTGCGTAGGATGATCAGACTGGTCGAAGGTGATGGCAGTCTGAGACCACTTCAGATAACTGGGGGTTGCCGGAGCAACCATGTTCACTTCACGATTAATGACTTTCAGTCGACTTTTGCTTTCGACATCGGCAAAAATCATCAGGGTGGAATTGTCTTGGGGGTACCCATCGTCACTACCATCCTTGTCCTCAACCCTGTCCGGCTCCTTTTCCTTATCTTTGGACTGCTTTCCCTGAAACTGCTGGATCGGGAGCCGGCACTGTCGAGTGGTATGCTTTGGGTAAATAAAATTACCCTCTTCATCTTTCTTAGTGTGGATGTGACATGGCAGATCCAGCACAACGTTTCCATCTTGATCCTTGACTTTCTTGGGCTTCCAGGGGCCCTTGGGTTTTCCCTTGAAATTTCCTTGGGTTACGGCCAGGGCCTCCCCAGGGGCGGCTGGCTCGGCCTTCCGCTTCTGTTTCCGACTAGAGTTTCCTCCGGTTTCTTGGGCGACTGCCTTGTGCTTGCCACTCCGGAGTCGGTCTTCGTCTTCACCATTTGCGTACTTGGTGGCAATCTCCATCATCCGATTCAGAGACATCTCTCCAATTCGACCGAACTTCAGATTTAAATCCCTGTACTTGACGCCTTCTTTAAAGGCACAAACTGCTTGGTGGTCTGGCACATTCTCAACTGTGTGATGCAATGTGATCCACCTCTGAATGTAATCCCTCAGAGTTTCATTCGGTTTCTGCATGCAAGACCGCAATTCTGTAAGGCCTGCAGGTCGCTTGCATGTTCCTTCAAAGGTTGTGACAAACACTCGGGAGAGGTCCTCCCAAGTGTAGATGCTGCTGGGTGCCAACTGATTTAGCCACGCTCTGGCTGAGCCCTCTAACATGAGAGGCAAATGCTTCATGGCCACCTCATCATTGCCACCGCCAATCTGTACAGCCACTCGGTAATCTTCGAGCCAAGTGTCAGGCTTAGATTCACCGGTGAACTTGCTGACTCCAGTCGCCAGCCTGAAGTTGGGGGGAATCACTGCGGCTCTGATGGCTCAACTGAAACACTCTGGCCCCGAAGCATGTACTCTGTTGCCAGCAGGCGCATCTCTGTTGTGGCCTTCTCGATGAGCTCTGTTCCTGTTAACCAAACCTTGAACGAGGATGGATCTCACATCAAAGCCTGGGTCCCTGGGGTCGACTGGAATCCTCTGCCCAACACTATGAGGGCGTCTGTCATCTTGCCGTCGAGGCACATACGACCCACTCCTCGGGGGAGGGGTTGGCACTCGACGTCGATCATCACGATCGAATCGGTGATCATACTGCTCATTTCTTCTGTACTGATCTTGCCGGTCTCCACGTCCCTCACGCCTCGGGGGCGATCTCGGGCTGTGGGCCGACTGGACTATGTCCGTCGCCACGAATCGACTGTGGATCCTATTCTGCGACTGAGAAACATCGGAATTCTGGTTTCCCACTGCCCGGAGCAACGCTCTGATCTGCAACAAGCCCCTACCAGCCTCCGACTGGGAGGGCTGAATTGATTCTGCTATACGGGCCACGGCGGCCAAATTCTGAATTGGGGTTCAATATACCTGCGGCGGCGGGAAGATCTGACGCCGACTGGACTCGGGAGCTTGCTGACGTCGACTGGACTCGGGAGCTCGCTGACGCGCTTGCTCGTCGAGTATTCGCTGGAGATTCTCCAGTCGAGTGCGCTCGGCCAGGTTAGCCAAGCGCGCGTCCTCCAAGGCCCGGGCCTCAGGGGTTTCTCCGACAATAGGAGTGTGGAGTGCGTCCATGTTCCGGCGGCGAAGCTCCTCTCGTTGCAATGACGTGAGAGGTTCGGGGAGATACTCATCATGGGGATGCGACGGGTCGCCCCCACCCGCGCCTCCATCAGCGCGATGGAAACCCGGAGGACTGTGTGTTCCATCGACCGCCAGAACCTCAGCCACTGGGTCGCTGCTGTCGCACTCGGATGCGGTCTCCACGGAGCCAGTCCATAGGTCGAACAGGCCGCAGAGGGATTCGTCGGGCTCGATTGCCACGACTTGTGGGGTGGCCGACTGGCGACCCACGGCGTGCCTCACCCATCTCTGAAGCCTCGACCGACCGGAGCGCTTGCGCCGGTGGGAGACAAGGCGAGGAGACGACACGGGGGCCGACTGATACTGGGTCGATGGCTGCCGCAGGAGGACGCCACGAATGCATGCGCGGAAGTGCATCGCGCCGCGGACGGGGAGCGCGTCGATGTCGAGCGGTGCCTCCTGAAGCCAGGCAGAGTCGTCGGCGATGAACGTGAGCGCGCCGAGACGGATCTCGCGGCCCTCCACCAAAACTCCGCACGAAACCATGATCAAAGGGATCGTAAAAATCGCAACTTCTCCACTTAGGCACTAAGATTCCTGCCCCATGGTGGGCGCCAACTGTCGTGGTTCTAACTCTGACAGTGATGTAGGGGGGTGTGTATGGAGAGGCTAGATCTTAGCTATGGAGGAGTTGTAAGCACACGAGGATTACGAGTTCAGGCCCTTCTCGGAGGAAGTAACAGCCCTACGTCTCGGTGCCCGGAGGCGGTCGATTGAATTATGCGTGTGTGAATAACAGGGGTGCGAAACCTTCATACTGAGGGGGGTGGCTTATATAGAGTTCGCCGGTCCTCTCCTGCCCTCAGTAATGCAGGGTTTAAGGTACATTTAAGGTTGGGTGTTACTGGTAACGCCCCTAATAAAGTGCTATAATGACCATAAAGACTACCTAATAGCTGAGAGTTTGCCTGCGGAGTGACTTTAGGTCTCCTGGCAGTCGAGTGGTTGGCTTCATGGTCGAGTGATAGCTTCTTGGTCGAGTGTCTTGAACCCGTCGAGTGGGATACCTTCAAGTCGATTGAAAGGTGACTTCTTCTAGGGATGTAGGGCTCTTTTGGACAGGTCCGTGCCCCTACCCTAGGTACATAGCTTCATGAGCCGGCTTCTCGAAGCCGGCCCTCCCGCAGCTTTCTTTATGAGGGCTGGAGTCGGATCGCCTTCCGATAGTCGGCCTGGGAGATAGCCGGCAAGAGGAAGGTGGTCCAAGGTCTTGGATCCTTGAGGGCCGGATTGGCTCGTAATTTTTCCTGAAAGGCCATGGGGAGCCGGTTTGGCTACCCGTGGTCATATCCTCCGATAGCACTAATTGCAAATTCAATTTTTTTGTCTGATGATTCGATTGCTACTTTTTAAAGAAAGTGTACATAACAGTTAGATGTTTCTGCAAGAAAGGAAATTTGTTTGAATTAAAAACATTGATCAGTATGAATAAAAAACAATGATCAGTTCGATAGTGCTCTCTCCTGCCTATTTTGGTTGATGCCATGAATAGTGAAATATTGTATGGGAATGTTTAATTATTACTAGCATGTAAGTTAAAAAAATAAAACACAGTCAGTTTGTCTATGAAATTTGAGGAAGTCCGTCAAAGGAACCGAGGAAATTATGCTCAAACAAAAAACACAACACATTTATTTGGGTAAAAAATTATTTTAGTTCAGCTACACAAACCATGCAGGTTCGATGATGATGATACCATAAGTTAGGACAAGGAAACAAATATGAATTTAAAACCAAAAACTTTCACTTCTATAAGTTCAAGTGCTCATCCATACGCGGTAATTCAAGTTGGTAAAAGTTCAAGTCGCAAAACAAAAGAAGTCCAGAACATCATTGCAAGAAATGTGAGTTAAAAAACAAACAAAAGATTTTTCTTTTATAAAAAATGTCATCAGTTTAACGATACAAATGATGCAAGTTCGGGGACGATGATATCGTAAACCGTTGAAAGGCATGTCATGTTGCTGGTAGACGCCTTGGCTGAGTACCACTTCCCCTCCTACTTGCTCATGAGCGGCCACATTACACCCCAGGAGAGGACGGCGCCGAAGAGGAGGGAGAGGTTGACGAGGTGCAAGCAGATCATCCCGGCGCAAACATACGTCAGGCTGAAGTCGAATAAAAATCTGGCCACGGAATCATTGAGGATTTAAAACGGTGAACTCTCTCATGCATTTTCATTTTTCAACCACCGAAACTTAAAAATTGTTTAGCGAGAAAAAAAAGAAGTCATATAGGCGTTACGTTTACTTCCAGGCTTTTAGCCCGAAGGTGGGAAACTGGAGGAAGCCGCAGACACCGCCGTCGGTGTAGAACTACTAGAAGAAGCTCCAGAAGAAGTTGATCCCAAAGTACTTGAGGAATCCCACGGACCTGCTGCCTGTTGTGGTAAAGGTTGAAAGAAATTCTGAATCAGTCCGGACCATCCATTTCTAAAGCATTTTTACACAGTTAAAACACAACTTGATTCATCGTAGCTGGGAATAAGAAGATGTCCTTTTCACGCAAAGGAAAGGAAAAATAAAAAGGGTCGGACCTTACATTCTTATCTCCTTGAGGTTTGTGGAACCCGTTTATGAGGATGGCAGTGGCGGTCCCACTTGGATAGATTAGCTTGTAGTTGATCATCAGTACCTGAAAGTGTTTAGTTTCACCACCAAATCGTCAATTAAATTGAAGACCGATTGCGACTACAAAATCAATTGTAAATATCTTTCTCATCAAGAACAAAAAAAATGCAAACTAGCTAGGTTCAGTGAGTGACCGCAACCCTGGTGCTATGGTCTTGCGAGCAATGCCAAAGTTTCAGTTATTCTGATAGTACATCAGCGACCCAGGAAAATCGGGAAGCGCGGCTCACCATGGACACAGAGAGATCAGAGAAGGGCGCTGAAGCATGGAAATGGAATTAAGCCCATAGTTTTAATTTCTTTGTGTCCTTATAAATACAACAAATCAACAAATCATGGTGATACCTAATCGAATTCAACAAATGAACAAATCAATCAAGGGGCGGTCGACCATTGGCCATCTCTCCTTCTTTTACAGCAAAAGCCTCAGCTTCTTGGTGGGGAGAGGGCTCTGCACCTCCTCCTCCTCGTCCCACCTCTTCACCCCTGCGTTCTCCGGCATCGACAGCAGGTTCAGGTCGAAGTTCCTCAGCACGGCAGAGGACGCCGACACGGAGACAGGCATGGACATGGAAACGGAGGTGCCGTCCCAGTAGTGCCAGTTCTTGTGCCCTCCGAGCACCTGCCCGGTCGTGAAGCCCCGCTCACAGACGGTGCACTGATGCAGGCCACCACTACTCTTGCTCGAGGACGTCGTCGCGCTCGCCTCTGACCCACCGCTCGTGGACGCCTGCGCGGCAATGCAGCGCTCTCTGGTGGGCGGTGGCTGGACTTGTGCACGTCGATCGCCTGGTACGACGCAAACTCCTTCCCGCAGACCGCGCAGCCGAACCGCAGCTCGTAAGCCCGGGTAGGGGACGGGTTCCACACGCTCGCCTGCTACTCCTTGCTGGTGGTGGCAAGCGCGGTGAGGCAGATGGCGAGGTAGTCATCCTTGTTGAGCACCGGCGTGGCGGTGGGAACCAGGGAAAGGGAGAGGGAGAGGTCGGTCTAGTCCGCCACCATCCCGCGGACCGTCACCTGCTCGCGCCACGGCGGCACGCGCTCCGCCGCCCGTGAGGCCGCCATGCCAGACATGGAGTGGGCGCCCGCGAAGGCCCTCAGGGCGAGCAGCTAGAGCTCCTCGACGGCGGCGGCAACTGTGGCGACTGCGCTGCGGGGATGAAAACGCCATGAGTCCGGTAATATAGGTCCAAACCGAGAGCATTAGTTCATAAAGAAGACGATCAGTTCGACAAAAATGAGAGCATCAATTCAACCCCTTGAATTCGTCAGTTCAAGAAGGGTAACAGAATAATATTCTATTACACATAACAGAATAGCCCAGATGTGTGTGTGTGTGTGTATATATATATATATATATATATATATATACCTAATAATAAAGCAAATTGGGTTTCTTTCGTCCATCATGGTATTTTTCAGAAAAGTCCCTCTATTTCAGAGAATTCAACGCGCAATCCTATTTTAAGTTAAAACGAATCGTTATTTTGGTATTTTACACAAAAGTCCCTGTCTTTTCTTGAAATCAACCCGCCGTCCGGATTTAAGTCACACCTGAACCGTTATTTTACATTTTTCAAACCCCCCTGATGTTTTAGGTAATTCATCCATGGATCATATTTAAGTCAAATAAATGCTTTTTAAAGTCATCCATATCTTTTAAATCGTAACTCCGATTTGAACATGTTATATATGAAGTTTGATTAGAAAAATATGTAGAATATGAATATGACATTATTTTTACATGTTAAGTATTTCTAATTATTATTTTGGAATATATTTGAGTCAAACCAAATTATTTTCCAAATTAGCTGTATCTTTTAAACCGTAACTTCGATTTTAACATATTATATATGAAATTTTATTAGAAAAATGTGTGGAATCTAAATATGATGTTAATTTTACCTGTTAAATATTTTTAAAATATCGTTATGGAAGCAAACTTATAATTTATAGTGCATGATTCGTTTTTTGCCATATCAGCGGCGATCCGGATTGCAAATAAACACCCTACTATAACCATATACGGAAAAGAAAACATCGATAACTACACATGCATACCTCTAAAAACTGTCGCAGGGGAAAACAATAGATTTCTCATCGCGAGAGTGAGAGAAAGCGAGAAAGAGAGAGAGAGAGAGAGAGAGAGAGAGAGAGAGAGAGAGAGAGAGAGGAGGGAGAGAGGGGCAGAGAGAGACGCCTTAGGATTAACCATATTCAACACACGTTTTTGGTTGTTTTGTGTGAACACAGAGGCCATCGTCGGCGAGGGTGAGAAGGAGGATAAGCGGAAACACAAATATGATGCCTCACAAAAATTAAAGGAGAGGGACCTATTGTGGTCTTGAGTGATGGTTGTTGAGTTAAGAGCGTGTGTTATGTTTTCTCTCCCATTGCAACGCACGTGCTCTTTTGCTATATATATAGGACAACACTATTCTGATCCTAGGATCAGAATAGTTATTTGGATCACGGCGCGCCCTATATAGACACGATTAGTTGTTCCCGAACTTCCTAATAACCCACACCCCTTCCTAAAAAAATCACCCACGCCCCCACCGGTCCACCACTTCCCCCGATCCCACGATCCACGCCAATGCCCCCCAATTCCTCCCACGATCCCCCACCAGCGCCCCGGCAACCTCTCGATCCATCGCCTGCTGCCGCCTCCCTGGCTCCGGTGCGGCTCCCGCCGCTAGCC
>NC_041386.1:574051854-574058824 GCF_002162155.2 Triticum dicoccoides | reverse complement strand
CGCGCCTCCTGCTGCCTCCCTCGACCTGCTTCGACGACGGCGCCGACCACCTCCACCTTCTTCCACTGCTGCACCAGCCACCGCTACCTTCTTCCACCACGGCGTCGGCCACCCCCTCCTTCTTAAACCATGGCGCCGGCCACCCCCTCCTTCCATCGTGCCGCCGACCACCTCCGTCGTCGCTCTCCACCCCGACCACCTCCGCCAGTGCGGCCAGACCTCGCCCCTTTCCGGCTCGACCTTCCCCCCTTCCTACGCGACCTGCCACGCGCCGCTGCCTGCATCTCGTCGTTGTTATGCATCATGGAGAACCCACCTACGGTCTGCACCCTACGCCTCCCCGAGGATGCCGCCGGCAAAGCTCAGGCACCGCTCTCCCGGTGGGGATTCGCCCATGTCGCGTCTAGGCAGACGCGAACCACCTCGCATGCCACGCTGACCACATCCATCTCGCGGCGACCAACGCGAGGCCAAGGCGACCATGGCAAACACAGTCCGGATCACATCTCCTTCATCTTAAACCGACAGCATCGAACCCATTTTTTGTTCCTCTTCCAGCAGCAGCCGCCGCCCAAGTTCGGAATTCTGGATGGCGACCGCGCCTCCTTGGTATCCTCTCTGAACCTATTTTATATCTAATAGCTACTTGTGATGTGCTGAATCACCTCTATATTTTCTTGTTCTTCTTCAAAAGTTCAGAAGTCCAGGTTGTTCAAGCGGCGCGGGCCAACGTGCACACTCAACTGTGCAGTGCCTGAGAAGCCACATGAGTCTCTGGCCTAGGAAGAGATGGAGAAGGGGCTCAAAAAGCTGCTTTCTAGGGATGCGATGAAGTTCTTTAACCAGGTCATAGTTGAGCAGCTCCTGCTCCCGTTCCCTCATCCCGCTTGGCATGTTCCATACATGCATTGTTCTTGGTGGAATTGGTCAACACACGAAGGAGCTAATACTACAAAGCATTTCACTTAACTAGTCACTTCAACTTGTAGTCGTTCATGTACACAAGCTGTTTTTGTATATGTCTCAAACAAAAAAGTTTGTTTTTTGTAACATTTTACCCTGTCTCGTTGCACCTCTCTCTTTGGTTATAGGATAAGTTCATATATAGCGACAACAGAAAAGTTCATGTCAGAAAAATTGAAGTCCATCTATATGGAAGTTGATAATTGTTGTGTGTATGCAGGGGAGCACAAAAAAACTTGTAGCTGATAAATTTTCCTTTTGTTTAGCTGCAGCAATCTTTCTTGATGCCTGCTCTTTTTGAAGTAATTAAATTATGCTTATTTATGGTTCATGTTGGTGCTTGATGTTGGAAATATATTACAATGCGTGAATGTGAAGTTCAGTTTGAAATAACCGAGCAGTCTGATGATTATAAAAACCTTGTATTTCCCTGTTTCTCAAAAATGATTATAAAAACCTTGTATTTTGCTGTGGCATATCGTGTGTTAGAAAAGAAAAATCAACAACTCAGATTTCAGTGAAAAAAGAAACTATAAAAGTTCATATATTGATCCTGAGAGAGTTCAAACTATGTATGCATGTGCAAACTTTGACATCCTCCATCTGTTTAATGAAAAATTCCAACAAAAGAGCTCGAAAGAATTTCTCGTTTTAAAAAAACAAGGCTAAGCTAAGGCACTACTTTCTCATATGTGAATGAGATGTCATCTAAAATAGGATATACAAGAAATTGCTCGTCTTTCTTTTTTAATATTTTTCGATTTTTCTCGTTCATAAAAAAATAACCAATTTTTTTTAAAGTTAGATTTTCCTTGTTTCGAAAAAATAAGAGAGAAGGCCAACTCAAAATAACATAGCAGTTCAAAAAAAGTATATAAAATGAATTTTCAAAAACAACTAGAAATTTTGAAATAACCGAGAAGGTCAAAAAATATAGAAGTTCAAATTTGAAAACCCTAGAAGTTCAATTTGAAATAATCGAGAAGGTCAAAAAACCTAGAAGTTCAAATTTAAAAACCTAGAAAATTGTTTGATTATTTAAAACCATACTTTTCTAAGAAGTTCAAAGTAAAAAAAGAGAAGTTTGAAGGTTAAAAAAACTTAGATATTTTCTCATTACTAAATAATAAAATGAAGAAGTTAAAATTAAAAAATAAGGAAAAACTAAAAAAGTTTTAAAAGACTTAGTAGCTCAAAAAAGAATTTAAAGAAAGCATTTTCCATGTTTCCAAAAAAATTTAGAGGTTCAAATTTAACAAACATAGAGGTTCAATGTTTATTACATAACCAAGAAAGTCAAATTGAAAATACAAAGAAGTTCAACTTTTTAATAATAAAGGGGTTATAAAAACCCTAGAGGTTCGAATTTAAATAACTGAGAAGTTCAATTTTTAGTGCAAAACCAAGATGCAAGTTAAAAAAATCTAAAATAAGAACTTCAAATTAAAAAGACGAAGAAGTTCAATGCTTGTTACAAACCCAAAAGAAGGTCATTAAAAAAAGCATCTCAAACAATTTTATAAAAAAAGATTTTCTCTGTTAAAAGAAACCTAGAAGCTCAAATTTAAAAACGGGGCGGCTCGAGGTCTATCAAAAAGTAGGATTTTTCCATCACTTGAAGAAATAAAACCAGGAAGTCCAAATTAAAAAGATGGAGAAGTTCGGTGATTATAGAAAACTCAGATTTCCTCGTTATTAAAGAATGAAAACAAGAAGTTCAAAAATTAAATAACAAGAAGTTCAACTTTTAAAAATAGAGCGCTTAAAAATTTCATAAAAAAGATTAAGAAATTCAGATTAATATTCATAAAAAACTGAAATATTTTCACATAACCGAGAGAAGTTCAGCTTGATAACTGCCAGAAGTTCACATACTACACGGTGTGCATTTTGTATTAAAAAGAATAAAAAAAGCAAAGACTAAAAGTTTGTTGATATAAGTTCAAGTCCTTCATCGAAGAAAGTTAAAAAAAATTGTGAGAGAGGTTTATACAAAAGAAATACCATTTGTGTAACACTTGATGAATGGATGAGAAAATTACAAATAAAAAATATGTCACAGAAGTTCAACGTGAAAACAGCAGGAAGTTCACCTACTACACTAAATGAATATCAGATGAAAAACTTTTAAAATCGTCGCGGGTATGAAAAAATGATCAACACGAGAAAGTTGCGTGTTTACAACAGTCTTCCATCGGTATATCACTTGCTCAATTCCGGTGAGTGGATGGAGAGTTACGAGCAGTGGATGGAGACCTACGAGCAAAAAAATGACGTGAAAAATAGAGTGAAGTTCAGGTACACGCGCCAAGAAGTTCAGGTTCTTCACATGGTGCATTTTCGAAGAATCTGTTTCGTGATAAACGCAAAACGAATGATCTCGACATTTTCGAAATTACTTGAAAAAGGCTAGGAATCACAGAAAACCATCAACACAAAAAAGTTTCACATTTTGAGTAGCTTTTCAACGGTATATCATTTGCCCAATTCTGATAAAGTTTGTAGAAATTACGGCGAAAATACGTTTTTCGCCATTTTCGAAACTAACTTAAAACCGTCAAGAATTGGGAGAAACAATACATACCAACAAGTTTCGCATTTGTTCAAGCTTTCCAACGCCATATCATTTGCTGCATTCGGACGCATGATTAAAAAATTAGCTCGAAAATACAAACTCGGTAGGACTTGGACCATTTTCTAAATTACTCTTAAACCATTCAAAATTAGAAAAAAAAACTTTCAAGATGAAAAAGTAGCGCATTTTCATAAGCTTTCCATCGCCATATCATATGCCTCCATAGGATTAGCCGTTTAGAAATGACATCGAAAAACGAACTCAGCTGTTCCGTTTACGAAATTTTACGTTTTTTCAAATTACTCTTTAACCATCGGGAATTAGAGAAAACTTTCAACATGTGGAACGAGCGGTTTTGTAGCAGCTTTCCAACTCCATATTATATGCCTCATTTCGATAGATGGTTTAGAAATGCGATCGAAAATACGATTCGCGTTTTTTGTGCGAAGAGAAAACGGTTTTCAAAACTGCTCTTAAACCGCTTACATTTTGTCAAAAATTTAACTTGGGTCATGATACTGGTGTCCATAGCTTTACAACGGTATATCGCAAGCCCCATTTCGGCAATGTTGGCGGAAGTTCACCTAGTTCACAGGGAAGTTCAACGTACTACTAGCGGGGCAGGTCAGGTTGTGATCAGAATATTATTCTGATCCCGTGATCAGAATAGTGTTTATGTATATATATATATATATATATATATATATATATATATATATATATATATATATATATATATATATATATTCACCCCTCCCCCCTCTATTTTAATATAATGCACTATAATTTTACATTCCGTAAATTTTGTTTTATTTCATACGCAAAAGAGAACGTAAGAAAATATGTAATCGCCATAAAAAATATTTTATGTTATGTAAAATTACAAACATAAAAACATGTGTAAAATATACATAAAATGCAATTTTTTTGGTCCTATGACCTCTATTTTTGTTTTTTTATACCAAAGTTTACATAGGGAATCAATATGAATGTAACTATTTATATTCCAAAAGTAATTTATTTATGAAATGATTGTAAGATTAACTCGGTTGAAAAATAACTTATTCTACACCCCGAGTGAAAAATATATATATATATATATATATATCCCTGCCCTTTACGTTCTGAAAGGAAAAAACGACATAACCCTCGAACACGCAACTCGATTCCCCTTATCCCCTCTCTAACCCTATAGAAATCCACACGACTCAAATCCCCACTATAGTGGCCATCGCTTCCACCCGATGTCCCGACATGGCTTACCTTCCCCGCCACCCAGATCACCTTGCCCCATGTCTTATACCCCCAAAATTATCACGTGGGCTGATTTTTGATCTATGGGCAGATGCTTATAATCCAAGTAATCTAAACGTCGACAAGATGACGACCCTATTGGGTGGTTCTCAAGTGCACATCTGCCCACGCTGTTGATAAGTGCGACGAGGATCGGGCAAAATCCATCATTCTCCTAGCGCGCATCATCGCCCGTCGTGTATCACCGTGTTGGGTGTCCTCTTCAATGGGAAATGGGGCATGCCTTTTTACCCGGAGCTCATACCTTCATCGAGGTCCTAGACGACGGGGTCATCATCGTGGCAGAGTAGCTTTGAGCTCGTGAAGAATATAGCTGACTACTCGTCTACAAATGCACTTGTAGTTCGCTTGATGAAGTGCCCCGACTATCTTCACGGTATTGTACACCCACTTTCACACCACATGCCTTTCTAGTGCGCAACTGCGGTGGCTCCTACGTGTTGGCTGTCATGGTGAGGTGTGACATTCATGATAGGAAACTATAGCGAGAGATCGGGCGGGATGCTCTATGCCTTTGGCTGCCACCACCTTCCTCCAGTCCGCACCTCTAGGGTAACATCAAGCCTTGGTAGCTCAAGGAGCCAATCTTTCCGCCCGATAAGTTAGACCACCTGTGGGCTCATGTCACATTCTCATTTGAAGGAAGAGCCTTTCGGGTCGACCTTGCACAGGGTGTCTTGTCTTGTGACGCCATAGTATTTCATTCCTAAGGGACAACTAAAAGAAATTTGGGACACTGGGAAAAATAAAATAAATATTACTTTATACCAAACTTCTATACTTATTTTTAATCATACTGCTCTACTAAGGAGTATACATTATATTATTTAGTTGATATAGTTAAACACATAATTTAGTTGGTATAGTTAACCAAGCTTCTTTGTTATCGGTTGCAATGTATATCGTTGATCACTTTGTTTATGATAAATTCAAATTAAGTGAAGTAACATAAACTATCTTTGAATTTGTGACAATTTACACAAATTATATGGTATGTAAGTGCATATTTCATCAATAGTTTAGTTTCATTAAATATCATGTTAGAGGTTTCTAAAGAATACATCCAACTAATATCTTAATAGTAGTTTATAGCGTATTATTACGTGTACATATTTGTAGAATCTTGAATATAAATTATACTGTTTGCAAATGTGTCACGAGTTACATTCAATAATAAGTTCAACATATGCATGGTACTAAAATATCATCGATAACATAAACATATCACTGATTAAATTATGGTGAAACAATTTGTTTATTTGGTATGCTCATTTGGACATTTTGTTTCATCTACTATATACAAGAGCTCCTACCAGTACAACCTGCAGGACGTCTATTGGAGAGAGAGGCTAGTTGTTACTTTGATGGGATGTGGATTTGCTCGTGCAAATTTATGATTCATTTTACACATATGCAATAATATTTGAACTTAATCGATAATAGTATAGTGGTTACCATCTTTAATATTTGGGCCCCTCCTCCTTTGGGGCCCAGAGGGGTAGGCTTCTTTGTCCATCCTATGGGCCGGTCCTGCACCATCCTATTCAGCAACTATGAGGTCCAGTTCCACTATGTTCAATTGCCAACGTTGTGACGCCCGGATAATTAGGCTACAGAAAAACTCTGCTAATGATGCCACATCACCTCTGTTTCTGTTACTAATCCCTTGTTAGTTCAAAAACCGATTCAACATTCAAATTCCAAATATGGCATACAACAAAAGTTTTCAAACAATAAAACAAAATTGTTCGGTTTGTCCCAAATAATTCATAAGCAATATTGGAGGATAAACCAAGTCTTTATAAAAAGTTTAAATGCACTTCACTAAATAAAACGGTAGCAAAACTAATTGAGTGCTTTTAAATTAGTAACAAATGTTAAACTAGTTTATGTAGTCACCAAACTTTTTAAGGCCGTGGTTTATTCAGAGACATTAATTTAGGAGCTATTGCCATATTTTACAAAACTAAAGAAATTAAAAGTAAAATAAAACAGAAAAGGAAAAATAGTAAAAAAAGAAAATACAAAACAGAAACAGAAAATAAAATAAGAGGCCACTCCCCCTCTCTCGGCCACAGCCCAGCTGGCCTCTGGGCCAGTCAGGCCGCCAGGCCAGCC
>NC_041386.1:574043598-574051223 GCF_002162155.2 Triticum dicoccoides | reverse complement strand
GCGCCCGCCATGGACCTCTGGTCGCGAACGGCTACGTCCGGCAGCGCCTCCACGCGCGCCTTGGCTGCCCTGTGCGTGCCTTGGCCATGCACCTCGTCCTGCCCCCGCCGTCCCGCTACGCCCGTCGCCGCCTGCGCGTGCGGCCCCCGCGCATCGCCCGTCCGCCTACGCCGCGCTGTCGCTCACCGGCACACGCGCGCCCATGGCTCTGGTCCCCTTCGCCCCGCTGCCCTGTTCCGACCGGCGCTCGTGTGCCCTTGGCCGCCGGCGCCCGCGGCCGGCTCTGGCGCGTTGTCTGGGTGGGTTATGCCTGCACAGCAGGGCTCCGCCCCGTTTCGCCGGGTCCGCCCGCACACCACCCGTTAACCCGCCCCGCTATGGCCTCTGGCCAATGACAGCCGGGGCCCATAGCCAGAACGATTTTAAAAAAAAATGAAAAAATACAAATGAAATTAGTTAATTAATTCATTAATTAACTAATTAATTAACTTAATTAAAACTAGTTAATTAACCTAATCACTTAGTAGCTAATTATTCTGTTAGGTTAGTTAGCAGTCAATGACAGCTGGGACCCACACGTCAGCGACCCAGTCAACACCTCTGTTGACTGCTGACGTCATGCTGACGTCGTGCTGATGCAATAATGCTATTTTCGAATTGACTTAATAATAATGATTTAAAAATTGATTAAATCTTTGGAAATTAATATAAAATAATCCGTAGCTCAGATGAAAATACTTTCTACATGAAAGTTGCTTAGAACGACGAGACGAGCCCGGATACGCAGCCCGTTCGTCCGCCACGCATCCCTAACCTATCAAACTCGCAACTTTCCCCCTCCGGTTCGTTTGTCCGAAAACGCGAAACACCGGGGATAATTTCACGGATGTTTCCCCCCTTCACCGGTACCACCTCGTACCGCGTTAGGGCACACCTAGCATCACGCTTTGTCATGTCATGCATCATCATGCATTTGTTTGCATTATATTTATTGTTTCTTCCCCCTCTTCTCTCGCTAGACACCGAGACCGACGCCGCTGCTACCCAGTACGACTATGGTGTTGACGACCCCTCTCTCTTGACAGAGCAACCAGGCAAGCCCCCCCCCTTGATCACCAGATATCGCCTACTCTACTTTCTATACTGCTTGCATTAGAGTAGTGTAGCATGTTACTGCTTTCCGTTAATCCTATCCTGATGCATAGCCTGTCCTTGCTACTACTGTTGTTACCTTACCTGCAATCCTAATGCTTAGTATAGGATGCTAGTTTACCATCAGTGGCCCTACATTCTTGTCTGTCTGCCATGCTATACTATCGGGCCGTGATCACTTGGGAGGTGGTCACGGGTATATACTTATACATAATATATGATACTTGTGGTGCTTAAAGTCGGGTCAGCTCGTAGGAGTACCCGCGAGTGATTCCAATGTTGGGGGCTGAAGGGGCAGGTGGCTCCATCCCGGTAAAGGTGGGCCTGAGTTCCCGAAGGCCCCCGACGGTTACTTTGTGGTGGAGTGACAGGGCAGGTTGAGACCACCTAGGAGAGAGGTGGGCCTGGCCCTGGTCGGCGTCTGTGGTTATTTCAAAATAACATGCATAACGAGATCTTGGTATTTGATCTGAGTCTGGCTACTGGCCTATACGCACTAACCATCTACGCGGGGACGGTTATGGGCACTCGACGTCATGGTATCAGCCGAAGCCTTCGTGACGTCAGCGACTGAGCGGCGCGCGCCGGATTGGACTGGAACGCCTGCTAGGCTAGGTCTGCTTCCGGCCGCCCTCACAACATGCAGGTGTGCAATGGGCGATGGGCCCAGACCCCTGCGCCATAGGATTTAGACCGGCGTGCTGACCTCTCTGTTGTGCCTAGGTAGGGCTGCGACATGTTGATCTTCCGAGGCCGGGCATGACCTAGAAAAGTGTGTCCGGCCAAATGGGATCGACCATGTTGGGTTATGTGGTGCACCCCTGCAGGGAAGTTGATCTATTCGAATAGCCGTGTCCCTCAGTAAAAGGACGACCCGGAGTTGTACCTTGACCTTATGACAACTAGAACCGGATACTTAATAAAACACACCCTTCCAAGTGCCAGATACAACCGGTGATCGCTCTCTCACAGGGCGATGAGGGGAGGATCATCGGTTAGGATTATGCTATGCGATGCTACTTGGAGGACTTCAGTCTACTCTCTTCTACATGCTGCAAGACGGAGGCTACCAGAAGCGTAGTCTTCGACAGGATTAGTTATCCCCCTCTTATTCTGGCATTCTGCAGTTCAGTCCAAATATGATAGCCTTATTCCATTTGATACCAATGCATACATATGTAGTGTAGCTCCTTGCTTGCGAGTACTTTGGATGAGTACTCACGGTTGCTTTTCTCCCCCTTTTCCCCTTTCCTATATCCGATTGCTGCAACCAGATGTTGGAGTCCAGGAGCCAGACGCCACCGTTGATGACGACTACTACTACTCGGGAGGTGCCTACTACTACGTGCAGCCCGCTGACGGCGACCAGGAGTAGTTTAGGAGGATCCCAGGCAGGAGGACTGCGCCTCTTTCGATCTGTATCCCCGTTTGTGCTAGCCTTCTTAAGGCAAACTTGTTTAGTTATGTCTGTACTCAGATATTGTTGCTTCCGCTGACTCGTCTATGATCGAGCTCTTGTATTCGAGCCCTCGAGGCCCCTGGCTTGTAATATGATGCTTCTATGACTTATTTTATTTGTAGAGTTGTGTTGTGGTATCTTCCCGTGAGTCCCTGATCTTGATCGTACACGTTTGCGTGTATGATTAGTGTACAATTGAATCGGGGGCGTCACAAGTTGGTATCAGAGCCGACTGCCTGTAGGAATCCCCCTTTCCAACTCCTTGGCCGAAGTCGAGTCTAGTCATTGAAAAACTTTTACTAACATGGTTGTGCGGCTTACGGGCCCACGTCGTCGTCTGGGTGGTATTAGGATCTTTTACTCCTCGATCCTTACTCTTGGACTCTGAACTCTCTTCTATTCGGGTTAAATGAATTTTGCTAAATTTAACATTAGGATCTCATTATCACCTTCTCCCGGAGAGCCCTTCATTACAGATGATCGACTTCTTCAACAGAAGATTTTGATAATACTCTCCGATGTTCTCCCGAAACTTTGTGCCATTGCTTTTGCAATTCCCTACCACCGAAAAATCCCTATGGATAAATACTTACACCTATCATTCTTACTTTTATTCCCAGTTGGTCTTGTTATTACAAGATATCCCGAAATACTTGTCGTTGTTTCGATAATCCTTTGAGCTTACTGCCTTGCTGTTCTTTGTCACCTGAATACCCCTACGGATAATTCTCACACTTATCGAGTATCCGCTCATCCCCCAGTTGTTCATGTGTCTCACAATGGTCATCGAAATACTATTCGATCCTCTAAAAATCCTTAGTAGCTTATTGCTCTGCAATACTTGTCTGCTTACATGATGGATGCTTTCCATATGTCTGGCAATATTCGTTAGTATCCTTAGACACCGTCATTTTGATCCCTTTGATTCAACATGAGTGTGAATGCACGCAATCATCAGTTGATGCTTTTAAATTATCTTTCCGGCTCAGACGTCATTTTAAACATGAGCTGGTTCTCAACAAATCCAATTGCCGTCGATTGTACCCCTAAGGCTATTCAACTTATCCATCCCTAATCAGAACATTGCTTCTGATCCCTTGATTTGAAAATCATAATTCCTTTGCATTTGAGCTCTGGATTAGTCAGTTGTTTCCATAATCCAATGCCTTTGCATTGTTACTTCCTCTGGTTGTGTGCTGATGCTCACGTCAGCTCTGTTATGGACCGGCAGATCCTTTAATGGATTTTATCCGACGGCGTCCTTCATATTCAATAACCTTGTGAGACTTCCCTCGGATACATAATGCCTTTGGTAAATGGTATCATCTACTTTATCAACCTTGCTCTACTTTCGAGCTTGTGATATTTACTCTTGAAACTTGCGGTATTTGTTTCTGAGATGCCCATATGGGTTGAACCAACGCCTTCCCTAATCTGTGTGAACCCGAAAGATTACACGGGTCATACTTAGCTGGTATTGCACCAGGTAAAACTTTCAGCAACTAATGTCATTTTTGAAACATGAGAAGTGAATGGAAGGTTGTGCATTGAATAAGTGGGAGTCGACCTTGAACTTTGTGTTCATGCCCATGGACACGATGTAGATCTTATCATTACCGCTTCTCTTAAATTAATTATTCCCTCAGTATAAGTTCTTATATCTGGGATCCGGCCTTTTGCGGTCATGGTTCCGACCATGTTCTCCTTTAAATTCCATTTCTCCGACAAGTTATAGTACTTGTCTTCAACAGATCAATACATCTCTGCAACCTCTATGTTGACCTTCCTTCGAGTATACCCTCCAGTGTCTCGAGAATATCCAAGAACTGTGTTGCTTCCTATGAGTCTTCATCTAGTACTGCTTCTCATCGATTTCGGATTTGCCTCGGGTACTGAGCTATTAGTCACTCGAGAACACCGATATGATAACTGAGTCCACAGTCTGATTCATTATTCTAAGTAATTTTTGTTGCTTATGAGTTTAATAATCCTTCAATTCATTCCTAGCCCGATCGGCTATATCATTATTGTGCTAAATTGTAACTGTGCTACCTGGTCCTTCTTCCTGAAGCACAATTTTCGACGATGAGCTAAGCTTACGTCGATCTTCCTCATCGTGTCATTTCGCCTCGAACAGAAGACTTGGTTAGGTGTTTATGTCATACCCTTGGTTCCAATAACCTTTCGCTTCACCATTCATTGGACTCACTGTCATCACTGATCGATTACATCTTGAAATCTCTCGACAAAAGTGTCATGATCATCATCAACATCCTGAGCTCTTACAAAATAGCTATTGGATTCCTGATGAGAAATGCCATCCTTGCCCTTGATGATTTGTGTTGTCGTTGACCACTTATTGCCTTCCTCCAACACAAATTTGTTCGTGTTTTGTGTTATACCTAGAGATCCGTGCTATCCAGCAATTATTCTTCTTTACCTTGGAGTATTATCATCTTTTATGTCAAGAATGTCGTGAGAATTTCACCACCTCTTGAGAATTCTTGATACCAGTAATACTTATCACCATCACCATTCCCTCTTGGTCCTTGTGTTGTTCCTAACCGGAATACCGATAAATGAACTTTGATGTGTGAATTCAAAACTTCTGGAAACCCTATTGCTTTGAACAAATGTTTACTCGTGGATGTTCTCCTCGAGCATACAACATTATATCATTTGATTTGACATATGTTATCTCCTTATTCACATAAGTGTGGAAATTCAGCTTTTGGAAATCTTGAAGGATTGTCGCTGAGTCCATCAGCCACCCCCCTCATCATTCCCTTGGGTTAATGATGAACTCTTGTTTCGGAACTCGCTCCCATAGTTCATTTCCTAAGAATTTTTCAAGGTCATCTCGATAATTGCGTTGCACCTTTTCTTCTCAAGCATCCTGAGTCAGAGGTATCCTGACACTAATCAGATCTGAATCTCGGTCAGATATGATGGTTGGGACATATATCCAAGAGTTATAACACTGGTCCTTATATATTGGTAAGGTGATGTCATGCCCATCACACCTGGCCGAAGGACTTGTGGTTATAGTTTCCATTTTAGTAAGGTTATCCTTTCTTCCATGAGAAAATGGTAAGACTTATTCTATAAGTTGTTCCTGATGGATCCTTTGTGTATCCATAGCCTGATCCTTACCTGATGACCATATCAATGCTATCTCGAAGCCTGTCTGTGGTACTCCGATTTTCAACAAGAACATTTGAAGCCAATGCTAAATGTTTCTTGCTCAATTATCCAAACACCATTGTATGGGTAATGTCATGAAATTTCTCTCCCCTTACCTAAAGGGTTTTCTACATGATATCCTGCCACGGATATCATGCTCTGCTTGTCCTTGGGGAGGATATATCCCCGAATTATGTGTTTAAAACACATTTTCCTTTCCATTCTTCTGTTTAAAACTGATAATCACATTTTCCTTTCCATTGTCTTGTTAAGCTTTCATGTAATCTGACTTAACTGAGCAGTGATAATTCCCTGCTTAGTAAGCACCTCGTTGTACAACTCTGTCAGTAAGACCTTGTTACCATTGTTGATAGCATCCCGGTAACCACCGATGGACGAGAACTTTGCCTATTGGTCTGCCTCGTTCAACGAGCAGGAAAATGGTTCTCTTCATCCCTCACCCTTGGTATCGATGTTGTTGTTGACATAACTGATACACTAGCCTCTGACATGCCTTGCTATCGTGACCATGCAAGATGTCACCACTCCTACTTTTATCCCACATGGTGGGACCATAACCCACAGTTCCACAAGATCGAAACCTGACTCTCCTGTACACCACCTGTTCCCAAGGTTGTTCGTCGTGCTTGACTTCGTATGTAATTCACGGACCACCTGTCTAGTGATCTATTCTGGTATGAGGCGCAATACCTATTCTCGTTGCCCTGAAACCCTTTCACCTTCTGATTAGGCATCGAATGATTGCCTATCTGTTTGAAACCTCTCATGGTACCTTCTTACTTTACTCTCGATATTTTCTTAAGTATCTGTTCGAGAGTTACTTTCCATCACAGCCCCTGAGTTATCTGCCAGATAGCCAACTTTGTAAGGTTCGTTCTTCCGAAGATACCCATTATCCTTTTTCTTAAGTACGATGGAACCCCCGAAGGAAGGGATGACGACTTCATCGTGGTTCCCGGAAGCAGAGGAATGAAGACAGCAACACAATGGATCGATCTCTTCGAGAAGAGCAACCAAGACCGAGGACACCCGTTAAAAATTTAGTAACCAGAACTTTCCCCCTTACTCCCCTCTTAAATCTCGGGATGAGGTTTCTTGTAGTGGAGGAGAATTGTGACGCCTGGATAATTAGGCTACAGAAAAACTCTGCTAATGATGCCACATCACCTCCGTTTCTGTTACTAATCCCTCGTTAGTTCAAAAACCGATTCAACATTCAAATTCCAAATATGGCATACAACAAAAGTTTTCAAACAATAAAACAAAATTGTTCGGTTTGTCCCAAATAATTCATAAGCAATATTGGTGGATAAACCAAGTCTTTATAAAAAATTTAAATGCACTTAACTAAATAAAACGGTAGCAAAACAATTAATTGAGTGCTTTTAAATTAGTAACAAATGTTAAACTAGTTTATGTAGTCACCAAACTTTTTAAGGCCGTGGGTTATTCACAGACATTAATTTAGGAGCTATTGTCATATTTTACAAAACTAAAGAAATTAAAAGTAAAATAAAACAGAAAAGGAAAAATAGTAAAAAAAGGAAAATACAAAACAAAAACAGAAAATAAAATAAGAGGCCACTCCCCCTCTCTGGGCCACGGCCCAGCTGGCCTCTGGGCCAGTCAGGCCGCCAGGCCAGCCCACGCTCCTCCCCCCAATCTCTCTCTGGCCTACAAGGCCACTCCCCCCAAACCCTAACCGCACCCACGCCCCCCACTCCACCCCGCTCGGTCCACTCCTCCCCCTATCCTTCTCACTCTCCTCGATCTGGATTGGGGATCCACCCCGACGAGTGCGCCCCGCGCC
>NC_041386.1:574026243-574043068 GCF_002162155.2 Triticum dicoccoides | reverse complement strand
CGCGCCTTTGCCATGCACCTCGCCCTGCCCCCGTCGCCCCGCTACGCCCGTCGCCGCCTGCGCGTGCGGCCATCGCGCCTCGCTCGTCCGCCTACGCCGCGCTGTCGCTCGCCGGCACACGCGCGCCCATGGCTCCGGTCCCCTCCGCCCCGCTGCCCTGTTCCGACCGGCGCTCGTGTGCCCTTGGCCGCCGGCGCCCGCGACCGGCTCTGGCGCGTTGTCTGGGCAGGTTAGCCCGCACAGCGGGGCTCCGCCCGTTTCGCCGGGTCCGCCCGCACACCACCCGTTAACCCGCCCCGCTATGGCCTCTGGCCAATGACAGCCGGGGCCCATAGCCAGAATGATTTTTTTATAAAAAATAAAAAAATAAAATTAAATTAATTAATTAATTCATTAATTAACTAATTAATTAACTTAATTAAAACTAGTTAATTAACCTAATCACTTAGTAGCTAATTATTCTGTTAGGTTAGTTAGTAGTCAATGACAGCTGGGACCCACACGTCAGCGACCCAGTCAACACCTCTGTTGACTGCTGAAATCATGCTGACGTCATGCTGATGCAATAATGCTATTTTCGAATTGACTTAATAATAATGATTTAAAAATTGATTAAATCTTTGGAAATTAATATAAAATAATCCGTAGCTCCGATAAAAATACTTTCTACATGAAAGTTGCTCAGAACGACGAGACGAGCCCGGATACGCAGCCCATTCGTCCGCCACACATCCCTAACCTATCAAACTCGCAACTTTCCCCCTTCGGTTCGTCTGTCCGAAAACGCGAAACACTGGGGATAATTTCCCAGATGTTTCCCCCCTTCACCGGTACCACCTCGTACCGCGTTAGGGCACACCTAGCATCACGCTTTGTCATGTCATGCATCATCATGCATTTGTTTGCATTATATTTATTGTTTCTTTCCCCTCTTCTCTCGCTAGACACCGAGACCGACGCCGCTGCTACCCAGTACGACTACGGTGTTGACGACCCCTCTCTCTTGACAGAGCAACCAGGCAAGCCCCCCGCCCTTGATCACCAGATATCGCCTACTCTACTTTTTATACTGCTTGCATTAGAGTAGTGTAGCATGTTACTGCTTTCCGTTAAACCTATCCTGATGCATAGCATGTCCTTGCTACTACTGTTGTTACCTTACCTGCAATCCTAATGCTTAGTATAGGATGCTAGTTTACCATCAGTGGCCCTACATTCTTGTCTGTCTGCCATGCTATACTATCGGGCCGTGATCACTTGGGAGGTGGTCACGGGTATATACTTATACATAATATATGATACTTGTGGTGATTAAAGTCGGGTCGGCTCGTAGGAGTACCCGCGAGTGATTCCAATGTTGGGGGCTGAAGGGGCAGGTGGCTCCATCCCGGTAGAGGTGGGCCTGAGTTCCCGAAGGCCCCCGACGGTTACTTTGTGGCGGAGCGACAGGGCAGGTTGAGACCACCTAGGAGAGAGGTGGGCCTGGCCCTGGTCGGCGTCTGTGGTTATTTCAAAATAACACGCTTAACAAGATCTTGGTATTTGATCTGAGTCTGGCTACTGGCCTATATGCACTAACCATCTACGCGGGGACAGTTATGGGCACTCGACGTCGTGGTATCAGCCAAAGCCTTCGTGATGTCAGCGACTGAGCGGCGCGCGACGGATTGGACTGGAACGCCTGTTAGGCTAGGTCTGCTTCCGGCCGCCCTCGCAACGTGCAATTGTGCAATGGGCGATGGGCCCAGACCCCTGTGCCATAGGATTTAGACCAGTGTGCTGACCTCTCTGTTGTGCCTAGGTAGGGCTGCGACGTGTTGATCTTCCGAGGCCGGGCATGACCCAGAAAAGTGTGTCCGGCCAAATGGGATCGAGCGTGTTGGGTTATGTGGTGCACCCCTGCAGGGAAGTTGATCTATTCGAATAGCCGTGTCCCTCGGTAAAAGGACGACCCGGAGTTGTACCTTGACCTTATGACAACTAGAACTGGATACTTAATAAAACACACCCTTCCAAGTGCCAGATACAACCGGTGATCGCTCTCTCACAGGGCGACGAGGGGAGGATCATCAGTTAGGATTATGCTATGCGATGCTACTTGGAGGACTTCAGTCTACTCTCTTCTACATGCTGCAAGACGGAGGCTGCCAGAAGCGTAGTCTTCGACAGGATTAGTTATCCCCCTCTTATTCTGGCATTCTGCAGTTCAGTCCACATATGATAGCCTTATTCCATTTGATACCAATGCATACATATGTAGTGTAGCTCCTTGCTTGCGAGTACTTTGGATGAGTACTCACGGTTGCTTTTCTCCCCCTTTTCCCCTTTCCTATATCCGATTGCTGCAACCACACGTTGGAGTCCAGGAGCCAGACGCCATCGTTGATGACGACTACTACTACTCGGGAGGTGCCTACTACTATGTGCAACCCGCTGACGACGACTAGGAGTAGTTTAGGAGGATCCCAGGTAGGAGGCCTGCACCTCTTTCGATCTGTATCCCTGTTTGTGCTAGCCTTCTTAAGGCAAACTTGTTTAGCTTATGTCTGTACTCAGATATTGTTGCTTCCGCTGACTCGTCTATGATCGAGCTCTTGTATTTGAGCCCTCGAGGCCCCTGGCTTGTAATATGATGCTTGTATGACTTATTTTATTTGTAGAGTTGTGTTGTGGTATCTTCCCGTGAGTCCTTGATCTTGATCATACACATTTGCGTGTATGATTAGTGTACGATTGAATCGGGGGCGTCACAAATGTAATGATTGATTTAAAAAGGGGAGCACCATTCTTAGTCAAAGTCAGGCCATAAGATATTGAACGGCATATAACTCCATCAAGCTGGCCTGCATTGGCAAAGGTTGTGAATGCAAGGGATGTGGTGGCCCTAGGACAGCCGGGGACTTGGTGTTGTCCTTGTGGGATCTAGATGTGGCCACTTAACAGTGGTGCTCAAAAGATGGTGCTAATGGGTTCCGCATTGCGAGTCTGTGGGATTTGGCAAGTTTCAAGAAGAGGGGGTTGTCGCAGGTACCACCTATATTCCCTATTCTGAGCACGCAAGAGGACGGCGACAACGTCCTCTCCTTCAAGTTGCATGACGGTATCGGTGGGAATGTGCACCTGTGCTGCCTGAATTTACGCACCAAGGTTGTCATGACGTCTTACTTCCTATCTTCTAGGTCATCTACAGAAGCATCTAACTTTGCTTATGGTTTCTTTAAAGAATTGAACAACAACTACATGTCTAGTCCTACTAATCCGGATGAACAACCGTTCCCCACTCCACCAAATAGAGGCTATAGCTCTTTTGAGGAGCACGAGGGCATTCCCCCTCTTGTTCCAGTCGACAAGAGAGCCCTTGGGAAGTACTAATGTGTTCTGCTTCTGGTCACGTAAGTATAATTTTGTCATTTACTTCCCCTCCACAATGACATCCCAATAAACCCTCCAAGCAAGTCTTGGATTTGTTCTTTTTTGTGCATCTAGCAATGGAGATGAATTGTACTAGATTTACAAGGATCAGCTGTTAGATTGGCAGGATCTGTTGAGATAAAATTCTTTTTGTTGGATGTTATCCTTCTAAAATAGCTCCTGGTTGGTGGGTTATTGTGCTACTATAGTACTCCAGTTACTGAATAGCTTATCTATGTGTGAATCCATTATGTGTTTTGCTTATTATTGTGCTAATGCTTGTGCCTACCTTTTCTTGGTTGGGATGCTTTGTCAAGATTCTTGGCATAGAGTATATGCATCAATTCATATTGATTTAAGGAGAAGTTTAAGGTTCGCACACGTTAGGCCAAGTTTATCAGAAAAGTGAGCTTATCATGAGTGTTGTTTAGCTATCTAGTGTTCCAGTTTCACATGCTCCTTTTGATCCTTTGAAGCGCAATGATCTTGATTTATTAAATTTGGTGGTTTTATTTTATTTTTGTTGGTTTATTGCAAATCCAGCAATATGATGTTTATACGGTTACAAGTGCAAAATTGGCCCTCTTTTGCTTGTATTACATACTGACCTTGAACTTTTCTGCGCCTTGTTGCCTAATATATCCTGGTATAATGCCATTTTTGCTTCACAAAGGTATATCAAATTAAATTTTTGCTCTTACTAAGTTCTTTTACTTGGTTTGAACTAATTTATCTTGTTTTTATTGTTTCCTGCATTGAAGTATAATGGTTTAGTAATTAGATATACTCTACTTAATTTTCTCTCGGATGTACATGGTGATATTGTTTCTTTCCGCTTCCTTGCATATGCTAGTTTTTGCTTGCCTTGATAATTTGTTTGCCTATAAGATGCCTATGCATAGGAAGTATGTTAGACTTAGATGTGTTTGTCACATGCTTTATGATGCTCCTTTTGTGCTTCAATTCTTGTTTTTCATGTGAGCATCATTAAAATTATCAATGCCTAGCTATAAGGCTTTAAAGAAAAGCGCTTGTTGGGAGACAACCCAATATTATTCCTTGCTGTTACTTAATAAATAAATTATTTAGCCCCTGTTTTGGTTGTGTTTTTTGTGTTTTAATTACTGTTTGTGCCAAGCTATACCTATTGGATCTTCTTGGATGATAGTTATTTGATCTTGCTGTAATTTCCAGAAACTTTGCGTTCAGTGCCCGCATTACTAAAAATCATCAGAACGTGATAAAATACTGATTCCAATTGCTGATGATCAATAAACAAATTATCTAGGTCGTCTAATTTTGGTAGATTTTTTGGAGTTCCAGAAGTTTGCGTAGTTACATATTACTACAGACTGTTCTGTTTTTGACAGATTCTGTTTTTCGTGTGTTGTTTGCTTATTTTGATGAATCTATGGTTAGTAAAATAGTTTATAATCCATAGAGAAGTTGGAATACAGTAGGTTTAACACCAAAATAAATGAAGAATGAGTTCATTACAGTACCTTGAAGTGGTTTTATGTTTTCTTTCTCTAACGGAGCTCACGAGATTTCTATTGAGTTTTGTGTTGTGAAGTTTTCAAGTTTTGGGTGAGTTCTTTTGATGGATTATGGAACAAGGAGTGGCAAGAGCCTAAGCTTGGGGATTCCCATGGCACCCCCAAGATAATCCAAGGACACCAAAAATTCAAAGCTTGGGAATGCCCCGGAAGGCATCCCCTCTTTCGTCCACTTCCATCGGTAATTTACTTGGAGCTATATTTTTATTCACCAACATGATATGTGTTTTGCTTGGAGCGTCTTGTCTTATTTGTGTCTTTGTTTGTTAGTGTGCCACAATCATCCTTGTTGTACACACCTTTTGAGAGAGTCATCTATGAATTGAAATTTGATAGAATACTCTATGTGCTTCACTTATATCTTTTGAGCTATGTACTTTTGCTCTACGTGCTTCACTTATATCTTTTGAGCGTTATAATTTTGCTCTATGTGCTTCACTTAGATCTTTTAGAGCATGGTGGTGGTTTGTTTTAAAAGAAACTATTGATCTCTCATGCTTCACTTAAATTATTTTGAGAGTCTTAATAGCATGGTAATTTGCTTAATATAAATATGCTTGGTGTTCAAGATATGTGAAATTTTCTTTTGAGTGCGTTGAATACTAAGAGAAGATTGAAGCATGATAATTGTTTTGAGATATGGAGGTGATAATATTAGAGTTATGCTAGTTTAGTAGTTGTGAATTTAAAGAATACTTGTGTTAAAGTTTGTGATTCCCGTAGCATGCACGTATGGTGAACCGTTATGTGATGAAGTCGGAGCATAATTTATTTATTGATTGTCTTCCTTATGAGTGGCGGTTGGGGATGAGCGATGGTCTTTTCCTACCAATCTATCCCCCTAGGAGCATGCGCGTAATACTTTGCTTTGATAACTTCTAGATTTTTGCAATAAGTATATGAGTTCTTTATGACTAATGTTGAGTCCATGGATTATATGTACTTTTTCCCATCCTTCCACCATTGCTAGCCTCTCTAATACCGCACACCTTTCGTTGGTATCATACACCCACCATATACCTTCCTCAAAACAGCCACTATACCTACCTATCATGGCATTTCCATAGCCATTCCGAGATATATTGCCATGCAAATTTCCACCGTTCCGTTTATTATGACACGCTCTATCATTGTCATATAGCTAGCATGATCATGTAGTTGACATCGTATTTGTGGCAAAGCCAGCATTCATAATTCTTTCATACATGTCGCTCTTGATTCATTGCATATCCTGGTACACCGCCGGAGGCATTCATATAGAGTCATATTTGTTCTAAGTATCGAGTTGTAATTGTTGAGTTGTAAGAAAAATAAAAGTGTGATGATCATCATTTTCTAGAGCATTGTCCCAAGTGAGGAAAGTATGATGGAGACTATTATTCCCCCATAAGTCGGGATGAGACTCCGGACGAAGAAAAAAGAGGCCATAAAAAGGAAAAAAAGAGAGAAAAGGCCCAAATAAAAATTAATAAAATAATAATAATAAATGAGAGAAAAGAGAGAAGGGACAATGTTACTATCCTTTTACCACACTTGTGCTTCAAAGTAGCACCATGATCTTCATGATAGAGGTTCTCTCGTTATGTCACTTTCATATACTAGTGGGAATTTTTCATTATAGAACTTGGCTTGTATATTCCAATGATGGGCTTCCTCAAATTGCCCTAGGTCTTCGTGAGCAAGCGAGTTGGATGCACACCCACTTAGTTTCTTTTGATGAGCTTTCATATACTTATAGCTCTAGTGCATCCGTTGCATGGCAATCCCTACTCACTCACATTGATATCTATTGATGGGCATCTCCATAGCCCGTTGATATGCCTAGTTGATGTGAGACTCTCTTCCCCTCTTTCTGTCTTCTCCACAACCACCCTTTTATTCCACATAGTGCTATGTCCATGGCTCATGCTCATGTATTGCGTGAAGATTGAAAAAGTTTTGAAAAAGTTAGAGTATGAAACAATTGCTTGGCTTGTCATCGGGGTTGTGCATGATTTGAATACTTTGTGTGGTGAAGATAGAGCATAGCCAGACTATATGATTTTGTAGGGATAACTTTCTTTGGCCATGTTATTTTGAGAAGACATAATTACTTTATTAGTATGCTTGAAGTGCTATTATTCTTTATGTCAATATGAACTTTTGTCTTGAATCTTTCTAATCTGAATATCCATACCACAATTAAGAAATTTTGCATTGAAATTATGCCAAGTAGCACTCCGCATCAAAAATTCTCTTTTTATTATTTACCTACTCGAGGACGAGCAGGAATTAAGCTTGGGGATCCCTGATACGTCTCCAACGTATCTATAATTTTTGATTGCTCCACGCTATATTATCTACTGTTTTGGCTTTATTTTCCACTTTTATATTATTTTTGGGACTAACCTATTAACCGGAGGCCCAGCCCAGAATTGTTGTTTTTTGCCTATTTCAGTGTTTCGAAGAAACGGAATATCAAACGGAGTCCAAACGGAATAAAATCTTCGGGAACGTGATTTTCTTACCGAATGTGATCCAGGAGACTTGGACCCTACTGCAAGGAAGCAAAGAGGTTCTCACGAGGGTAGGGGCGCCCCCCCCCCTAGGGCGCGCCCCCTGCCTCGTGGGACCCTCAGTGCTCCACCGACGTACTCCTTCCTCCTATATATACCCACGTACCCCCAAACGATCAGAACAGGAGCCAAAAACCTAATTCCACCGCCACAACTTTCTGTATCCACGAGATCCCATCTTGTGGCCTGTTCCGGAGCTCCGCCAGAGAGGGCCGTCATCACGGAGGGCTTCTACATCATCATAGCCTCTCCGATGAAGTGTGAGTAGTTTACCTCAGACCTTAGGGTCCATAGTTAGTAGCTAGATGGCTTCTTCTCTCTTTTTGGATCTCAATACAATGTTCTCCCCCTCTCTCGTGGAGATCTATTCAATGTAATCTTCTTCTTTTGCGGTGTGTTTGTTGAGACCGATGAATTGTGGGTTTATGATCAAGTCTATCTATGAACAATATTTGAATCTTCTCTGAATTCTTTTATGTATGATTGGTTATATTTGCAAGTCTCTTCGAATTATCCGTTTGGTTTGGCCAACTAGATTGGTAGTTCTTGCCATGAGAGAAGTGCTTAGCTTTGGGTTTGATCTTGCGGTGTTGTTTCCCAGTGACAGAAGGGGTAGCAAGACACGTATTGTATCGTTTCCATCGAGGATAACAAGATGGGGTTTATTTCATATTGCATGAATTTATCTCTCTACATCATGTCATCTTGCTTAAAGCGTTACTCTGTTTTTAACTTAATACTCTAGATGCATGCCGGATAGCGGTCGATGAGTGGAGTAATAGTAGTAGATGCAGAATCGTTTTGGTCTACTTGTCACGGACGTGATGCCTATATACATGATCATGCCTAGATATTCTCATAACTATGCTCAATTCTGTCAATTGCTCAACAGTAATTTGTTCACCCACCGTAGAAAACTTATGCTCTCGAGAGAAGCCACTAGTGAAACCTACCAGGTCTATTCTCATCATATCAATCTCCATCACTTTTATATTGTTTTGCTATTTACTTTTCTTTTACTTTTTACTTTGCATCTTTATAACAAAAATACCAAAAACATTCTATCTATCAGATCTCACTCTCGTAAGTGACCATGAAGGGCTTGACAACCCCTAATCGCGTTGGTTGCGGGTAGCTATCGCTCTGTGCAGGTACGAGGGACTTGAGCGTGGGCTCCTACTGGATTGATACCTTGGTTCTCAAAAACTGAGGGAAATACTTATGCTACTCTGCTGCATCATCCCTTCCTCTTCGGGGAAAACCAACACAAGCTCAAGACGTAGCACCCTCCCATGGCAGCGGGGTCCTAGCGGAAACTAAGGGATATTGAGGCCTCCTTTTAATAGAGTACCGCACCAAAGCATTAACACATAGTGAATAGATGAACTCCTCAAACTACAGTCATCAGCGGGAGTGGTCCCGATTATTGTCACTTCGGGGTTGCCGGATCATAACACGTAGTAGGTGACTATAGACTTGCAAGATAGGATCAAGAACTCTCATATATTGATGAAAACATAATAGGTTCAGATTTGAAATCATGACACTCGGGCCCTAGTGACAAGTGTTAAGCATAGCAAAGTCATAGCAACATCAATCTCAGAACAAAGTGGATACTAGGGATCAAATCCTAACAAAACTAACTCGATTACATGATAAATCTCATCCAACCCATCACCGTCCAGCAAGCCTACGATGGAATTACTCACGCACGGCGGTGAGCATCATGAAATTGGTGATGGAGGATGGTTGATGATGATGACGGCGACGGATTCCCCTCTTCGGAGCCCCAAACGGACTCCGGATCAGCCCTCCTGAGAGGTTTTAGGGCTTGGCAGCGGCTCCGTATCGTAAAACGCGATGAATCCTTCTCCTCTATTTTTTCTCCCCGAAAGTGAATATATATAGTTGGAGTTGAGGTCGGAGGAGCTCCAGGGGGTCCATGAGGTAGGGGGCGCGCCCAGGGGGGCAGGCGCCCCCCCCCACCCTCGTGGCTACGGTGTGGGCCCCCTGGTCTTGATCTTTTGCCAATATTTTTTATTATTTCCAAAAAGACGCTCCATGGAGTTTCAGGTCATTCCGAGAACTTTTGTTTCTGCACATAAATAACACCATGGCAATTCTGCTGAAAACAGCGTCAGTCCGGGTTAGTTCCATTCAAATCGTGCAAGTTAGAGTCCAAAACAAGGGCAAAAGTGTTTGGAAAAGTAGATACGACGGAGACATATCAACTCCCCCAAGCTTAAACCTTTGCTTGTCCTCAAGCAATTCAGTTGACAAACTGAAAGTGATAAAGAAAAACTTTTACAAACTCTGTTTGCTCTTGTTGTTGTAAATATGTAAAGCCAGCATTCAAGTTTTCAGCAAAGATTATGAACTAACCATATTCACAATAACGCTTAGGTCTCATGTTTACTCATATCAATGGTATAATCAAATAGCGAGCAATGATAATATATCTCGGATGACAACACTTTCTCAAAACAATCATAATATGATATAACAAGAAGGTATCTCGCTAGCCCTTTCTGAGACTGCAAAACATAAATGCAGAGCACCTTTAAAGATCAAGGACTGACTAGACATTGTAATTCATGGTAAAAGAGATCCAGTCAAGTCATACTCAATGTAAACTAACAGTAATGAATGCAAATGACGGTGGTGCTCTCCAACTGGTGCTTTTTAATAAGAGGATGATGACTCAACATGAAAGTAAATAGATAGGCCCTTCGCAAAGGGAAGCAGGGATTTGTAGAGGTGCCAGAGCTCGGTTTTGAAATAGATATGAATAATATTTTGAGCGGTATACTTTCATTGTCAACATAACAACCAAGAGATGGCGATATCTTCCATGTTACACACATTATAGGCGGTCCCCGAACAGAGTGGTAAAGTTTATACTACCCCTCCACCAACAAGCATCAATCGATGGCTTGCTCGAAACAACGAGGGCCTCCAACTAACAAGAGTCCCAGGGGGAGTTTTGTTTGCAATTATTTTGGTTTAGTTTGCATAAAGCATGGGACTGGGCATCCCGGCGACCAGCCATTTTCTCATGAGTGAGGAGCGGAGTCCACTCCTCTTGAGAATAACCCGCCTAACATGGAAGATACGGACATCCCTAGTTGATACATGAGCTATTCGAGCATACAAAACAGAATGTTTACTTGAAGGTTTAGAGTTTGGCACATACAAATTTACTTGGAACGGCAGGTAGATATCGTATATAGGTAGGTATGGTGGACTCATATGGAATAACTTTGGGGTTTATGGGATTGAATGCACAAGCAATATTCCCGCTTAGTACAGGTGAAGGCTAGAAAAAGACTAGGAAGCGACCAGCTAGAGAGCGACAACAGTCATGAACATGCATTAAAATTAATCAACACTGAATGCAAGCATGAGTAGGATATAATGCACCATGAACATAAATATCATAGAGGCTATGTTGATTTTGTTTCAACTACATGCGTGAACATGTGCCAAGTCAAGCCACTCGAATCATTCAAAAGAGGATACCACCCTATCATACCACATCACAACCATTTTATAGCATGTTGGCACGCAAGGTAAACCATTATAAGCTCCTAGCTAATTAAGCATGGCATAAGAAACTATGATCTCCAGTTGTCATTGCAAACATGTTTATTCATAATAGGCTGAATCAGGAACGATGAACTAATCATATTTACAAAAACAAGAGAGGTCGAGTTCATACCAGCTTTTCTCATCTCAGTCAGTCCATCATATATCGTCATAATTGCCTTTCACTTGCACGACCGAACGATGTGGATAATAATAATAGTGCACGTGCATTGGACTAAGCTGGAATCTACAAGCATTCAATAAACAGGAGAAGACAAGGCAATATGGGCTCTTTTGTCATATCAACAATAATGCATATAAGAGCCACTTCAACAATTTAATCATGGTCTTCTCCTATCGACCCCCAAAGAAAAGAAAAGAAATAAAACTATTTACACGGGAAAGCTCCCAACAAGCAAAAGAAGAAAAGAAATCTTTTTGGGTTTTTCTTTTTAATTACTACTACAAGCATGGAAATTAAAACTAGCTAAAAGCTACAACTAATTTTTTTCGGTTTTTCTTAAGGTTTATTAAGCACACAAGAAGAAAGCATAAAAAGAGAAAATAAACTAGCATGGATATTACAATGAAAAAGTATGAGCACTGACATCTAGCAATGAGTGTGTGAACATAAATGTAATGTCATTGGGAAATACGTACTCCCCCAAGCTTAGGCTTTTGGCCTAAGTTGGTCTATGGCCACAGTTGGCCTGGCGGATATCCATAGTAATAGTTGGGGTCGTACTGTGAAGAAGAAGACTTTGATTGCCACTGGTTGGCAATCATCTCCGGATCCCACTGGTAATTAGACTATTGTGGAGGATCAACTTGTGGTTCCGACTCTGGCTCTATGGCTGATGTAGGGTTCCGGTAAGCGTGAATGTCCTCCGGCGAGACGAGGTACTGGTCTGTAGATAAATCAAACAAGGAAGGAGCAGGCAAGGTGATAGTCTTAGGATGACATTTATCAAAGAACAATTTGTATTTAAGCTCCCCTTCCTTATTCTTTATAATAAAATCATGCGCGACCATACTCTTATAATCTAAATAAATAGTAGGCAACAATTTTTCTTCTTTTTCATACTGCCTAATGGGTATTTTATAATATGCAGCAAGGCGTGAAGCATAGATACCACCAAAGATGGGGCCCTTTGTATGGTTCAGACTTAACCGTTTAGCAATAATACCGCCCATACTAACAGAGTCGTCACGGAATAAACCATAGAACAAAATAAAAATATCAGGAACACTAAGGTTTCCACAGTTTCCGCGACCAATTAAGCAACGACTAGCAAATATTGCAAAGTAGCATAAAACAGGAAAATGTATGCTAGTGATTCTTGCATCGGAAACCTTCCTAGTTTCCCCTACAGTGATAGTGTCAATAAACCCATCCACGTCTTTACGATGTGATTCCTCTAAGCTACCTTCGAAAGGTATTTTGCAAACCCTGCAAAATTCATATAGTGACATCTTCTTAACCACATCATATAAATGAAACTCTACTGAAGGAGGTGATTCCCTAGGATAATAGTAGAAGTTTTGCACAAAAGTATTGGTGAGTAAGAGATACTGTTCGCATTGGTCGCGGAGGAAGTCGGTGAGGCCTGCATTCTTAGCCAATTCATAAAAATCCTCATAAATCCTGGTTGCTCTCAAGAAATCATCGGAGGGCCATTCACACGGCCTAACCTCCACGGTGCGAGGCAGATTATATTTGGGCTTCTTTGCTTCTTCATTTTGCTTTTCCTTCGAGCTTCGGCTCGATGAGCCCCTCAAAAATCTCTTCATTATTTTCTGAAAAATTCTGAAGTTTTGAGTAACTTCAAAATAAAAGTGAACCAAGCTCAACAAAATTGATAGCAACTACTCCTACAAGTGCCTAGAGCCCATATCATGCATTAGAACTACTTGGAACCATATAAATTTGACATGCAAGCTCAAGAACAGGGTCACCTAAGCAGCAAAAATATGCAATGAATAAAGCACTAGAACAAAAACTAATTGGACTAATGGCGGAGTCACATACCAAGGAACAATCCCCCCAAGCAGTTTTGTGAGAGGTGCTTTGAGCAAGGAGATCGAAAATGGCAGCAAAATGAGCTTGGAGTCACGTTTGAGCTAGATAATGGTGTTTGTGGGAGGAAGAAGGAGTGTGTGGGTGCAGGAATAAGTGGACGAGGGCCACCATGGGCCCACGAGGCAAGGGGGCGCGCCCAGGGGGTAGGGCGTGCCCTCCACCCTCATGGCCAGGTGGATGCCCCCCTGCTATGTTCTCAGTGCCAAATATTCTCAAATATTCCAGGAAAATTCTTATTTAAATTTCAGGGCATTTGGAGAACTTTTATTTTTAGGGTATTTTTATATTGCACGGATAATTCAGATAAAAGACAGAAAATACTATTTTTATTTTATTTAATATAAATAACAGAAAGTAAAAGGAGGGTACAGAGAGTTGTGTTTTGTAACTTCATCCATCTCATGATCATCAAAAGGAATCCATTAACAAGGTTGATCAAGTCTTGTTAACAAACTCATTCTGAATAACATGGAACCGGAGAATTTTCGAATAACACTAGGTTACCTCAACGGGGATATGCACATCCCCAACAATAAGAATATCATATTTCTTCTTGACAGTAGGAAGAGGAAATTCAAAACATCCAAAAACAATTGATGGAATTTTTCCAATAGAGTTAATATTGTGGACTTGAGGTTGTTTCCTCAGAAAGTGCACCATATGCTCATTACCATTAACATGAAAAGTGACATTGCCTTTGTTGCAATCAATAACAGCCCCTGCGGTATTCAAAAAGGTCTTCCAAGAATAATAGACATACTATCGTCCTCGGGAATATCAAGAATAACAAAGTCCGTTAAAATAGTAACGTTTGCAACCACAACACGCACATCCTTAGCATAAGGATTCATTTTAAGCATATCAGTTAATCGCATACGCAAAAATATAATGTAGCGACCCGACCTCAGACGGTCCAGTCTCTGTGTATCTGTGCCATCCCTGGATCGGTATGCTGGCACACACAGTACATCAATGTATATATCAAAGTGCAATCACATGTATAAATAACGTAAAACTGATATATACCTCATAAGTCTGAGCGGAAACAAATAATCGGGTGTGGAGTCCCATCAACGCCATCGGCAGGTTGAGTGTAGACCGTAACCCTGTACCGTACTCTTACTCGTTGGAAGGAACATATCTGCAACATGAGACGTTGCAGCCGTGTAGGTCAGTACATTGAATGTACCGGCAAGATCACAATATGAGGAAAACAGATGATAAAACCATTCTATATGCGATATGGCTTTGTGGCTTTGTGTCTGATGTTTTGCGTAAAAGATGGTTTTATTTTCCCTACAACAAAGGAATATCAGGAGTCTGTACTATGGAGTTTTCTATCATGACATGGTTCCGCCAACCGATGTCTCATAGCCCAAATCATCATAAGTTGCGCACAATTAAGTTATCAATCCGGTGTTGAGAGTTCCGAGATAGATCCAAGTCTAGAGGCTCAAATTGTCCGTAACCGGGGACACGGCTAATCGATTAGGTTTTAACCCTCTGCAGAGGTTTGTACACTTTACCCGCAAGATTCGATCCCTCTCTTTTCATTCTCTCACTTCAGGGTGTTTGAGAACAAGATGACTGAAACATGGTCTTCCGAAGAGTTCCTCTGACCACTGTCCGGTGCTCATCCAATCCTACCGTAGTTCTACATCTGCTAGCACCGTCCCAGCCAGAGTCACCACTAAGGTCAACCAAGCCAGAGCCCATAGTGACTTGCGGTTGCACAGGTAAGCTTCCGGGGATGAAGTATCCTACCGTCTCTTTGAGTCTGGGTGAAGCTTTCCGCAAGATGTCATGGCGCTTCTCCATGCATCCCGGCCAACCACTGGTTTCTCCAGGGTGCCCGTCAACCGTCCTTCACCCAGTAGTGTGTATTGAATTCTTGTCTTGAGTCTCGAAATCTTGAGGAGTCCTGAAGATGCAGTCCTTGCAGATGCCATCATGAAGTTGTCGTCTTTGACGTAAAGTCCTAAATTCTCACACCACTCCCGAGCACTCATACCAAACCCTGTCTACTACAGCGTAGCATTAAAACTATATACGTCCCAGGCTTTGTAACAGGGAGGTGGGTTCCTACCTCATGCATTCTACTCAACTACGAGAATCAATATCACTACTGGAGAAGTTGTTGCAAGGATGACACTAAATGCAATAAAAGTATAGGTATGAAAAACATGGTCAAATTGAACTTGCCTGGTAAGTTGATGAAGATAAATACGCTCTCAAAATTAATGACTTGTAGAACTATTCGCCACTCTGTTGGAATCTATATAATCAAACGTAGTATTCACATAAGCAATCAATTCTAGCAATCAATACTATCAATCAAAAATAACACCCAACTAAATAAAATAAATAAAGAAAACAATAATGAAATCAAAGAAGACCAAAATAAATATCCAAAGAAAACTTTAAAGAAAACTAGGGAAAACCAACACACTATCAACCAATAACTTTCATAACCACACTAAATTAATCTATACAATTTCTTAACAGAAAATAAAATCTATTTCCATTAAAACAACATAAATAAATTATCTAGAAGAATTTCTAGCAACAATGACTACAATACTAGCTATTACATACACTATATACTAGTTATGCTAAACTGAAATCCTAAAAAGTAGCAAAACTAATAAAAATAATTTCTAAAATTATGTACGGAATTCTAACATATGTATATTTCAATCAACAAAACTTTGCGAAAAGAATTAATTAAATCTAAACAAAACTTACTAAGTTACAAGCAAAACAAAACTACATAGAAAACACTATAGTTTTTTCGCTAAAGCCCTAATTTAATAAATTAAAAAATAAATCACTATAATCTACTGGATAGGCAAAATTCCTAGTGCCCAGGAGCAAAAAGAATCAACTTAAAATATACTTTCAAACTCAAGTTATGGCCAAAATAGTGTTTGAGGAAAATTCATACAAATTCAAACTAAAACTACTCAAAATTGAAATCCAAGTACACAAACAGAAACTTCAACAAATTTGTGACACAGTGCAAAAAGAATCAATCAATTTGGATCTAAAACATAAAAGTTATAAGCAATATGAAATCAGAACTATTCTGTTTTCAAAACAGAAAAAAAATCTAAACGAGTTAACGGGCCGAACAGTGAGCGTTTTAAAACTAACCAGCGCCTAAGCGTTTAATAAACCAATGCGTGTGTTAAAATAAAATAGACCGGCGAGCCGGTTCGATCTAAACCGGAAAAAAAACGGTTCACTAAACAAAAACCTACCGCTTCGTTAGATCTAATCTAGCGCGTTAAAAACAGATCGGACGGAGGGGAATGGCTCACCGCGGTGTGGCGAGCTCCGGCGAGGTCGTCGGCGGTGGTGGCGGCTCGGGGACGATGCAGGTGATGTCTCCGGTGGTCCTCGACGATGGTGAAGACGCCCAGGCAATGCGGAAGACAACGGCGATGCCGATGGTGGTAGGCGGTGGGCTCGGGGACGTCAGAGGAGGACGGCGGTGATGTTGAGGCGGCGATGGCGTTTGGGCGTCGGCGGATGACGGCGCTCCGGTGGGTTTCGGGCTCGGGCGAAGGCACGGGGAGATGCGGACGAGCGATGGGGTTGCGGTGGTGATCTTATGTGGCGGCAAGGTGGTCGGGGTC
>NC_041386.1:573945893-574025699 GCF_002162155.2 Triticum dicoccoides | reverse complement strand
GAGTGCTGCGGCGGCAATGGCGTGGCGGCGGAGCTCGGGCTCCGGCGAGGGATTGCAGGCGATGGAGAGGGGTTCGGGGGTCAGGAACGGGCAGAACGGGGTGAGGGGAGGGGTATATATATAGGGGGAGGGGTTTCCTTGGTTGAGGGGGCGAATCGGGGGAGGATCCCGCGATCTCCGGGATACGGCGGCGTCGGCGGTGGTTCTGGCGTGGGGAGGAAGAAGAGGAAGATGCGGGCGGGGCGATCGGGCTGTGGGCCCCGGCGGTCAGCGGCACAGGGCGAGCGAGGAGGGAGCGGGCGACCGAGGCGAAGGGGCTCCGGACGTGCGCGTGGCTGCTGGGCCAGCCTGGCGCGTAGATGGGCCGAGGGAGAGCGAGAGAGAGAAAGTTAGTTGGGCCCTTGGTCCGTTGGCTTCGGCTATTTTTTTAAATATAAAGCACAGACAAGAATACTGAATAAAGGAAAAACAATAATACTTTTATATAGACATATTATATATCAAAATGACCGGAAGAATAAATTCTACAACATGAACATTTTTAAATGGTGAAATAAAATTCACATAAATTCTAATAAATCAAAAAGTGCTACTGATGCAATTAAAATTCAAATAAAATTACATTAAGATACCAAAATTATTTCAAACTAAAGTTTCTCCATTTTTATAATGTAGGGAATCATTTTACCCTATTTTCCATATAGTTTAATTTTGGAGAAAAATAATTCGAAATAAACCAAATAACTCCAAATGGTTTTGAATAAAAAAAATTCAAACCATCTTCAAACCTTTCTTCATACTTCCAACTCATATTTCATATACTTTGAAGAAGTCATTTTATCTTCCCTCATGAAAATCATTGAGTTGCATAAAGTTTATGAATTTGAAATACTTTCAGATGGAATTCAAATATTCTTTTTTTCAAAAACCCTTTTCATTTCAAATGGAAGAAGTCATATCATTTTCACTCTAGGGTTTTGTGATGAAATGAATTTGAATTCCTAGGGATCAAATGCAAGGTGAAAGTTCTGGTAAAGTCATTTCATTCCCTCTCATTAAACTTTCAAAAAGTTTCAAATTCCACTCAATTTCACACAATCAATCACTCAACAATCAAACAAACAAATCAGAATTATTTATTTAATATAACATTCCAAAATTTAGAATTTTGGGATGTTACATATAGGTCTAATCGTTTCACCAAAGCGCTCAAAATCCTCATCATCCTTTTTCTTGGATGGTTTCGGAGGTAAAGGCATGGGTTTCTGAACCCATGGTTCTCTTTCTTTACCATGTTTCCTAGCAATAAAGTCTCTCTTATCATAATGTTGATTCTTTGATTGTGGGTTATCAAGACCAACAGCAGGTTCAATTTCTTTACCATTATCATTGCTAGGTTGAGCATCAACATGAACATTATCATTAGTTTCAGGTTCATTACTAGATTTTGTTTCAGCATCAGAAATAGAAATATCATTTGGATTCTTAGGTGTTTCAGTAATAGGTTCACTAGAAGCATGCAAAGTCCTATCATTCTTCTTTTTCTTCCTTTTAGAAGTACTAGGTGCATCTATATTATTTCTTTGAGAATCTTGCTCAATTCTCTTAGGGTGGCCTTCAGGGTACAAAGGTTCCTGAGTCATTTTACCAGTTCTAGTAGCCACTCTAACAGCAAAATCATTATTCTTACTATTCAATTCATTGAGAAAATCATTTTGAGCTTTAAGTACTTGCTCTACTTGAGTGGCGACCATAGAAGCATGTTTACTAATAAGTTTAAGTTCACCTTTGACATTAGCCATATAATCACCCAAGTGTTCAAGCATATCAGCACTGCGTTTTAATTCTCTACCAAAATAAGCATTGAAGTCTTCTTGCTTAACCATAAATTTATCAAACTCATCTAAGCATGGGCTTGCAAACTTAGTAAATGGGATTTCAGCTTTATCATATCTATAGAGAGAATTTACCTTTACTACCTGTGTCGGGTTATCAAGACCATGTGTTTCTTCAATAGGGATGGATTAAAATTATGCATTTCTTCGACAGGCGGTAAATTAATACCATGTATTTCTTCAATAGGAGGTAAATTCTTAACATCTTCAGCTTTAATACCCTTTTCTTTCATGGATTTCTTTGCCTCTTGCATATCTTCAGGGCTGAGAAATAGAACACCTCTCTTCTTCGGAGTTGGTTTAGGAACAGGCTTAGGAAGTGTCCAATTATTTTCATTAGTCAACATATTATTTAATAGAATTTCAGCTTCATCCGGTGTTCTTTCCCTGAAAACAAAACCAGCACAACTATACAGGTAATCTCTGGAAGCATCGGTTAGTCCATTATAAAAGATATCAAGTATTTCATTTTTCTTAAGAGGGTGATCAGGCAAGCATTAAGTAATTGGAGAAGCCTCCCCCAAGCTTGTGGGAGACTATCTTCTTCAAATTGCACAAAATTATATATATCCCTTAAGGCAGCTTGTTTCTTATGACCAGGGAAATATTTAGCAGATAAGTAATAAATCATATCCTGGGGACTACGCGCACAACCAGGATCAAAAGAATTATACCATATCTTAGCATCACCCTTTAATGAGAATGGAAATATTTTAAGGATATAAAAGTAGCGAGTTCTCTCATCATTAGTGAACAGGGTGACTATATCATTTAATTTAGTAAGATGTGCCACAATAGTTTCAGATTCATAGCCATAAAAAGGATCAGATTCAACCAAAGTAATTATATCAGGATCAACAGAGAATTCATAATCCTTATCAGTAACACAGATAGGTGAAGTAGCAAAAGCAGGGTCAGGTTTCATTCTAGCATTAAGGGATTGCTGCTTCCATTTAGCTAATAACCTTTTTATATCATATCTATCATTGTAAGCTAAAATAGCTCTAGTAGCTTCTTCATCCATAACATAACCCTCAGGAACAACAGGCAATTCATGTTTATTAGGGGGAGAGTCTTCATCATCACTTTCATCAATATTATCAGTTTCAATAATTTCATTCTCTCTAGCCCTAGCAAGTTGTTCATCAAGAACTTCACCAAGTGGCATAGTAGTATCAAGCATAGAAGTAGTTTCATCATAAGTATCATGCATAGTAGAAGTGGCATCATTAATAACATGCGACATATCAGAATGAATAGCAGAAGCAGGTTTAGATGTCGCAAGCTTACTCAAAACAGAAGGTGAATCAAGTGCAGAGCTAGATGGCAGTTCCTTACCTCCCCTCATAGTTGAGGGATAAATCTTGGTTCTTGGATCTTTCAAGTTCTTCATAATGATAAGCAGATATAAATCCCAAGTGACTCAAAGAATAGAGCTATGCTCCCCAGCAACGGCGCCAGAAAATAGTCTTGATAACCCACAAGTATAGGGGATCACAACAGTTTTTGAGGGTAGAGTATTCAACCCAAATTTATTGATTCGACGCAAGGGGAGCCAAAGAATATTCTCAAGTATTAGCAGTTGAGTTGTCAATTCAACCACACCCGGAAACTTAATATCTACAGCAAAGTATTTAGTAGCAAAGTAATATGATAGTAGTGGTAACGATAGCAAAAGGTAATGATAACAAAAGTAATGTTTTTGGTATTTAGTAGTGATTGTAACAATAGCAGCGGAAAAGTAAACAAGCGAAGAACAATATATGGAAAGCTCGTAGGCAACGGATCGGTGATATAGAATTATGCCGGATGCGGTTCATCATGTAACAATCATAACCTAGGGTGACACAAAACTAGCTCCAATTCCGCAATGTAATGTAGGCATGTATTCCGAATATAGTCATACGTGCTTATGGAAAAGTACTTGCATGACATATTTTGTCCTACCCTCCCGTGGCAGCGGGGTCCTAGCGAAAAATAAGGGATATTAAGGCCTCCTTTCAATAGAGTACCGGACCAAAGCATTAACACATAGTGAATACATGAACTCCTCAAACTACGGTCACCACCGAGAGTGGTCCCGATTATTATCACTTCGGGGTTGCCGGATCATAACACATAGTAGGTGACTATAGACTTGCAAGATAGGATCAAGAACTCTCATATATTGATGAAAACATAATAGGTTCAGATCTGAAATCATGGCACTCGGGCCCTAGTGACAAGCATTAAGCATAGCGAAGTCATAGCAACATCAATCTCAGAACATAGTGGATACTAGGGATCAAACCCTAACAAAACTAACTTGATTACATGATAAATCTCATCCAACCCATCACCGGCCAGCAAGCCTACGATGGAATTACTCACGCATGGCGGTGAGCATCATGAAATTGGTGATGGAGGATGGTTGATGATGACGACAGCGACGGATTCCCCTCTCCGGAGCCCCAAACGGACTCCAGATCAGCCCTCCCGAGAGGTTTTAGGGCTTGGCGGCGGCTCCGTGTCGTAAAACGCGATGAATCCTTCTCCTCTATTTTTTTCTCCCCAAAAGTGAATATATAGAGTTGGAGTTGAGGTCGGAGGAGCTCCAGGGGGCCCACGAGGTAGGGGGGCACACCCCCACCCTCGTGGCTAGGGTGTGGGCCCCCTGGTCTTGATCTTTTGCTAGTGTTTTTTTATTATTTCCAAAAAGACGCTCCGTGGAGTTTCAGGTCATTCTGAGAACATTTGTTTCTGCACATAAATAACACCATGACAATTCTGCTGAAAACAGCGTCAGTCTGGGTTAGTTCCATTTAAATCATGCAAGTTAGTGTCCAAAACAAGGGCAGAAGTGTGTGGAAAAGTAGATACGACGGAGACGTATCATGATACTATACACCAGTGAGTATCTGATCTAATCTGCACCATGGCATTGGCGGACCTCAACTTCGATAAGGGTCAAGACTTCGCTTTAGAGATCTGGCAGAAGTGGGGTGTTAATCAACTATGAGGAAGGTAAAGATATGGAGGAATTTCTTTTGGCAGTAGAGTTCACAAGATCCCAAATCAGGCTTACTGCAGATTCAATCAGTACTATCCTACTCTCTTGCTTCGGTGGTCATGCATCGTTATTCAAAGTCTCTCAGCTACAGAATTAGTCATTCAAGTTCTCAGTCTCCTCAAAAGAAGTGGGTTTCTCTATCATCAAACAAGGTAACATTGCCTTACCATTGCTCAATGTTAACTTCTTACTATGGGGTAACGGTGGCCCAAATTCTAGCTGGGAACTTGATCAATATCTCCAAGAGAAAGCACACAAATGGACACATGTGTTCAACAGACATCCGAGGAAATCCTATGTCGATGCTCTCAGATCGCCAGGAATCTACGTTGATCACCACACGCCAAGGCAAAGATCCTACGCGGATGATCCGCGAAATTCAAACGAGACGCGATCCCCGGTCATTAATGACATACATAGCCATTACACTCACAATCAAGCGGCTCCCATCAATAGGGCGGGATCACCTCAATTTCAAACCAGGCCCAAAGACCCATTATGCGTCCGCTGCCTTATGACTGGTCACATTCTGCCCAACTGCACCAACAAAATCAAATGTCGGGCCTGTAAGAGATGGGGCCATATTGCCCGCGAGTGCTACTCCCAGGCCCAACAAGGGTACTCCTGCGAGACCACTCCACCACCCCTCTCATTCGGCATTCCGAGGCACAATCCCACTGTTCCCGCGATGGCAACGACAAGTAATGTCAATCATACATCCAGTAAAATTTTACCACGTGTTATCACGTCGTCCCCTTCTTGAGTAGGTTCTCTCCATTACTCCGCCCCGACGTTCCATTACACAATGTCTCCTCTCTGCCACCCACGCATCGCCGGCGCAGAATCCACTCACCACCACATCGAGCTCCACGACAATGGCAACATTCCCCTTTGACCCCATCCCTTTCCTCCCTCCAAATCATCACAACATTGAGGTGGAAGGGAGACCGGCTAGGGTTCGTGTTGTGACGGTAGCTCCTCCACCAACACATGAAGATTGGGCGATTGTAATAATCGTCCCAATGCCAAATCTCCCGGTGAACTTCAATACCATCTGTGAGGTACTCACAGATTTCTTCACAGACAAGCAACTGGGTATCTCTGAAATTGCTCCGTGTCCATTTGGTCAAGCTTATGTGAAGTTCAATAGTGTCTTTGATCGAGACCACCTGGTGAACACCAGTCCACATCTGTTCAGAGATGTTCATGTCGTAGTGCAAAAGCATGATAAAGGTCTCAACTGGAGAAGATTGGATCTGAACAGAGAAGCATGGATTCTGCTCTGTGATTTTTCGTTTGATAGGAGGAACATTGATACGTCTCCAACGTATCTATAATTTTTGATTGTTCCATGCTATTATATTATCAATCTTGGATGTTTTATATGCATTTATATGCTATTTTATATGATTTTTGGGACTAACCTATTAACCTAGAGCCGAGTGCCAGTTTCTGTTTTTTCCTTGTTTTTGAGTTTTACAGAAAAAGGAATACCAAACGGAGTTCAATTGACGTGCCAATTTCTGATGATTTTTTATGGACCAAAAGAAGCCCCGGAGTAAAATAGTTGGGCCAGAAGAGTCCTGAGCCATCCACGAGGGTGGAGGGCGCGCCCTACCCCCCTGGGCGCGCCCCCTGCCTTGTGGATGACTCGGAGACCCCCCTGATGTGAGATCGACGCCAAAAATTCCTATAAATACAGAAACCCCCGAAAAGAAACCTAGATCGGGAGTTCCGCCATCACAAGTCTCTGTAGCCACCAAAAACCAACCGGGACCCTGTTCCGGCACCCTGCCGGATGGGGGGAATCATCACCGGTGTCCATCTTCATCATCCCGGCGCTCTCCATGACGAGGAGGGAGTAGTTCACCCTCGGGGCTGAGGGTATGTACCAGTAGCTATGTGTTTGATCTCTCTCCCGTGTTCTTGATATGGCATGATCTTGATGTATCACGAGCTTTGCTATTATAGTTGGATCTTATGATGTTTCTCCCCCTCTATCTTCTTGTAATGGATTGAGTTTTCCCTTTGAAGTTATCCTATCGTATTGAGTCTTTAAGGATTTGAGAACAATTGATTATGTCTTGCATGGGATACCCGTGGTGACAATGGGGTATTCTATTGATTCACTTGATGTATGTTTTGGTGATCAACTTGCGGGTTCTGTGACCTTGGGAATCTATGCATAGGGGTTGGCACACGTTTTCGTCTTGACTCTCCGGTAGAAACTTTGGGGCACTCTTTGAAGTTCTTTGTGTTGGCTTGAATAGATGAATCTGAGATTGTGTGATGCATGTCGTATAATCAAACCCACGGATACTTGAGATGACATTGGAGTATCTAGGTGACATTAGGGTTTTGGTTGATTTGTGTCTTAAGGTGTTATTTTACTATGAACTCTAGGGCTGTTTGTGACACTTATAGGTATTGCCCAATGGATTGATCGGAAAGAATAACTTTGAGGTGGTTTCGTACCCTACAATAATCTCTTCGTTTGTTCTCCACTATTAGTGACTTTGGAGTGACTCTTTGTTGCATGTTGAGGATTGTTATATGATCCAATTATGTTATCCTTGTTGAGAGTACTTGCACTAGTGAAAGTATGAACCCTAGGCCTTGTTTTGAAGCATCGCAATACCTTTTACGCTCACTTTTGCTACTAGTTACCTTGCTGTTTTTATATTTTCAGATTACAAAAACCTATATCTACCATCCATATTGCACTTGTATCACCATCTCTTCACCGAACTAGTGCACCTATACAATTTACCATTGTATTGGGTGTGTTGGGGACACAAGAGACTCTTTGTTATTTGGTTGCAAGGTTATTTGAGAGAGACCATCTTCATCCTACGCCTCCCACAGATTGATAAACCTTAGGTCATCCACTTGAGGGAAATTTTCTACTGTCCTACAAACCTCTGCACTTGGAAGCCCAACAACGTCTACAAGAAGAAGGTTGTGTAGTAGACATCAAGCTCTTTTCTGGCGCCGTTGCCGGGGAGGTTAGTGCTTGAAGGTATATCTTTAGATCTTGCAACCGAATCTTTTAGTTTCTTGTTTTATCACTAGTTTAGTCTATAAAATAAAACTACAAAAAATGGAATTGAGGGTGCCTCATATGCTTCATATTTTTAATATCTTTCATGAAAATGATGGAAAGGAATATTGTGCTCAAGTACTAGAAGAAGAATGCATTAAAATGTTTGGCACTAAATATTTGATTGATGAGCATGATTGCAATCTTGTTAGTACGAATTCTTTGAATATCCATGATGCTAATGATATGCAAAGCCACAAGCTTGGGGATGCTATGTTTGATGAAGATGATATTTTTGGTCCCCCAAGTTTTGATGAGCAAATTTACTATGATGATAGCATGCCTCCTATTTATGATGATTATTGTGATGACATGTATGCTATAAAGAATGATGATAACCATGAAACTTTTCATCATGATTTTAGTTTTCAATTGGATTATGCCTCACATGATAGTTATTTCGTTGAGTTTGCTCCCACTACTATTCATGAGAAGAAATTTCCTTATGTGGAGAGTAATAAAAATTCTATGCTTGTAGATCATGAAAAGAATGCTATATGTGACGGTTATATTGTTGAATTCATTCATGATTATACCTAAAATTATTATGAGGGAGGAATATATGCTTGTAGGAATTGCAATAATATCAAGTTTCCTCTCTATGTGCTTAAAATCTTGAAGTTATGCTTGTTTTGCTTTCCTATGCTAGTTGATTCTTGTTCCCATAAATTGTTTGCTCACAAAATCCCTATGCATAGGAAGTGGGTTAGATTTAAATGTGCTAGATATATTCTTCATGATGCTCTCTTTATGTTTCAATTCTTATCTTTTATGTGAGCATCATTGACATCATGCCTAGCTTGAAGGCACTAAAGAAAAACGCTTGTTGGGAGACAACCCAATATTTATACCTACTGTTTTTGCATGTCCACATGATTAGGCTACTACAGTAATCATGTTTTATAGCTTTTATTTCAATAAAGTGCCAAGTAAGACCTTTGGGATGATCTATGGTGATAGTTGATTTGATCTTGCTGAAAAACATAAACTTTTGCGCTCAGGAAAACAATTCTCATTTTTAATAGAAGCGTGATAAAATACTGATTCATTTTGCAGAAGATTAATAAACAAATTGCCTAGGACTTCCTAATTTATCAGGATGTTTGGATTTACAGAAGTATTCGAGAGTTACAGATTACTACACACTATTCTGTTTTTGACAGATTCTGTTTTCTATGTGTTGTTTGCTTATTTTGATGAATCTATGAGTAGTATCGGATGGTATGAACCATAGAGAAGTTGGAATATAGTAGCTATTACGCCATTATAAATAAAGAATGAGTTCACAATAGTACCAAAAGTGGTGATTTTATTTCCTTATACTAACGGAGCTTACGAGTTTTCTGTTGAGTTTTGTGTTGTGAAGTTTTCAAGTTTTGGGTAAAGATTCGATGGACTATGGAGTAACGAGTGGCAAGAGCCTATGCTTGGGGATGCCCAAGGAACCCCAAGGTAATATTTAAGGACAACCAAGAGCCTAAGCTTGGGGAGTCCCCGGATGGCATCCCCTCTTTCGTCTTTGTTCATCGATAACTTTACTTGGAGATATATTTCTATTCACCACATGATATGTGTTTTGCTTGGAGCGTCATTTTGTTTTATTTATTTTTGCTTTATGTTTGAAAAATATCCCAAGATCTGAAATTATTAAATGTTAGAGAGTCTTCACATAGTTTCATAATTATTCGACTACTCATTGATCTTCACTTATATCTTTCGGAGTAGTTTGTCATTTGCTCTAGTGCTTCACTTATATCTTTTTAGAGCACGACGGTGGTTTTTTTTTTTTGAAGAAATTGATGAACTCTCATGCTTCACTTATATTATTTTGAGAGTCTTAAACAACATGGTAATTTGCTTAGGTTTTGAATTTAGTCCTAATATGATAGGCATCCAAGAGGGATATAATAAAAACTTTCATAAAAAGTGCATTGAATACTATGTGAAGTTTGATTCCTTATGATTGTTTTGAGATATGAGGATGGTAATATTAGAGTAAAGCTAGTGAGTAGTTGTGAATTTGAGAGATCCTTGTGTTAAAGTTTGTGATTCCCGTAGCATGCACATATGGTGAACCGTTATGTGTTGAAGTCGGAGCATGATTTATTTTTTAATTGTCTTCCTTATGAGTGGCGGTCGGGGACGAGCGATGGTCTTTTCCTACCAATCTATCCCCCTAGGAGCATGCGCGTAGTACTTCGTTTCGATAACTAATAGATTTTTGCAATAAGCATGTGAGTTCTTTATGACTAATGTTGTCTCCATGGATTATACGCACTCTCACCCTTCCACCATTGCTAGCCTCTCTTGTGCTGCGCAACATTCCCCGGTACCATAACACCCACCATTACCTTCCTCAAAACAGCCACCATACCTACCTATTATGATATTTCCATAGCCATTCCGAGATATATTGCCATGCAACTTTCCACCGTTCCGTTTATTACGACACGCTCCATCATTGTCATATTGCTTTGCATGATCATGTAGTTCACATCGTATTTGTGGCAAAGCCACCTTTCATAATTATTTCATACATGTCACTCTTGATTCATTGCACATCCCGGTACACCGCTGGAGGCATTCACATAGAGTCATATTTTGTTCTAAGTATCGAGTTGTAATTCTTGAGTTGTAAGTAAATAAAAGTGTGATGATCATCATTATTAGAGCATTGTCCCAGTGAAGAAAGGATGACGGAGACTGTGATTCCCCCACAAGTCGGGATGAGACTCCAGACGAAAAATAAAATAAAAATAATAAAAAAGAGGCAAAAAAAGAGAGGGCCAAAAAAAGAGAAAACAAAAAAAGATAAAACAAAAAAGTGAGAGAAAAAGAGAGAAGGGGCAATGTTACTATCCCTTTTCCACACTTGTGCTTCAAAGTAGCACCATGATCTTCATGATAGAGATTCTCCTCTTTTGACACTTTCATATAATAGTGGGAATTTTCATTATAGAACTTGGCTTGTATATTCCAATGATGGGCTTCCTCAAAATGCCCTAGGTCTTCGTGAGCAAGCAAGTTGGATGCACACCCACTTAGTTTCTTTTGTTGAGCTTTCATACATTTATAGCTCTAGTGCATCCGTTGCATGGCAATCCCTACTCACTCATGTTGATATTTATTGATGGGCATCTCCGTAGCCCGTTGATACACCTACTTGATGTGAGACTATCTTCCTCCTTTTTGTCTTCTCCACAACCACCATATTCTATTCCACCTTTAGTGCTATATCCATGGCTCACGCTCATGTATTGCGTGAAGATTGAAAAATTTTGAGAACATCAAAAGTATGAAACAATTGCTTGGCTTTTCATCAGGGTTGTGCATGATTCAAATATTTTGTGTGATGAAGATAGAGCATAGCCAGACTATGTTAGTATGCTTGAAGTATTATTGTTTTTATGTCAATATTAAACTTTTGTTTTGAATCTTATGGATCTGAATATTCTTGCCACAATAGAGAAGATTACATTGATAAATATGTTAGGTAGCATTCCACATCAAAAAATTGTTTTTATCATTTACCTACTCGAGGACGAGCAGGAATTAAGCGTGGGGATGCTTGATACGTCTCCAACGTATCTATAATTTTTGATTGTTCCATGCTATTATATTATCAATCTTGGATGTTTTGTATGCATTTATATGCTATTTTAAAGGATTTTTGGGACTAACCTATTAACCTAGAGCCCAGTGCCAGTTTCTGTTTTTTTCCTTGTTTTTGAGTTTTACAGAAAAGGAATACCAAACGGAGTCCAATTGACGTGCCAATTTTTGATGATTTTTTATGGACCAAAAGAAGCCCCCAGAGTAAAATAGTTGGGCCAGAAGAATCCTGAGCCATCCACGAAGGTGGAGGGCGCGCCCTACCCCCTGGGCGCGCCTCCTGCCTTGTGGATGACTTGGAGACCACCCCCCCCCCTAACGTGAGACCGATGCCAAAAATTCCTATAAATACAGAAACCCCCGAAAAGAAACCTAAATTGGGAGTTCCACCGCCGCAAGCCTCTGTAGCCACCAAAAACCAATCGGGACCCTGTTCTGGCACCCTGCCGGAGGGGGGATCCATCACCGGTGGCCATCTTAATCATCCTGGCGCTCTCCATGACGAGGAGGGAGTATTTCACCCTCGGGTCTGAGGGTATGTACCAATAGCTATGTGTTTGATCTCTCTCCCTCTCTCATGTTCTTGATATGGCACGATCTTGATGTATCGCGGGCTTTGCTATTATAGTTGGATCTTATGATGTTTCTCCCCCTCTATCTTCTTGTAATGGATTGAGTTTTCCCTTTGAAGTTATCTTATCAGATTGAGTCTTTAAGGATTTGAGAACACTTGATGTATGTCTTGCGTGGGATAACTGTGGTGACAATGGGGTACTATTGATTCACTTGATGTATGTTTTGGTGATCAACTTGCGGGTTCCGTGACCTTGGGAATCTATGCATAGGGGTTGGTGCTACCTCTTGAGCACAGCGTTGGTTTTCCCTTGAAGAGGAAAGGGTGATGTAGTAAAGTAGCGTAAGTATTTCCCTCAGTTTTTGAGAACCAAGGTATCATTCCAGTAGGAGATCACGCTCAAGTCCCACACACCTACACAAACAAATAAGAACCTCGCAACCAACGCGATAAAGGGGTTGTCAATCCCTTCATGGTCACTTACAAGAGTGAGATCTGATAGATATGATAAGATAATTTTTTTGGTACTTTTATGATAAAGATAAATAAAAGATGCAAAGTAAAATAAATAGCAATATGAGAATATCTAGGTATGATCATGTATATAGGCATCATGTCCGGGACAAGTAGACCGAAATGATTCTGCTTCTACTATTATTACTCCATACATCGACCGCTATCCAGCATGCATCTAGAGTATTAAGTTCAAGAGAACAGAGTAATGCTTTAAGTAAGATGACATGATGTAGAGGGATAAACTCATGCAATATGATATAAACCCCATCTTTTTATCCTCGATGGCAACAATACAATACGTATCGGTTCCCTTTCTGTCACTGGGATCGAACACCGCAAGATTGAACCCAAAGCTAAGCACTTCTCCCATTGCAAGAAACATCAATCTAGTAGGCCAAACAAAACTAATAATTCGAAGAGACTTGCAAAGATAAACCAATCATACATAAAACAATTCAGAGGAGAATCAAATATTGTTCATAGATAATCTGGATCATAAACCCACAATTCATCGGATCTCGGCAAACACACCGCAAAAGAAGATTACATCGAATAGATCTCCAAGAAAATCGAGGAGAACTTTGTATTGAGATCCAAAGAGAGAGAAGAAGCCATCTAGATAATAACTATAGACCCACAGGTCTGAAATAAACTACTCACACATCACCGGAGAGGCCATGGAGTTGATGTAGAGGCCCTCCATGATTGATGCCCCCTCTGGTGGAGCTCCAAAAAAGGCCCCAAGATGGGATCTCTCGGGTACAGAAGGTTGTGGCGGTGGAATTAGGTTTTTGTGGTGCTCATGGATGTTTGGGGGTATGTATATATATATAGTAGGACGAAGTACGTCGATGGAGCAACGAAGGGCCCACGAGGATGGAGGGCGCGCCTAGGTGGGTAGGCGCGCCCCCCTGCCTCGTGCCTTCCTCCCTTGTTTCTTGGCGCACACTCCAAGTCTCCTGGATCATGTTCATTGAGAAAATCACGTTCCCGAAGGTTTCATTCCGTTTGGACTCCGTTTGATATTCCTTTTCTTTGAAACCCTAAAATAGGCAAAAAAACAGCAATTTGGCCTGGGCCTCCGATTAGTAGGTTAGTCCCAAAAATGATATAGAAGTGTAAAATAAAGCCCATTAACATACAAAATAGATAATATAATAGCATGGAGCAATCGAAAATTATAGATACGTTGGAGACGTATCAGGATCCCCAAGCTTAATTCCTGCTCGTCCTCGAGTAGGTAAATGATAAAAGAAGAATTTTTGATGTGGAATGCTTTCTAACATATTTCTCAATGTAATTTTCCTTTAATGTGGCATGAATGTTCAGACCCATAGGATTCAAGACAAAAGTTTAATATTGACATAAAATAATAATACTTCAAGCATACTAACTAAGCAATTATGTCTTCTCAAAATAACATGGCCAAAGAAAGTTATCCCTACAAAAACACATAGTCTGGCTATGCTCCATATTCACCACACAAAATATTTAAATCATGCACAACCCCGACGACAAGCCAAGAAATTGTTTCATACTTTTGATGTTTTCAAACTTTTTCAATCTTCACGCAATACATGAGCATGAGCCATGGATATAGCACTATATGGTGGAATAGAATGGTGGTTGTGGAGAAGACAAAAGAGGGTAAGATAGTCTCACATCAACTAGGTGTATCAACGGGCTATGGAGATGCCCATTAATAGATATCAATGTGAGTGAGTAGGGATTGCCATGCAACGGAAGCACTAGAGCTATAAGTGTATGAAATCTCAACAAAAGAAACTAAATGGGTGTGCATCCAACTTGCTCGCTCACGAAGACCTAGGGCAATTTGAGGAAGCCCAACATTGGAATATACAAGCCAAGTTCTATAATGAAAGCTTCCCACTAGTATATGAAAGTGATATCATAGGAGACTCTCTATCATGAAGATCATGGTCTACTTTGAAGCACAAGTGTGGAAAAAGGATAGTAACATTGTCCCTTCTCTCTTTTTCTCTCATTTTTTGGGCCTTCTTTTTTTATGGCCTTTCTCTTTTTCTTCGTCCGGAGTCTCATCCCGACTTGTGGGGGAATCATAGTCTCCATCATCCTTTCCTCACTTGGGACAATGCTCTAATAATGATGATCATCACACTTTTATTTACTTACAACTCAAGAATTACAACTTGATACTTAGAACAAAATATGACTCTATGTGAATGCCTCCAGCGGTGTACTGGGATGTGCAATGATGCATGAGTGACATGTATGAAAATTATGAACGGTGGCTTTGCCACAAATACGATGTCAACTACATGATCATGCAAGCAATATGACAATGATGAAGCGTGTCATAATAACGGAACGATGGAAAGTTGCATGGCAATATATCTCAGAATGGCTATGAAAATGCCATAATAGGTAGGTATGGTGGCTGTTTTGAGGAAGGTATATGGTGAGTGTATGATACCGGCGAAAAGTGCGCGGTATTAGAGAGGCTAGCAATGGTGGAAGGGTGAGAGTGCGTATAATCCATGGACTCAACATTAGTCATAAAAAAACTCACATACTTATTGTAAAAATCTACAAGTTATCAAAGCAAAGTATTACACGCATGCTCCTAGGGGATAGATTGGTAGGAAAAGACCATCGCTCGTCCCCGACCGCCACTCTTAAGGAAGACAATCAATAAATAAATCATGCTCCGACTTCATCACATAACGGTTCACCATACGTGCATGCTATGGGAATGACAAACTTCAACACAAGTATTTCTCAAATTCACAATTACTCAACTAGCATGACTCTAATATCACCATCTCCATATCTCAAAACAATTATCGCCATCTCCATATCTCAAAACAATTATCAAGTATCAAACTTCTCATAGTATTCAATGCACTTGTATGGAAGTTTTTATTATTGCCATGTTTTTCTTAAAGGACTCTCAAAATAATATAAGTGAAGCATGAGATAACAATAGTTTCTATAAAATAAAGCCACCGCCGTGCTCTAAAAGATATAAGTGAAGAACTAGAGCAAAAACTATATAACTCAAAAGGTATAAGTGAAGCACATAGAGTATTCTAATAAATTTCAAAGCGTGTGAGTCTCTCTCAAAAGGTGAGTACAGCAAGGATGATTGTGGTAAACTAAAAATCAAAGACTCAAGTCATACAAGATGCTCCAAGCAAAACACATATCATGTGGTGAATAAAAATATAACTCCAAGTAAAGTTACCGATAGACGAAGACGAAAGAGGGGATGCCTTCCGGGGCATCCCCAAGCTTAGGCTTTTTGGTGTCCTTGAATTTTACCTTGGGATGCCATGGGCATCCCCAAGCTTAGGCTCTTGCCACTCCTTGTTCCATAATCCATCAAATCTTCACCCAAAACTTGAAAACTTCACAACACAAAACTCAAAATAGGAAATCTCGTGAGCTCCGTTAGCGAAAGAAAACAAAACACCACTTCAAGGTACTGTAATTAAATCATTCTTGATTTATATTGGTGTTAAACCTACTGTATTCCAACTTATCTATCATTTATAAACTCTTTTACTAGCCATAGATTCATCAAAATAAGCAAACAACACACGAAAAACAGAATCTGTCAAAAACAGAACAGTCTGTAGTAATCTGTAGCTAACGCAAACTTCTGGAACCCCAAAAATTCCAAAATAAATTTCTGGACGTGAGGAATTTATCTATTAATCATCTTCAAAAATAATTAACTAAATAGAACTTTCCAAATAAAAATGGCAGCGATTCTCGTGAGCGCTAACGTTTCTGTTTTTTTACAGCAAGATCAAAAAGACTTTCCCCCAAGTCTTCCCAACGGTTCTACTTGGCACAAACACTAATTAAAAACAAAAAACACAACCAAAACAGAGGCTAGATAAATTATTTATTACTAAACAGGAGCAAAAAGCAAGGAATAAAAATAAAATTGGGTTGCCTCCCAACAAGCGCTATCGTTTAACGCCCCTAGCTAGGCATAAAAGCGAAGATAGATCTAGGTAATGCCATCTTTGGAAGGCAATCCGTAAGTGGCTCATAATAGATTCATATGGTAATTTAATTTTCTTTCTACGGAAGTGTTCCGTGCCTTTCCTTAATGGAAATTTGGATCTCATATTCCCTTCCTTCATATCAATAATTGCACCAATCGGTCTAAGGAAAGGTCTACCAAGAATTATAGGACATGAAGGATTGCAACCTATGTCAAGAACAATGAAATCTACAGACACATAGTTCCTATTTGCAACAATAAGAACATCATTGATTCTTCCCATAGGTTTCTTAAAAGTGGAATCCGCAAGGTGCAAGTTTAAAGAACAATCATCAAAATCCCGGAAACCTAACAAATCACACAAAGTTTTTGGAATCGTGGAAACACTAGCACCCAAATAACACAAAGCATAACACTCATGATCTTTAATTTAAATTTTTATTGTAGGTTCCCACTCATCATAAAGTTTTCTAGGGATAGAAACTTCCAAATCAAGTTTTTCTTCATAAGATTGCATCAAAGCATCAACGATATGTTTAGTAAATGCTTTATTTTAACTATAAGCATGAGGAGAATTTAGCACAGATTGCAACAAGGAAATACAATCTATCAAAGAGCAATTGTCATAATTAAATTCCTTGAAATCCAAAATAGTGGGTTCATTGCTATTTAAAGTTTTAATCTCTTCAATCCCACTTTTAACAATTTAGGATCAAGATCTAAAGACTCCGAATTTTTGGAACGCCTTCTAGGTAAAGGTGGCTCATCTTCAGCCCCATCATTATCAAGATTAATATTGCAAAACAAAGATTTAATAGGGTACACATCAATAAATTTTAGATCTTCATCCTTATTATCATGAAAACTAGAAGAACACACTTTAATAAAGCAATCTTTCTTAGCACGCATCCTAGCAGTTCTTTCTTTGCACTCATCAATGCAAATTCTCAAGGCTTTGAGAGACTCATTGATATCATGCTTAGGTGGAATATATCTAAGTTTCAAAGAATCAACATCAAGAGAGATTCTATCCACATTCCTAGCCAACTCGTTAATCTTAAGCATTTTTTCTTCAATCAAAGCATTGAAACTCTTTTGCGAGGTAATAAATTCTTTAATATTATATTCAAAATCAGAGGGCATCTTATTATAATTTCCATAAGAATAGTTGTAGGAATTACCATAATTGTTAGAGGAATTACTAGTAAACGACCTAGAATTAAAATTACCTCTATATGCGTTATTACCAAAATTGTTCCTACCAACAAATTTCACATCCATAGATTCATTATTATTCTCAATCAAAGTAGACAAAGGCATATCATTAGGATCAGTAGAAGCACTCTTATTAGCAAACAATTTCATAAGTTCATCCATCTTTCCACTCAAAACATTGATTTCTTCTATCGCATGCACTTTTTACTAGTAGAACTTTCGGTGTGCCATTAAGAATAATTAACCATAATATTATCTAGGAGTTTGGTAGCTTCTCCTAAAGTGATTTCCATAAAAGTGCCTCCCGCTGCCGAATCTAAAAGATTTCTAGAAGCAAAATTCAACCCGGCATAAAAACTCGGTATAATCATCCAAAGATTCAAACCATGTGATGGGCAATTACGTATCATTGATTTGATCCTCTCTCAAGATTGTGCAACATGTTCATGATCAAGTTGCTTAAAATTCATAATATCGTTTCTAAGAGAGATGATCTTAGCAGGAGGAAAATACTTTGAGATAAAAGCATCTTTGAACTTATTCCATGAATCAATACTATTTTTAGGCAAAGACGAACACCAAGCTTTAGCACGATCTCTAAGCGAAAACGGAAATAGCTTCAATTTAACAATATCATTATCCACATCTTTCTTCTTTTGCATATCACACAAATCAACAAAGTTGTTTAGATGGGTAGTGGCATCCTCACTAGGAAGGCCAGAAAACGGATCTTTCATGACAAGATTCAGCAAACCAGTATTAATTTCACAAGATTCAGCATCAGTAAGAGGAGCAATCGGAGTGCTAATAAAATCATTATTGTTGGCATTGGCAAAGTCACACAATTTAGCATTATCTTGAGCCATCGTGACAAGCAAGCAATCCAACACACAAGCAAACAAGAAACGGGCAAAAAGGCAAATAGAAAAAGAGAAGGGGAACGGAAATAGAGGGAGAGAGGAAAAGAGGGCGAATAAAACGGCAATGGTGAAGTGGGGGAGAGGAAAACAAGAGGCAAATGGCAAATAATGTAATGCAAGGGATAAGGGTTTGTGATGGGTACTTGGTATGTCTTGACTTGGCGTGAATCTCCCCCGCAATGGCGCCAGAAATCCTTCTTGCTACCTCTTGAGCATTGCGTTGGTTTTCCCTTGAAGAGGAAAGGGTGATGCAGTAAAGTAGCGTAAGTATTTCCCTCGGTTTTTGAGAACCAAGGTATCAATCCAGTAGGAGATCATGCTCAAGTCCCACGCACCTACACAAACAAATAAGAACCTCGCAACCAACACGATAAAGGGGTTGTAAATCCCTTCACGGTCACTTACGAGAGTGAGATCTGATAGATATGATAAGATAATATTTTTGGTATTTTTATGATAAATATAAATAAAAGATGCAAATTAAAATAAATAGCAATAGAAATAACTAAGTATTGGAATATTTATATGACAGAAGATAGACCCGGGGCCATAGGTTTCACTAGTGGCTTCTCTCAAGAGCATAAGTATTATGGTGGGTGAATGAATTACTGTCGAGCAATTGATAGAATTGAGCATAGTTATGAGAATATCTAGGTATGATCATGTATATAGGCATCACGTCCGAGAAAAGTAGACCGAAACGATTCTGCTTCTACTATTATTACTCCACACATCGACCGCTATCCAGCATGCATCTAGAGTATTAAGTTCAAGAGAACAGAGTAATGCTTTAAGCAAGATGACATGATGCAGAGGGATAAACTCATGCAATATGATATAAACCCCATCTTTTTATCCTCAATGGCAACAATACAATACGTATCGGTTCCCTTTCTGTCACTGGGATCGAACACCGCAAGATTGAACCCAAAGCTAAGCACTTCTCCCATTGCAAGAAAGATCAATCTAGTAGACCAAACCAAACTAATAATTTGAAGAGACTTGCAAAGATAAACCAATCATACATAAAACAATTCAGAGGAGAATCAAATATTGTTCATAGATAATCTGGATCATAAACCCACAATTCATCGGATCTCGACAAACACACCGCAAAAGAAGATTACATCGAATAGATCTCCAAGAAAATCGAGGAGAACTTTGTATTGAGATCCAAAGAGAGAGAAGAAGCCATCTAGATAACAACTATAGACCCGTAGGTCTGAAATAAACTACTCACACATCACCGGAGAGGCCATGGAGTTGATGTAGAGGCCCTCTATGATTGATGCCCCCTCCGGTGGAGCTCTGAAAAAGGCCCCAAGATGGGATCTCTCAGGTACAGAAGGTTGCGGAGGTGGAATTAGGTTTTCGTGGTGCTCATGGATGTTTGGGGGGTACGTGGATATATATAGGAGGAAGAAGTACGTCGATGGAGCAATGGAGGGCCCACGAGGGTGGAGGGCGCCCCCCTGCCTCGTGCCTGCCTCCCTTGTTTCTTGGCGCACACTCCAAGTCTCCTGGATCATGTTCGTTGAGAAAATCATGTTCCAGAAGGTTTCATTCTGTTTGGACTCCATTTGATATTCCTTTTCTTCGAAACCCTAAAATAGGAAAAAAAAACAATTTGGGTTGGGCCTCCGATTAGTAGGTTAGTCCCAAAAATGGTATAAAAGTGTAAAATAAAGCCCATTAACATCCAAAATAGATAATATAATAGCATGGAGCAACCAAAAATTATAGATATGTTGGAGACGTATCAGTTGGCACACGTTTTCGTCTTGACTCTCCGGTAGAAACTTTGGGGCACTCTTTGAAGTTCTTTGTGTTGGCTTGAATAGATGAATCTGAGATTGTGTGATGCATGTCGTATAATCAAACCCATGGATACTTGAGATGACATTGGAGTATCTAGGTGACATTAGGGTTTTGGTTGATTTGTGTCTTAAGGTGTTATTTTACTATGAACTCTAGGGCTGTTTGTGACACTTATAGGAATTGCCCAATGGATTGATCGGAAAGAATAACTTTGAGGTGGTTTCATACCCTACAATAATCTCTTCGTTTGTTCTCCGCTATTAGTGACTTTGGAGTGACTCTTTGTTGCATGTTGAGGGATTGTTATATGATCCAATTATGTTATCCTTGTTGAGAGTACTTGCACTAGTGAAAGTATGAACCCTAGGCCTTGTTTTGAAGCATCGCAATACCTTTTACGCTCACTTTTGCTACTAGTTACCTTGCTGTTTTTATATTTTCAGATTACAAAAACCTATATCTACCATCAATATTGCACTTGTATCACCATCTCTTCACCGAACTAGTGCACCTATACAATTTACCATTGTATTGGGTGTGTTGGGGACACAAGAGATTCTTTGTTATTTGGTTGCAGGGTTATTTGAGAGAGACCATCTTCATCCTACGCCTCTCACAGATTGATAAACCTTAGGTCATCCACTTGAGGGAAATTTTCTACTGTCCTACAAACCTCTGCACTTGGAAGCCCAACAACGTCTACAAGAAGAAGGTTGTGTAGTAGACATCAAACATCTAGGAGATTAATAATGCTGTTAGTAAGTTTGGAAAGTTTGTGATGTATCGATTTAGGAGTACCAGAGCCAACCAATTGATAAAAATCAAAGTGGAGGAATTAAGAGATATCCCATCTAGTATTGTGTTTGGCAATGCGGACAATACTGACTCTATGACAGTGCCTATGGCCATTCTTTAGCACCAGGTTCTGGGGATGGAAGCACCAGATGAAGTTCCATTCCCACCTCATGGTAACCCTCATCCACCTCCACCACATGCCAACTTCCACCCAAACCAGCATAATCACTTTTTGGGACCTTTACAACATCATGAGAAACATGTACTTTAGGATCCTGCTATCAACCCTCAGGTCAATCTGCAGCTTGCACTGAATAATGTACCTCTACTGCATGAGAACTAGCAGGTTGAAGTAGAAGATGAGGGAGATGATGAGCTACCAGGTTGGGGGCACTGGGCCCTACCATAAGATAATCAAATTATTCAACCAGAAGGAATTGCTCCTAATATTCCTTTGAATGAAGCAGAGCAGCCTGTAGCAGAAGCAGAGGTTATAAGCAATGTCACTGTTTCCCTAGGATTATCTGACTGTGGTCAGTCTTTTTCATCAGCTAATGGCCCTTTGGCGCCACCAGTTCATCTTCTTCCAGATTTGAATGTGATTTTGGGCCATAATGATATTGCTCCCCTGGAAGCCCAGGGTGCCATTTTAGCACATCAACAGCACATGGATTTGGCCCCAGTATTTGGGCCTGTTGTACAATCCCAACCCATTATTGACCACATCCTTCAAGTACTGGTTCTGCAACCAGATAACACTGAAGTCCATAGAGATGTTGGTCCTATAAAGCTGGAGTTGCTGGCTAACTCTGCTTACCTCTTGTCCAATAACAAGATTTCTACTCCTGCCAACAACCAGCCACTTTTAGAGGAGGCTGAGCACTCTGCATCTGCTGCAAAAGAACACATTTCCTCCATAATGATTGTTGATGGAAACTCCAATTCTCTGCCAGGCCCACAAGATGACATCATTGCTATTGTGCCATCTGACTTTGTTCTTAAGGCAGCTCCTGTTCAGATCTATGAGTCAAACCCTACTGAAGTTCTTCATAATGAGAGTGCTACAGCAGATACTCTCCCATAGATCAACAATGTTTTTGCCCCCGGCCACACAGGTGACTCCTCTTCTGATATGACTGCTCCACCAGGGTTCCCATACCCTGAATTTCTAAATCAGCATTGCTCATCTACTGATATGGCAGATACAGAAAAACATGCAGATATTCAAAGCTTCTTACAGGGCAACACCATGGATGCATAATCCACTTAAGCACAACTTAGCACAGAAGGTGATCTGATTTGGAAAGAACATTTTGCCCCAAAGGAAGATAGCTTAAGGATTATCCAGGTACCAATTGACTAGATTAATTTCTTTTCAGTTACCTTTCTGTCTCCAGAAAAATATGAATGGGCCAAAAAATTATCTCCTCTCAAGTCTGGCATATCATTGAGCAAGGAAACAATTCACCTAGACTGCCATTCATTATTCTTGATCAGTGCCCTAAATCAGAATTACTTTGTTCCTTACAATCTCAGGTGCAAGGTGTTGAAGAACATGAGAGGTCCACCCCCACTGCAACTGCTTCTCGGGAGGAGGCGTCTGCCGCATCTACCTCTGTAGTTCACAGAATTAGAAAGAGAAGAGGGAATACTCCTCTGGTAGAGACTGAGGTGAGAAGAAGTTGTAGAGTGCAATAACTTAACAATGGTTTTAAAAGACATTCTTACAAAGACAGAAATTGCTTAGCATGCCACTCCTTGCCTCCTACCATTCCAGCCAATATTGTTAAAAGCTTAAACTTTTCTTTTTGTAAGGTCAATGCAAAAGGGACAGAAGAGGAAGGGCAGAATCAACACAAGAAGGTCAAGGTTCCCAAAGCTGCCAAGGGGGAGCAGTGGCCCCAAAGCTTAGGACTTTTTAGTTCCTGTTAGTGGATATGTCAGTTTTTGTGGAACTGAGCTATGTTATTGTAATGCCTATCATGTTTAAGGGGACCTTTGAATTTTTTGGTGTTAGTTGATGGAGCACAAGGCAGACTTTTACCTATTGTAGCGACCCGACCTCAGACGGTCAAGTCTCTGTGCTTAAGTGTCATCCCTGGATCGGTATGTTGACACACACAGTACTCGAGGATTTATAACAAAGGTAAATCACATGTATAAAGTATCGTAAATACTATTACCTCAATCCAAATAGCGGAAGTAACAACAAGGTTGTGGATTCCCATCAACACTAACGACAAAGTTGAGTGTAGAAATCGTAACCCTAACGTATCACTTACTCGTCCTAAGAATCCTGCAACATGAGACGTTGCAGCCACAAAGGGTCAGTACATTGAAGGTACTGGCAAATTCACACCATAGGATAATGATGAATAATAACTATCACTACATGCATATATGGCTGGTGGAGGCTCAATGGTTATAATGTTTTTGCAAAAAGCCAATTTTTCCCTACTGCAAAGGAATATATTTTATTTAACTACAAAGTTGGTTTGATAAATATTGAGAAGGTTCCTCCAACTCAATCCCAAAATAATAATAAATAACCCAATCAAATTAATTAAATAAAGTGTTGAGATCAACATGATAATTCAAGAACCAGATACTCAAGATGTCCATAACCGAGGACACGGCTAATCATGATTAGTTTGCACACGATGCAGAGGTTTGTGCACTTTTCCCCACAAGACTCGATCTCCTCCGTTGGATTTCTCGCACTACAGGGTGTTTGAGAAACCGATGACCGAGACACAGTCTTTCAGGAGCATTTACTCTCTAGTCCGGGCGGACCGGTACACCTACAATCCCCCTACATCTGCTAGTCCACCTCTTCGAGAGCTCACACAACTTACTCAACTATGCCAGAACCCATAATGGCTTATGGCTGCACACAGAAGTTTCTAGCATGAATAATCTTATGATCCCTTTGAGCCTGGGTGGCATTCCATAGGGTGATCACACGGGTCCTCCGGGATCCCCTTGGGCAAACACTGGGTTCTCCAGGTGCCCGAGCAAAACCACTGGGTGCTCCAGGGTGCCCCTACCATTCCACCCAGATGTGTATTAAAGTAGCCACCTTAAGTTAACCATTAAATAATAATCTCACATCTGTCATGGATACACTCAAACCCAAACCACATCTACGAGCATAGCATGGCAATATAAGCGTAACGTAGAAGTAACTCGTAGGGGTTTGATAATAAAACAGGTAATAGGTTCTACCTCATCATCTATTTCCCAATACCCACATGTTAAACACTTCCTAATCATGCAATGTTTGATGATGGGAACTAATGCATAAAAACTAGGTAATGAAAAGTATGATCAAAGTGTGAACTTGCCTTGTACAGTTGACGAAGATGATTCGCACTCATGACTCCTAATAGTTCTACTCGTCACACTCCGTTCAATCTATCGTGAGCAAGCAATAGTAACCACACATAAGCAATCACTCAAAAGACCGGGAAGAACGAAGAAGACAGTTCGGAAAACATCAAAACCAAGCAAATAGCTCTTGCAATATAAGATAATTTCTAACACTACCAATATTATGTGAATTTGGCCTTATCAGAAGGTTTAGGTCAAGAGTTTCGATTTGCAAAAAGAATCAATTAAATCGGAGTTATAAAACTCAAGTTATGATCAAAAGAAGTTTGAATATGAACCTGAACAAATTTCGAAATTTGAAAATTTCAAAAAATTGATGTGACAGGTTCACTAGATAGGTGAAAACAAGATAATTTGGATGAACGAGTAAAAATTTATGGCTATTTGAAAAATTAGATCCAAGCTGTTTTACGGAAGAAAAAAGAGCTATGGCTAAAAAAATCTAGGTCTAATGTATAAATATATAGACTAATTGATAATCTAATTATTCCATCGTACTAGTCTAGAAATAATAAACTACGGAAGTATAAAAAGAAAAAAACGAAGAAAGATACCTTTATAAGGTAGAGAAAGATGACTTCGGAGAGAAAAGACAATTTTCACAAGTCGCACCGGAGAGGAGAAAAATATTTTTCTTAAATGAATCTAGTCAAATCAAAATATTGATTTAACCCGAATCGGATAATTTTTTGAGCCTCTATGAGTCTATATTTATAGGTGAAAAAGTGGTCTAAGGGTTAAAGGATAGGCAATGTGGGACTAAATGTAAACGAACAAATAAAATAAACGGGAACCGCAAGGGCTAAAAAAATAACCACGGGCCGGCCAGGCGCGCGTACATGGCGCTGTAGTTTTTTTCAGTTTTGGCTAAAGAAGAAAAGAAAAAAGGACTGCAAAGGATTATGGCTGGCTGGGCCTGGCCCATTTAGGAGAAAGAAAAAAAATAAGATGAGGCGCCCGCTGCCACTATGCTACGCTTGTGGGCGACAAATAATTATGGGCCGTACATTGAGTTTTTTTAAATAGAAACAGAAGGAAAACCAAATAACAAAAGTAAATTAAAATTTTCTAAAGGCATATTACATATCAAAATTTTCATAAAAAGACTTTCTTTGATATGAACATTTTACTAACGTCAAATAAAATCTACAAAATTTCAAATAAAGCAAAGAGTGCTACTGATGCAATAAAACCCAATAAAAATCATTTTAAAAATACCAAAATGATTTCAAATTTATCTCTCTCCAATTTTTTATGTAGGGAATCATTTTACCCTAATTTCCATATATTTTATGTTTGGAGAAAAATAATTTGAATAAAACTCAAATAACTCCAAATTGAAAATAATAATTTCAATGGGAGTTTTAAATTGATTCTTTGGAACTCCCAACTCATATTTCATATGTTTTGAAGAAGTCATTTTATCCTCTCTCATGAAAATCATTGAGTATCTTAAAGTTTCTGAATTTTAAATATTTCCAAATGGAATTCAAATACTTTTCAAAACCCTTTTCATTTAATTAAATGGAAGAAGTCATGTCATCTTCTCTCTAGGGTTTTGTACTTGAAAAAAGAATTTGAATTCATGGAGATCAGAAAAAGCAAAGATGAAAGTTTGGGAAAGTCCTTTTATTCCCTCTCATTTAACTTTCAAAAGTTTCAAATTTCACTCACTTTCAGTCAATTAGTCACACAACAATAAAAACTCTATTTATTATAACATTCTAAAATTTAGAATTTTGGGATGTTACAAACCTACCACCCTTAAAATGAATCTCGTCCTCGAGATTCAGAGAGGCTAGCAAGAAATAGATTATGGTCGGGGGTCTTATCAAAATCCATCGATCATCACAGTGGGTCTGGGGTGCTACCACCCTTAGAAACATCATTACGGTCCCATCAATACTCATATACTCCATCCTTATTCTTGACAGGGCCAGTCTTCTCAGATTCTTGGGAAAAATCCTTCCCTGGGCTCTTCCGGTAGTGGCATAACCTTTACCGCAATTCTTCTGCCCTTTCATCTTGGTAAGGTTATTCCGAGATTGGGTCTTCATAGCTGACGGGTTTGGCGCCAATACTAAAAAAACTATCGATATCTCATGGTGGTCAACAATTTATGGTTTCTCCTGCAGGGAATGGGTCTGGGTTGAACCTCACCGTATAACCTACGGTTGGCAACAACTGTCGTGTACAAGGGCAAAAAAATACTTATACCATTCTAAGGTTTAAACAAGGTTTTGATCGTCGTCTCTCTACTATAGGTAAGTCACTCAGATTTACCATTCCACATAGTAAGGCGAACAATAAGAGTAAGTTGGTATGGTGATCAATCCATCCCGCACCCAAATCATTACCCTGTATATGGTTTAGCAAATCTCGCATTCTAACACTCGGTCATCATCACCAGCATTGCAGAATTTCTCTTGTCGACGAACCAAGTTCGGATAAATCCATGGATTCTACAAGCCAAACAAACATCTATCGTTTCTTCACAACTCTCGGGTTTTGCGTTACTCCTATAAAATCGTCAGTCAATAAAGCCGTAACTTCTTCCAGGGTTTTTCCTTCAGCAAGAGTGTGCTTGCTTCTTGGCAGGTCCTGGGGCCTGTGAGTTATGGCCCATCTCATCACTTGTAAACCTTGAACTCATCATCGGGGGCAACTGATCATTATTCGAACTTCTAGCTCCCTAGCATTCTTAAATCCATCCAATTGCACTATCTCCCTTCCTTCTATTGGCACCAAACTAAGACGTGATTACTCCGACTCATCATGGAGTTACAATTGCTCCTTATTACCAACATTATACCTCCTCTATATCCAATAGTACTTCATCCCTTCATACTCTTGGGGTATTCCACATATCGAGACAAAACTCATACGTATTTTGTCTGAAGTCTACTCCATGGAATATCATTATCCTTTCCAGGGGTCAAGGGTTCTCACAGGGTACTATCACCCTTAAAATGCTCCAATTCTTCCATAGACCATATTTCTCATATCCTCGAAAATGGTCAAAATCTTTCTTCATAGAGTAACAACTCATAAAATCCAGATCAGTACCAATGATGCTAACTTTATTGATTCTCGAATTACTTCAATCTCCTGCAATTTCCATTACATGCCTCAACTCAACACCTCAATAATAAAGGAAATGCTCTCACTACTATACTTCCCACAGACACAACTAATTACCACAAGGCTCCTTCTCCTTGGGACAATCTCTGGCAAAGTGCCCAGCTTCATTACAACGAAAACATATTACTTCTGACAAGTCCCGAAGTTTCCTTTTTGGGCAACTGCTGAGGTAGTGCCCTGACTCCTTGCACCTGTAACAGGTGATATGACTTAGGTCCTTCCTGGAATCCAATCTACTTCTCTTCCTGGACTTTTCTGTTCCAATCAGGGTTTCTATTTCCTGTGGGTCATATTCTACTTCCTCTGTTGGAAATTCTACTAGATCCCCCTTCAAACAATTCTGGGAGATGTGTCCTTCGTCTCCACATGAATAGCATGACTTGGTGCAGGGTTCAATTTTGTTTCCTCTGTGTGTGTCCTCGACATCTTCCTTCATCACTGGTTCTTCTACAATTTCTATGAAGGCTCCTTTCATTTCTTCTTTCTTTTGCTGGATAGTTCTTTGTACCATGGGGTAAATATGACACTAAGCAGGGTAGTGGGTAGTCCCTTCACACAAGAAACAAGTGATCTGCCTAGTTGGGCATTCTTTAGCTGGGTGACTTCCTTCACATTTAGGGCATTCATCCTTGTGTTCTTTATGGTTGTGTCCTATTTCTCCATAGAGCTTGCATTTCTTCATATCATTTCCATAAGGCTTCAATTTCTGGGACACAAACCGAGACTTTGGCAAAGTCAACTTAACTTCTTTCCAAGTGGTTACTCCTTGCCATCCATTGATGGTTTGGTACATCCTCCACCAAGTAGCAACACCTCTTTCAAAGCACTGAAGAGCATGTTGGGTCATATCCTTTCCGGCTATAAGGTTATTCTTCATGCGATCTTCCATGTTCTGAATCCATCAGTCCGTCTCCAATTGACTTATAGGTCCAGAGAATATGAGTTCGTCTCCATTCATCCTCTATTGGGTCCAAGGGTTTTTGGGGTGAGAGAGAGAGAGAGATAGGGAGGGATACACACAATATAAACAATAGTTTTGAAAAGACATATTTTATTTTGTGGCTGTCGGAAAAACAACAAACAAATGACAACTCACAAACGTCGCATCTAACGTAAGTATATAACAGGGGTTTGGTCTTCTAAAGGTCAATAAATCTTCAAAGTCATTAAACTCCTCAAGTCTTATTCATGTCTCCGATGACGGTCAGATCATCTCTGTTGATGCGAAGTCTCTCATGACGCCCTTTAATATTCTGCAGTTGCGTTCCAAACTTCTGGGTTTCAACATCCTTGGCATGAACCATGGTCCTACTGTCCTTCAGTTCCTGACAAATCTCCAGTATCTCGAGGTTTTGCTCCACCATCTTGGCTACTTTCAGCTTCTGGGTCCTGAGTTCTTCACGAAACACTTCCTTGTCAAACATGGCTTCCTGCAGGTCCATCTTAAAATCCTTAATGTAATACTCCAGATCCTAGTGATACACCAGCTACGTTTAAACTTCATCTTTTGCTAATAGGTGCTCCATCAGCCTTCTACCATCCAATCCTTCCATGCACAAGCATGCTTAACTCAGCACGGTGATAATAGCACAAGTGGGCGATAACATCATGGATAGCCGTGTTTCTGCCCTTGTCATTGCCATGAGCTATCTTCCACAATTGATATCTTTGCCAGGGTTTTCTTGACAAAAACTTCGAGTTTTTAACTCTCCATGTTCTGGTCTTTCTCCAATACGCCTTCATCTCAGGTATTCGGCAACTTCAATAGTCTGACAAATTCCATAAGGCTGGATAATAGGAAAAGTCTTCGTAGTGTTGTCTTTGGTTTAGGGTGAAGCTCTTCATCTAAAATACGTAAGCCAGGGGTTCTTCGGTAAAGAAATTAAGAAGGGCACGAGAATAACTTAAGTGGATCCTATTCAGAGCCTTCCAAGTCACTACACTCTGGGAATTCTTCAGAGCCTTCAAATTCTCCTAGTCTTTGGAGTCTTCAACCGTTGTAGTTTCCATTACTATAATGCATGGTAAAATCCTCTTCATTCCAAAGTGGTCTTAGTTGTCTGATATCTTACCCTTCTTGGAGTGGTCTATCAATCAATCCTCGTGTGGTCAAATGGGGAAAGGGTATAGTCTAACTAAAAGGGAATATTTGAATAAGTTCAGAAGAGAAGAGAGGTAAAAGATCTTTTGAAAGTAAAGTTTTAGAGAAAATATTTCCTATGGGCTTGCCAATTTCTAGGGTCACGTCCTACAGTCAACATGTGCTCTGATACCATCTTGTAGCGACCCGACCTCAGACGGTCAAGTCTCTGTGCTTAAGTGTCATCCCTGGATCGATACGCTGACACACACAGTACTCGAGGATTTATAACAGAGGTAAATCACATGTATAAAGTATCGTAAATACAATTACCTTAATCCAAATAGCGGAAGTAACAACAAGGTTGTGGATTCCCATCAACACCAACGGCAAAGTTGAATGTAGAAATTGTAACACTAACGTATTACTTACTCATCGTAAGAATCCTGCAACATGAGACGTTGCAGCCACAAAGGGTCAGTACATTGAATGTACTGGCAAATTTACACCATAGGATAATGATGAATAATAACTATCACTACATGCATATATGGCTGGAGGAGGCTCAATGGTTATAATATTTTTGCGAAAAGCCAATTTTTCCCTACTGCAAAGGAATATATTTTATTTAACTACAAAGTTGGTTTGATAAATATTGAGAAGGTTCCTCCAACTCAATCCCAAAATAATAATCATTAACCCAATCAAATTAATTAAATAAAGTGTTGAGATCAACATGATAATTTAAGAACTAGGTACTCAAGATGTCCATAACCGAGGACACGACTAATCATGATTAGTTTCTACACTCTGTAGAAGTTTGCGCATTTTCCCCACAAGACTTGATCTCTTCCATTGGATTTCTCGCACTACAGGGTGTTTGACAAACGGATGACCGAGACACAGTCTTTGAGGAGCATTTACTCTCTACTCCGGGCGGACCGGTACACCTACAATCCCCCTACATCTGCTAGTCCACCTCTTCGAGAGCTCACACAACTTACTCAACTATGCGAGAGCCCATAATGGCTTGTGGCTGCACACGGAAGTTTCTAGCATGAATAATCTTATGATCCCTTTGAGTCTGGGTGGCATTCCATAGGGTGATCACACGGGTCCTCCGGGATCCCCTTGGGCAAACACTGGGTTCTCCAGGTGCCCGGGCAAACCACTGGGTGCTCCAGGGTGCCCCTACCAGTCCACCCAGATGTGTATTAAAGTAGCCACCTTAAGTTAACCATTAAATAATAATCTCACATCTGTCATGGATACACTCAAACCCAAACTACGTCTACGAGCATAGCATGGCAATATAAGCGTAATGTAGAAGTAACTCCCAGGGGTTTGATAATAAAACAGGTAATAGGTTCTACCTCATCATCTACTTCCCAATACCCACATGTTAAACACTTCCTAACCATGCAATGTTTGAGGATGGGAACTAATGCAAAAAAAACTAGGTAATGAAAAGTATGATCAAAGTGTGAACTTGCCTTGTACAGTTGACGAAGATGATTCGCACTCATGACTCCTGATAGTTCTACTCGTCACACTCCGTTCAATCTATCATGAGTAAGCAATAGTAACCACACATAAGCAATCACTCAAAAGATCGGGAAGAACGAAGAAGACAGTTCGGAAAACATCAAAACCAGGAAAAATAACTCTTGCAACATAAAATAATTTCTAACAGTACCAAAATTATGTGAATTTGGCCTTATTAGAAAGTTTAGGTCAAGAGTTTCGATTTGCAAAAAGAAGTTTGAATATGAATCTGAACAAATTTTGAAATTTGAAATTTTCAAAAAGTTGATGTGACAGGTTCACTAGATAGGTGAAAACAAGACAAAACTATAGGCGCTAGTTTTATCTATTTTGGATGAACGAGTAAACGTTATGGCTATTTGAAAAATTAGGTCCAAGCTGTTTTACGGAAGAAAAAATAGCTACGGCTAAAAGAATTCTAGGTCTAATGTATAAATACATAGACTAATTGATAGTCTAACTATTCTATCATACTAGTCTAGAAATAATAAACTACGGAAGTATAAAAAGAAAAAACGAAGAAAGATACCTTTATAAGCTGGGGAAAAGACGAGTTCAGAGAGAAAGGACATTTTCAGAAGTCACGCCAGAGAGGAGAAAAATATTTTTCTTAAATGAATCTAGTCAAATCAAAATATTGATTTAACCTGAATCGGATGATTTTTGGAGGCTCTATGGTTCTATATTTATAGGTGAAAAAGTGGTTTAAGGGTTAAAGGCTAGGCAATGTGTGAGTAAATGTAGACGAACAAATAAAATAAACGGGAACCGCATGGGCTAAAAAAAATCACCACGGGCCGGCCAGGCGCGCGTACACGGCGCTGCAGTTTTTTTCAATTTTGGCTAAAGAAGAAAAGAAAAAAAGACTGGAAAGGATTATGGCTGGCTGGGCCTGGCCCATTTAGGAGAAAGAGAAAAAAATAAGATGAGGCACCCACTGCCACTATGGTACGCGTGTGGGCGACAAATAATTATCGGTCATACATTCAGTTTTTTTTAAATAGAAACAAAAGGAAAACCATAAATTAAAATTTTATAAAGGCATATTATATACAAAAAATTTCAGAAAAAGATTTTCTTTGACATGAACATTTTACTAGCGTCAAATAAAATCTACAAAATTTCAAATAAAGCAAAGAGTGCTACTGATGCAATAAAACCCAATAAAAATTATTTTAAAAATACCAAAATGATTTCAAATTTATTTCTCTCCAATTTTTTGATGTAGGGAATCATTTTACCCTAATTCCCATATATTTTATATTTTGAGAAAAACAATTTGAATAAAACCCAAATAACTCCAAATTGAAAAAAATAATTTCAACGGGAGTTTTAAATTGATTCTTTGGAACTCCCAACTCATATTTCATATGTTTTCAAGAAGTCATTTTATCCTCTCTCATGAAAATCATTGAGTTGCTTAAAGTTTCTGAATTTGAAATATTTCCAAATGGAATTCAAATGTTTTCAAAACCCTTTTCATTTAATTAAATGGAAGAAGTCATGTCATCTTCTCTCTAGGGTTTTGTATTTGAAAAAAGAATTTGAATTCACGGAGATCAGAAAGCAAAGATGAAAGTTTGGGAAAGTCCTTTTATTCCCTCTCATTTATCTTTCAAAAGTTTCAAATTTCACTCACTTTCAGTCAATCAGTCAAACAAAAATAAAACTATCTATTTATTGTAACATCCCAAAATTTAGAATTTTGGGAAGTTACACCTATAGTCCTGATGAAATTTATCTATCCTATGAGATGTATTGTGCTGAAATGTTCCTACCATGCAATCTGTATGAGATGTACTATGCTCTGAGATGTTACCCAAATGACTCTGCATATGGCTAGGGAATGGAAAATCCTGAATTGGAATATCAGGGGAATCAATGACCCAATCAAATGGCAAGCTATCTCTAATAAGATTGATGAGTCTCAATGCTCAATTCTATGCTTAGAGGAAACCAAAAGAGAACACTTTGATAGTGCTTACATTAAGAATTTCTGTCCCAGGAGACTATCTAAATTTCAATTCCTCCCCTCAATAGGGGCTACATCTCGTCTGTTTGTTGCATGGAATGAGCAATTCTTTCATGGTCAACTTATTGATAGCAATGCTTTCTCAATATCAATTAAATTCACCTCCACTCATAATGGTGAACAATGGATTCTCACAAATTTATATGGGCCATGTCCACAGGCTGAAAAAGTGCAGTTTCTAAACAGGTTCCAGAATATCCAAATGCATGATGACTCTAATTGGCTGATTTTGGGGGACTTTAATTTCATTAGGCACCCAGAGAATAGGAATGGAGAAGGGGTAACATGCATGATATGTTGGCTTTCAATGATGCTATCAGCAAATTGGCTCCGATTGAGTTTCCTCTAAAAGGCAGAAAGTACACTTGGAGCAATATGCAACAAGCACCACTCCTGGAGAAACTGGACTGGTGTTTTACCTCTGAATCTTGGACTTTATCGCATCCTTCTACTCTAGCATTCCCTCTAGCAAAAACAGCTTCAGATCATGTCCCTATTCAGATTAAGATAGGCACTCACATCCCAAAGACAAACGTCTTCAGATTTGAGAATTTTTGGATGGAACATCCACAGTTCAAGCAGGTGGTCAAGGATATATGGGAGCAGGATGTGCATGAAACAGACAGTGCCAAAACCATTGCCACAAAGTTCAAGAGGCTCAGAAAAAGACTCAAAATTTGCTCAAGAGGACTATCAAATCTTAAAAGAGTCATTGATAACACAAACTTCATCATACTGTGTTATGATATTAGTGAGGAATACAGAGCATTGAGCAATGCAGAAAATGATGGTAGAACTAAACTTAAGCTTCATCTTGATCATCTTTTGGGATATCAAAGGATTTATTGGAAGTAGAGAGCCATTGTTAGAAAGATCAAGTTAGGAGAGGACAACACTAAATATTTCCAAGCCAGAGCCACTATCAAATTCAGAAACAATAGCATTGCTATGCTTTAAGATGAACAAGGGTATGAACACTTTGATCACTCTGCAAAAGCTGCCATTCTTTACAAAGCTTTCAAAAACCGAATGGGTACCTGATACGTCTCCAACGTATCTATAATTTTTGATTGTTCCATGCTATTATTTTATCCATCTAGGATGTTCTATATGCATTTATATGCTATTTTATATGATTTTTGGGATAACCTATTAACCTAGAGCCCAGTGCCAGTTTCTATTTTTCCTTGTTTTTGAGTTTTACAGAAAAGGAATATCAAACGGAGTCCAATTGACGTGCCAATTTTTGATGATTTTATATGGACCAAAAGAAGCCCCCAGAGTAAAATAGTTGGGCCAGAAGAGTCCCGAGCCACCCACGAGGGTGGAGGGCGGGCGCGCCCCCTGCCTCGTGGATGACTCGGAGACCCCCCCCCCCCTGACGTGAGACCGACGCCAAAAATTCCTATAAATACAGAAACCCCCGAAAAGAAACCTAGATTGGGAGTTCTGCCACTGCAAGCCTCTATAGCCACCAAAAACCAATCGGGGCCCTGTTCTGGCACCCTGCCGGAGGGGGGATCCATCACTGGTGGCCATCTTCATCATCCCGGCGCTCTCCATGACGAGGAGGGAGTAGTTCACCCTCGGGGCTGAGGGTATGTACCAGTAACTATGTGTTTGATCTCTCTCTCTCTCCCTCTCGTGTTCTTGATATGGCACGATCTTGATGTATCGCGAGCTTTGCTATTATAGTTGGATCTTATGATGTTTCTCCCCCTCTATCTTCTTGTAATGGATTGTGTTTTCCCTTTGAAGTTATCTTATCAGATTGAGTCTTTAAGGATTTGAGAACACTTGATATATGTCTTGCGTGGGATACCCGTGGTGACAATGGGGTATTCTATCGATTCACTTGATGTATGTTTTGGTGATCAACTTGCGGGTTCCGTGACCTTTGGAATCTATGCATAGGGTTTGGCACACGTTTTCGTCTTGACTCTTCGGTAGAAACTTTGGGGCACTCTTTGAAGTTCTTTGTGTTGGTTGAATAGATGATTATGAGATAGTGTGATGCATATCGTATAATCATACCCATGGATACTTGAGGTGAAATTGGAGTATCTAATTGACATTAGGGTTTTGGTTGATTTGTGTCTTAAGGTGTTATTTTACTACGAACTCTAGGGTTGTTTGTGACACTTATAGGAATAGCCCAACGGATTGATCAGAAAGAATAACTTTGAGGTGGTTTCGTACCCTACAATAATCTCTTCATTTGTTCTCCGCTATTAGTGACTTTGGAGTGACTCTTTGTTGCATGTTGAGGGATTTTTATATGATCCAATTATGTTATCCTTGTTGAGACTTGCACTAGTGAAAGTATGAACCCTAGGCCTTCTTTCGAAGCATTGCAATACCGTTTACGCTCACTTTTGCTACTAGTTACCTTGCTGTTTTTATAATTTCAGATTACAAAAACCTACATATACCATCAATATTGCACTTGTATCACCATCTCTTCGCCAAACTAGTGCACCTATACAATTTACCATTGTATGGGGTGTGTTGGGGACACAAGAGACTCTTTGTTATTTGGTTGCAGGGTTGTTTGAGAGAGACCATCTTCATCCTAAGCCTCCCACAGATTGATAAACATTAGGCCATCCACTTGAGGGAAATTTGCTACTGTCCTACAAACCTCTGCACTTGGAGGCCCAACAACGTCTACAAGAAGAAGGTTGTGTAGTAGACAGCAAGCTCTTTTCTGGCGCCATTGCCGGGGAGGCTAGGTAAGTGGCACTAACACCCCGTTAACTAAGCTTTTTTCTGGCGCCGTTGCTGGGGAGGTTAGTGCTTGAAGGTACTCCCTCCGTTCCAAATTACTCGTCGTAGAAATGGATGTATCTAGAACTAAAATACATGTAGATACATCCATACCTGTGACAAGTAATTCGGAATGAAGGGAGTATATCTTTAGATCTTGCTATCGAATCTTTTTGTTTCTTGTTTTATCACTAGTTTAGTTTATAAAAGAAAACTACAAAAAAATGGAATTGAGGGTGCCTCATATGCTTCATCTTTTTAATATATTTCGTGAAAATGATGGAAAGGAAAATTGTGCTCAAGTGTTAGAAGAAGAATGTATTAAAATGTTTGCACTAAATCTTTGGATGATGAGCATGATTGCAATGTTGTTAGTATGAATTCTTTGAATATCCATGATGCTAATGATATGCAAATCCACAAGCTTTGGGATGCTACGTTTGATGAAGATGATATTTTTTTGTCCCCCAAGTTTTGATGAGCTAATTTATTATGATGAAAGCATCCCTCCTATCTATGATGATTGTTGTGATGACACGTATGCTATAAAAATAATGATATCCATGAAACTTGTCATCATGATTTTAACTTTCAGTCGGATTATGCCTCACATGATAGTTATTTTGTAGAGTTTGCTCCCAATACTATTCATGAGAAAAAAATTGCTTATGTGGAGAGTAATAAAAATTCTATGCTTGTAGATCATGAAAAGAATGCTTTATGTGATGGTTATATTGTTGAATTCATTCATTATGCTACTAAAAATTATTATGAGGTAGGAATATATGCTCGTAGGAATTGCAATAATATCAAGTTTCCTCTCTGTGTGTTGAAAATCTTGAAGCTATGCTTGTTTTGCTTTCCTATGCTAGTTGATTCTCGTTCCCATAAGTTGTTTGCTCAGAAAATCCCTATGCATAGGAAGTGGCTTAGACTTAAATGTGCTAGTCATATTCTTCATGATGCTCTCTTTATGTTTCAATTCTTATCTTTTATGTGAGCATCATTGAAATCGTCATGCCTAGCTAAAAAGGCATTAAAGAAAAGCGCTTGTTGGGAGACAACCCAATATTTACCCCAACTGTTTTTGTGTGTCCACATGATTAAGCTACTTTAGTAATCATGTTTTATAGCTTTTGTTTCAATAAAGTGCCAAGTAGAACCTTTGGGAGGACTTGGGTGAAAGTTAATGTGGCCTTGTTGTAAAAAACAAAAAGTTTACGCTCACGAAATTAATTTTAATTTTTTATAAGAAAGTGATAAAATACCTATTCCACTTGCAGTAGATCAATATACAAATTTCTCAGGTCCTCCTAATTTTTCAGAGTTTTGGGAGTTAAAGAAGTATTCAAAAGTTACAGATTGCTACAGACTATTTTGTTTTTGACAGATTCTATTTTCTATGTGTTGTTTGCTTATTTTGATGAATCTATGAGTAGTATCGGAGGGTATGAACCATAGAGAAGTTGTAATATAGTAGCTATTATGCCAATATGAATTTATAATGAGTTCACAACAGTACCAAAAGTGGTGATTTTATTTCCTTATACTAACGGAGCTTACGAGTTTTCTGTTAAGTTTTGTGTTGTGAAGTTTTCAAGTTTTGGGTAAAGATTCGATGGACTATGGAATAAGGAGTGGCAAGAGCCTAAGCTTTGGGATGCCCAAGGCACCCCAAGGTAATATTTAAGGACAACCAAGATCCTAAGCTTGGGGATGCCCCGGATGGCATCCCCTCTTTCATCTTTGTTCATTGGTAACTTTACTTGGAGCTATATTTTTATTCACCACATGATATGTGTTTTGCTTGGAGCATCATTTTGTTTTATTTTGTTTTGCTTGATGTTTGAATAATATCCCAATATTGGAAATTCTTAAATGTTAGAGAGGCTTCACATAGTTGTATAATTATTCGACTACTCATTGATCTTCACTTATATCTTCCGGAGTAGTTTGCCATTTGCTCTAGTGCTTCACTTATATTTTTTTAGAGCACGACGGTGGTTTAATTTTGAAGAAATCTATGAACTCTCATGCTTCACTTATATTATTTTGAGAGTCTTAAACAGCATGGTAATTTTCTTAGGTTATGAATTTAGTCCTAATATGATGGGCATCCAAGAGGGATATAATAAAAACTTTCATAAAAAGTGCATTGAATACTATGTGAAGTTTGATTCCTTATGATTGTTTTGAGATATGAGGATGGTAATATTAGAGTCATGCTAGTGAGTAGTTGTGAATCTGAGAGATACTTGTGTTAAAGTTTGAGATTCCCGTAGCATGCACGTATGGTGAACCGTTATATGATGAAGTCGGAGTATGATTTATTTTTTGATTGTCTTCCTTACGAGTGGCGGTCGGGGACGAGCGGTGGTCTTTTCCTACCAATCTATCCTCGTGGGAGCATGCGCGTAGTACTTCGTTTCGATAACTAATAGATTTTTGCAACAAGATTGTGAGTTTTTTATGACTATTGTTGAGTCCATGGATTATACGCACTCTCACCCTTCCATCATTGCTAGCCTCTCTTGTGCCACGCAACTTTCGCTGGTACCATAACACCCACCATTACCTTCCTCAGAACAGCCACCATACCTACCTATTATGGCATTTCCGTAGCCATTCCGAGATTATTGCCATGCAACTTTCCAACATTCCATTTATTATGACACACTCCATCATTGTCATATTGCTTTGCATGATCATGTAGTTGACATCGTATTTGTGGCAAAGCCACCATTCATAATTCTTTCATACATGTCACTCTTGATTCATTGCACATCCCGGTACACAACCGGAGGCATTCACATAGAGTCATATTTTGTTCTAAGTATCGAGTTGTAATTCTTGAGTTGTAAGTAAATAAAAGTGTGATGATCATCATTATTTGAGCATTGTCCTAGTGAGGAAAGGATGATGTAGACTATGATTCCCCCACAAGTCGGGGTAAGACTCCGGACGAAAAAAAAGAGACCATCAAAAAATAGAAAAGGCCCAAATAAAAAAATAACTAAAATAAAAATAAATAAAAAATGAGAGAAAAAGAGAGAAGGGGCAATGCTACTATCCTTTTACCACACTTGTGCTTCAAAGTAGCACCATGATCTTCATGATAGAGAGTCTCCTATGTTGTCACTTTCATATACTAGTGGGAATTTTTCATTATAGAACTTGGCTTGTGTATTCCAATGATGGGCTTCCTCAAATTCCCTAGGTCTTCGTGAGCAAGCGAGTTGGATGCACACCCACTTAGTTTTTTGTTGAGCTTTCATACACTTACAGCTCTAGTGGAACCGTTGCATGGAAATCCCTACTCACTCACATTGATATCTATTGATGGGCATCTCCATAGCCATCTATACGCCTAGTTGATGTGAGACTATCTTCCCCTTTTTGTCTTCTCCACAACCACCATTCTATTCCACCTATAGTGCTATGTCCATGGCTCACGCTCATGTATTGCGTGAAAATTGAAAAAGTTTGAGAACATCAAAAGTATGAAACAATTGCTTGGCTTGTCATCGGGGTTGTGCATGATCTAAATATATAGAGCATAGCCAGACTATATGATTTTGTAGGGATAGCTTTCTTTGGCCATGTTATTTTGAGAAGACATGATTGCTTTATAAGTATGCTTGAAGTATTATTATTTTTATGTCAATATTAAAATTTTGTGAATCTTTCGGATCTGAACACTCATGCCACAATAAAGAAATTACATTGATAATTATGATAGGTAGCATTCTACATCAAAAATTCTGTTTTTATCATTTACCTACTCGAGGACGGGCAGGAATTAAGCTTGGGGATGCTTGATATGTCTCCAACATATATATAATTTTTGATTGTTCCATGCTATTATATTATCCATCTAGGATGTTTTATATGCATGTATATGGTATTTTACATGATTTTTGGGACTAACCTATTAACCTAGAGCCCAGTGCCAGTTTTCTGTTTTTTCCTTGTTTTGAGTTTTCTAGAAAAGGAATACCAAAAGGAGTCCAATTGATGCGCCAATTTTTGATGATTTTTTATGGACCAAAAGAAGCCCCCGGAGTAAAATAGTTGGGCCAGAAGAGCCCCGAGCCATCCACGAGGGTGGAGGGCGCGCCGTAACCCCCCTGGGCGTGCCTCCTACCTCGCGGATGACTCGTAGACCCCCTTGATGTGAGACCGACGCCAAAAATTCATATAAATACATAAACCCCCGAAAAGAAATCTAGATTGGGAGTTCCACCACCGCAAGCCTCTGTAGCCACCAAAAACCAATCAGGACCCTGTTCCAGCACCCTGCCAGAGGGGGGATCCATCACCGGTGGCCATCTTCATCATCCCGGCGCTCTCCATGATGAGGGAGTAGTTCACCCTCGGGGCTGAGGGTATGTACCATTAGCTATGTGTTTGATCTCTCTCTCTCGTGTTCTTGATATGGCACGATCTTGATGTATCGCGAGCTTTGCTATTATAGTTGGATCTTATGATGTTTCTCCCCCTCTATCTTCTTGTAATGGATTGAGTTTTCCCTTTGAAGTTATCTTATCGGATTGAGTCTTTAAGGATTTGAGAACACTTGATGTATGTCTTGCATGGGATACCCGTGGTGACAATGGGGTATTCTATTAATTCACTTGATGTATGTTTTGGTGATCAACTTGCGGGTTCTGTGACCTTGGGAATCTATGCATAGGGGTTGGCACACGTTTTCGTCTTGACTCTCTGGTAGAAACTTTGGGGCACTCTTTGAAGTTCTTTGTGTTGGTTGAATAGATGATTATGAGATTGTGTGATGCATATTGTATAATCATACCCATGAATACTTGAGGTGACATTGGAGTATCTAGGTGACATTAGGGTTTTGGTTGATTTGTGTCTTAAGGTGTTATTTTACTATGAACTCTAGGGCTGTTTCTGACACTTATAGTAATAGCCCAACGGATTGATCGGAAAGAATAACTTTGAGGTGGTTTCGTACCCTACAATAATCTCTTCGTTTGTTCTCCGCTATTAGTGACTTTCGAGTGCCTCTTTGTTGCATGTTGAGAGATTGTTATATGATCCAAGTATGTTATTATTGTTGAGAGAACTTTCACTAGTGAAAGTATGAACCCTAGGCCTTGTTTGAATGCATTGCAATAATGTTTTCGCTCACTTTTATCATTAGTTACCTTGCTGTTTTTATAATTTCAGATTACAAAAACCTATATCTACCATCCGTATTGCACTTGTATCACCATCTCTTCGCCGAACTAGTGCACCTATACAATTTACCATTGTATTGGGTGTGTTGGGTACACAAGAGACTCTTTGTTATTTGGTTGCAGGGTTGTTTGAGAGAGACTATCTTCATCCTACGCCTCCCACGGATTGATAAACCTTAGGTCATCCACTTGAGGGAAATTTGCTAATGTCCTACAAACCTCTACACTTGGAGGCCCAACAACTTTTACAAGAAGAAGGTTGTGTAGTAGACATCAATACCTCTTCATCATCTCTAAATCATCTACAGCTGCAACATTTTCTCACTCCAATGGACTTGTCAGAGCTGGAAATCCCTTTCTCCAAGGAAGAAATTGACCGTGTCATTAATCATATGCCTGCAGATAAGTCACCAGGTCGAGATGGTTTCAATGCTGCTTTTTTAAAGAAATGTTGGAACATCATTGCAACAGATTTATATAAGCTTATTGAGGATTTCTACCATGGGGTAGTCAACATTCAGAGTATAAATTACACATTCATTTCATTGATCCCCAAAGTTGATGGTGCTTCCACACCCAATGAGTTCAGGCCTATATCTCTACCAAATTGTACTCTGAAAATCTGTTGGGGAATGTAGTACTTCAAAAATATTACCTATGATCACGCAAGATCTATCTAGGAGAAGCATAGCAACAAGCGGGGAGAGTGTGTCCACGCACCCTCGTAGACCGAAAGCGGAAGCGTTAAGTAACGCGGTTGATGTAGTTGAACGTCTTCGTGATCCAACCGATCAAGTACCAAACGCACGGCACCTCCACGATCTAGACACGTTCAGCTCGGTGACATCCCTCGAACTCTAGATCCAGCTGAGGCCGAGGGAGAGTTTCGTCAGCACGACGGCGTGGTAACTGTGATGATGAAGTTACGGACGCAGGGCTTCGCCTAAGCACTACGACAATATGACCTAGGTGGAAATCTGTGAAGGGGGGCACCGCACACGGCTAAGAAATCAACTTGTGTGTCTATGGGGTGCCCCTCCCCTGTATATAAAGGAGGGGAGGAGGGGGGTCGGCCGGCCTCAAGGGGTGCGCCCCAAGGGGGGAATCCTACTCCTACTAGGAGTAGGTTCCCCCTTTCCTAGTCCAACTAGGAGGGGAAGGAAAGAGGAAGAGGGAGAGAAGGAAAGGGGGGCCGGCCCCCTCCAATTCGGATTGGGCTTGGGGGCGCCTCCACTTGGCCGCCTCCTCCTCTCTTCCACTAGGGCCCATGAAGACCCATTAACCCCCAGGGGGGGTTCCGGTAATCCCCCGGTACTCCAGAAAATGCCTGAACCTATCCAAAACCTTTTCGATGTCCAAACATAACCTTACAACATATTAATCTTTATCTCTCGACCATTTTGAGACTCCTCGTCATGTCCGTGATCACATCCGGGACTCCGAACAACCTTCGGTATATCAAATCACATAACTCACAATACATATCATCATCGAACGTTAAGCGTGCGGACCCCACGGGTTCGAGAACTATGTAGACATGGCCGGGACTCATCTCCGGTCAATAACCAATAGCGGAACCTAGATGCTCATATTGGTTCCTACATATTCTACGAAGATCTTTATCGGTCAAACCGCATAACAACATACGTCGTTCCCTTTGTCATCGGTGTGTTACTTGCCCGAGATTCGATCGTCGGTATCATCATACCTAGTTCAATCTCGTTACCTGCAAGTCTCTTTACTCGTTTCGTAGTGCATCATCCCGCAACTAACTCATTAGTCACATTGCTCGCAAGGCTTATAGTGATGTGCATTACCGAGAGGGCCCAGAGATACCTCTCCGACAATCAGAGTGACAAATTCTAATCTCGATCTATGCCAACTCAACAAACACCATCGGAGACACATGTAGAGCATCTTTATAATCACCCAGTTACATTGTGACGTTTGATAGCACACTAAGTGTTCCTCTGGTATTCGGGAGTTGCATAATCTCATAGTCATAGGAACATGTATAAGTCATGAAGAAAGCAATAGCAATAAACTAAACGATCATAGTGCTAAGCTAACGGATGGTTCATGTCCATCACATCATTCTCTAATGATGTGATCCCATTCATCAAATGACAACACATGTCTATGGCTAGGAAACTTAACCATCTTTGATTAACGAGCTAGTCTAGTAGAGGCATACTAGGGACACTCTGTATGTCTATATATTCACACATGTATCAAGTTTCCGGTTAATACAATTCTAGCATGAATAATAAACATTTATCATGATATAAGGAAATATAAATAACAACTTTATTATTGCCTCTAGGGCATATTTCCTTCAGTCTCCCACTTGCACTAGAGTCAATAATCTAGATTATATTGTAATGATTCTAACACCCATGTAGTCTTGGTGTTGATCATGTTTTGCTCGTGAGAGAGGCTTAGTCAACAGATCTGCAACATTCATATCCGTATGTATCTTGCAAATCTCTATGTCTCCCTCCTTGACTTGATCGCGGATGGAATTGAAGCGTTTCTTGATGTGCTTGGTTCTCTTGTGAAATCTGGATTCCTTTGCCAAGGCAATTGCACCAGTATTGTCACAAAAGATTTTCATTGGGCCCGATGCACTAGGTATGAAACCTAGATCGGATATGAACTCCTTCATCCAGACTCCTTCATTTGCTGCTTCCGAAGCAGCTATGTACTCCGCTTCACACGTAGATCCCGCCACGATGCTCTTCTTGGAACTGCACCAACTTACAGCTCCTCCATTTAATAAAAATATGTATTCAGTTTGTGACTTAGAGTCATCTGAATCAGTGTCAAAGCTTGCATCGACGTAACCATTTACAATGAGCTCTTTGTCACCTCCATAAACAAAAACATATCCTTGGTCCTTTTTAGGTATTTAAGGATGTTCTTGACCGCTGTCCAGTGATCCATTCCTAGATTACTTTGGTACCTTCCTGCTAAACTAATAGCAAGGCACACATCAGGTCTGGTACATAGCATTGCATACATGATAGAACCTATGGCTGAAGCATAGGGAATGACTTTCATTTTCTCTCTATCTTCTGCAGTGGTCGGACATTGAGTCTGACTCAACTTCACACCTTGTAACACACGCAAAAACCCTTTCTTTGCTTGATCCATTTTGAACTTCTTCCAAACTTTATCAAGGTATGTGCTTTGTGAAAGTCCAATGAAGCATCTTGATCTATCTCTATAGATCTTGATGCCCAATATATAAGCAGCTTCACCGAGGTCTTTCATTGAAAAATTCTTATTCAAGTATCCTTTTATGCTATTCAGAAATTTAGTATCATTTCCGATCAACAATATGTCATCCACATATAATATCAGAAATGCTACAAAGCTCCCACTCACTTTCTTGTAAATACAGGCTTCTCCAAAAGTCTGTATAAAACCATATGCTTTGATCACACTATAAAAGAGTATATTCCAACTCCGAGAGGCTTGCACCAGTCCATAAATGGATCGCTGGAGCTTGCACACTTTGTTAGAACCTTTTGGATCGACAAAACCTTCTGGCTGCATCATATATAACTCTTCTTTAAGATATTCGTTAAGGAATGCAGTTTTGACATCCATTTGCCAAATTTCATGATCATAAAATGCGGCAATTGCTAACATGATTCGGACGGACTTAAGCATCGCTACAGGTGAGATAGTCTCATCATAGTCAACTCCTTGAACTTGTCGAAAACCTTTCGCAACAAGTTGAGCTTTGTAGACAGTAACATTACTGTCTGCGTCAGTCTTCTTCTTAAAGATCCATTTATTCTCTATGGCTTGCCGGTCAACGGTCAAGTCAACCAAAGTATATTCTTTATTCTCATACATGGATCCCATCTCAGATTTCATGGCCTCAAGCCATTTCGCAGAATCTAGGCTCATCATCGCTTCCTCATAGTTCATAGGTTCGTCATGGTCAAGTAACATGACTTCCAGAATGGGATTACCGTACCACTCTGGTGCGGATCTTACTTTGGTTGACCTACGAGGTTCGGTAGTAACTTGATCAGAAGTTTCATGATCATCATCATTAGCTTCCTCACTAATTGGTGTAAGAATCACTGGAACTGATTTCTGTGATGAACTACTTTCCAATAAGGGAGCAGGTACAATTACCTCATCAAGTTCTACTTTCCTCCCACTCACTTCTTTCGAGAGAAACTCCTTCTCTAGAAAGGATCCATTCTTAGCAATGAATATCTTGCCTTCGGATCTGTGATAGAAGGTGTACCCAACAGTTTCCTTTGGGTATCCTATGAAGACACATTTATCCGATTTGGGTTCGAGCTTATCAGGTTGAAGCTTTTTCACATAAGCATCGCAGCCCCAAACTTTAAGAAATGACAACTTGGGTTTCTTGCCAAACCACAGTTCTTATGGCGTCGTATCAACAGATTTAGATGGTGCCCTATTTAATGTGAATGCATCCGTCTCCAAAGCATAACCCCAAAACGATAGCGGTAAATTAGTAAGGGACATCATAGATCGCACCATATCTAATAAAGTGCGATTACAACGTTCAGACACACCATTACACTTGGTGTGCCGAGTGGCGTGAGTTGCGAAACTATTCTGCATTGTTTCAAATGAAGACCAAACTCATAACTCAAATATTCACCTCCACGATCAGATCGTAGAAACTTTATTTTCTTGTTACGATGATTTTCCACTTCACTCTGAAATTCTTTGAACTTTTCAAATGTTTCAGACTTATGTTTCATTAAGTAGATATACCCACATATGCTTAAATCATCTGTGAAGGTCAGAAAATAACGATACCCACCGCGAGCATCAACACTCATCGCACCACATACATCAGTATGTATTGTTTCCAACAAGTCTGTTGCTCGCTCCATTGTTCCGGAGAACGGAGTCGTAGTCATCTTGCCCATGAGGCATGGTTCGCAAGCATCAAGTGATTCATAATCAAGTGATTCCAAAATCCCATCAGCATGGAGTTTCTTCATGCGCTTTACACCAATATGACCTAAACGGCAGTGCCACAAATAAGTTTCACTATCATTATTAAACTTATATCTTTTGGCTTCAATACTATGAATATGTGTATCACTACTATCAAGATTTAGTAAAAGTAGACCACTCATCAAGGGTGCATGACCATAAAAGATATTACTCGTATAAATAGAACAACCATTATTCTCTGATTTAAATGAATAACCGTCTCGCATCAAACAAGATCCAGATATAATGTTCATGCTTAACGCTGGCACCAAATAACAATTATTCAGGTCTAAAACTAATCCTGAAGGTAGATGTAGAGGTAGCGTGCCGACGGCGATCACATCAACTTTGGAACCATTTCCCACGTGCATCGTCACCTCGTCCTTAGCCAATCTTCGCTTAATCCGTAGCCCCTGTTTCGAGTTGCAAATATTAGCTACAGAACCAGTATCAAATACCCAGGCGCTACTAAGAGCATTAGTAAGGTACACATCAATAACATGTATATCAAATATACCTTTCACTTTGCCATCCTTCTTCTCCGCCAAATACTTGGGGCAGTTCCGCTTCCAGTGACCAGTCCCTTTGCAGTAGAAGCACTCATGCTTAGGTCCAGACTTGGGCTTCTTCACTTGAGCAGCAACTTGCTTGCCGTTCTTCTTGAAGTTCCCCTTCTTCCCTTTGCCCTTATTCTTGAAACTAGTGGTTTTATTGACCATCAACACTTGATGCTCCTTCTTGATTTCTACCTCCGCAGCCTTTAGCATCGCTAAGAGCTCGGGAATTGTCTTATCCATCCCTTGCATATTATAGTTCATTGCGAAGCTTTTGTAGCTTGGTGGTAGTGATTGAAGAACTCTGTCAATGACACTATCAACCGGAAGATTAACTCCCAGCTGAGTCAAGTGATTGTGATACCTAGACATTCTGAGTATATGTTCACTGACAGAACTATTCTCCTCCATTTTGCAGCTGTAGAACTTATTGGAGACTTCATATCTATCAATCCGGGAATTTGCTTGAAATATTAACTTCAACTCCTGGAACATCTCATATGCTCCATGACGTTCAAAACGTCGTTGAAGTCCCGGTTCTAAGCCGTAAAGCATGGCGCACTGAACTATCGAATAGTCATCAGCTTTGCTCTGCCCGGTGTTCATAGCATCTGGGGTTGCTCCTGCAGCGGGTTTGTCACCTAGCGGTGCTTCCAGGACGTAATTCTTCTATGCAGCAATGAGGATAATCCTCAAGTTACGGACCCAGTCCGTGTAGTTTCTACCATCATCTTTCAACTTAGCTTTCTCTAGGAACGCATTAAAATTCAACGGAACAACAGCACGGGCCATCTATCTACAACAACATAGACATGCAAAATACTATCAGGTACTAAGTTCATGATAATTTAAAGTTCAATTAATCAAATTACTTAAGAACTCACACTTAGATAGACATCTCTCTAATCATCTAAGTGATCGCGTGAACCATATCAACTAAACCATGTCCGATCATCACATGAGATGGAGTAGTTTTTGGTGAACATCACTATGTTGATCATATCTACTATATGGTTCACACTCGACCTTTCGGTCTCAGTGTTCCGAGGCCATATCTGCATATGCTAGGCTCGTCAAGTTTAACCCGAGTATTCTGCGTGTGCAAAACTGGCTTGCACCCGTTTTATGTGAACATAAAGCTTATCACACCCGATCATCACGTGGTGTCTCGGCACAACGAACTGTCGCAATGATGCATACTCAGGGAGAACAAATATACCTTGAAATTTAGTGAGAGATCATCTTATAATGCTACCGCCGTACTAAGCAAAATAAGATGCATAAAGGATAAATATCACATGCAATCAAATAAGTGATATGATATGGCCATCATCATCTTGTGCCTTTGATCTCCATCTCCAAATCACCGTCATGATCACCATCGTCACCGGCTTGACACCTTGATCTCCATCGAAGCATCGTTGTCATCTCGCCAACTATTGCTTCTATGACTATCTCTACCGCTTAGTGATAAAGTAAAGCAATTACATGGCGATTGCATTTCATACAATAAAGCGACAACCATATGGCTCCTGCCAGTTGCCGATAATTGTTACAAAACATGATCATCTCATACAACAATTTATATATCATCACGTCTTGACCATATCACATCACAACAAGCCCCGCAAAAACAAGTTAGACGTCCTCTACTTTGTTGTTGCAAGTTTTACATGGCTGCTACGAGCTTCTAGCAAGAACCGTTCTTACCTACGCATCAAAACCACAACGTGGTATAGTGATTGCTTTTTGATCTTCAGAAAGAACCCTGTTCATTGAATCTGATTCAACTAAAGTTGGAGAAACAAACACCCGCCAGCCACCTGTGTGCAAAGCACGTCGGTAGAACCAGTCTCATGAATGCGGTCATGTAATGTTGGTCCGGGCTGCTTCATCCAACAATACTGCCGAATCAAGAAACAACTAGTGATGGCAAGCAATATGTATATACCCACGCCCACAACTCCTTTGTGTTCTACTCGTGCATATAACAACTACGCATAGACCTGGCTCGGATGCCACTATTGGGGAACGTAGTATTTCAAAAAAATGCATACGATCACGCAAGATCTATCTAGGAGAAGCATAGCAACGAGCAGGGAGAGTGTGCCCACGTACCCTCATAGACCGAAAGTGGAAGCGTTAAGTAACGCGGTTGATGTAGTCGAATGTCTTCATGATCCAACTGATCAAGTACCGAACGCACGGCACCTCCGCGATCTGCACACGTTCAGCTCGGTGATGTCCCTCGAACTCTAGATCCAGCTGAGGCCGAGGGAGAGTTTTGTCAGCACGACGGCGTGGTGATGGTGATGATGAAGTTACCGACACAGGGCTTCGCCTAAGCACTACGACAATATGACCGAGGTGGAAATATGTGGAGGGGGGCACCGCACACGGCTAAGAAATCAACTTGTGTGTCTATGGGGTTCCCCCCTCCCCCGTATATAAAGGAGGGGAGGAGGGGTTAGCCGGCCTCAAGGGGTGCGCCCCAAGGGGGGAATCCTACTCCTACTAGGAGTAGGTTCCCCCCTTTCAGAGTCCAACTAGGAGGGGAAGGAAAGAGGGAGAGGGAGAGAAGGAAAGGTGGGCCGGCCCCCACTCCAATTCGGATTGGGCTTGGGGGGCGCGTGTTGGAAATATGCCCTAGAGGCAATAATAAATTGATTATTATTATATTTCCTTGTTCATGATAATCGTTTATTATCCATGCTAGAATTGTATTGATGGGAAACTCAGATACATGTGTGGATACATAGACAACACCATGTCCCTAGTAAGCCTCTAGTTGACTAGCTCATTGATCAATAGATGGTCACGGTTTCCTGACCATGGAAATTGGATGTCGTTGATAACGGGATCACATCATTAGGAGAATGATGTGATGGACAAGACCCAATCCTAAGCCTAGCACAAGATCATGTAGTTCGTATGCTAAAGCTTTTCTAATGTTAAGTATCATTTCCTTAGACCATGAGATTGTGCAACTCCCGGATACCGTAGGAATACTTTGGGTGTGCCAAACGTCACAACGTAACTGGGTGACTATAAAGGTGCACTACGGGTATCTCCGAAAGTGTCTGTTGGGTTGGCAAGAACCGAGACTGGGATTTGTCACTCCATGTGACGGAGAGGTATCTCTGGGCCTACTCGGTAGGACATCATCATAATGTGCACAATGTGATCAAGGAGTTGATCACGGGATGATGTGTTATGGAACGAGTAAAGAGACTTGCCGGTAACGAGATTGAACAAGGTATTGGGATACCGATGATCGAATCTCGGGCAAGTATCGTACCGCTAGACAAAGGGAATTGTATATGGGATTGATTAAAGTCCTTGACATCGTGGTTCATCTGATGAGATCATCGTGGAGCATGTGGGAGCCAACATGGGTATCAATATCCCGCTGTTGGTTATTGACCGGAGAATGTCTCGGTCATGTCTGCATGATTCCCGAACCCGTAGGGTCTACACACTTAAGGTTCGATGACGCTAGGGTTATAAAGGAAGTTTGTATGTGGTTACCGAATGTTGTTCGGAGTCCTGGATGAGATCCCAGACGTCACGAGGAGTTCCGGAATGGTCCGGAGGTAAAGATTTATATATGGGAAGTCTTATTTTGGTCGCCGGAAAAGTTTCGCGCATTATCGGTATTGTACCGGGAGTGCCGAAAGGGGTCCGGGGGTCCACCAAGGGGGTCCACCTGCCCCGGGGGGCCACATGGGCTGTAGGGGTGTGCGCCTTGGCCTATATGGGCCAAGGGCACCAGCCCCAAGAGGCCCATGCGCCAAGAGATAAGGGAAGGGAAGAGTCCTAAAGGGGGAAGGCACCTCCTAGGTGCCTTGGGGAGGATGGACTCCTCCCTGGCCGCACCCTTCCTTGGAGGAAGGGCCAAGGCTGCGCCCCCCCCATCTCCCTTGGCCCTATATATATGTGAGGGGGTGGGAGGGCAGCCGCACCAATGTTCTGGCGCAGCCCTCCCCCTCTCCCAAGTCCTTCTCCTCTCCCGTGGTGCTTGGCGAAGCCCTGCAGGATTGCCACGCTCCTCCACCACCACCACGCCGTTGTGCTGCTGCTGGATGGAGTCTTCCTCAACCTCTCCCTCTCTCCTTGCTGTATCAAGGCATGGGAGACGTCACCAGGATGTACGTGTGTTGAACGCGGAGGTGCCGTCCGTTCGGCACTAGGATCTCCGGTGATTTGGATCACGACGAGTACGACTCCTTCAACCCCGTTCTCTTGAACGCTTCCGCATAGCGATCTACAAGGGTATGTAGATGCACTCTCCTTCCCCTCGTTGCTGGTTTCTCCATAGATAGATCTTGGTAACACATAGGAAAATTTTGAATTTCTGCTACGTTCCCCTACAGTGGCATCATGAGCTAGGTCTATTGCGTAGATTCTATGCACGAGTAGAACACAAAGTAGTTGTGGGCGTTGATTTTGTTCAATATGCTTACCGTTACTAGTCCAATCTTGATTCGGCGGCATTGTGGGATGAAGCGGCCCGGACCAACCTTACACGTACGCTTACGTGAGACCGGTTCCACCGACAAACATGCACTAGTTGCATAAGGTGGCTGGCGGGTGTCTGTCTCTCCCACTTTAGTCGGATCGGATTCGATGAAAAGGGTCCTTATGAAGGGTAAATAGCAATTGGCATATCACGTTGTGGTTTTGCGTAGGTAAGAAACGTTTTTGCTAGAAACCCATAGCAGCCACGTAAAACATGCAAACAACAATTAGAGGACGTCTAACTTGTTTTTGCAGGGTATGCTATGTGATGTGATATGGCCAAGAAGAATGTGATGAATGATATGTGATGTATGAGATTGATCATGTTCTTGTAATAGGAATCACGACTTGCATGTCGATGAGTATGACAACCGGCAGGAGCCATAGGAGTTGTCTTAATTTATTTATGACCTGCGTGTCAACATAAACGTCGTGTAATTACTTTACGTTATTGCTAACCGTTAGCTGTAGTAGTAGAAGTAATAGTTGGCGAGACAACTTCATGAAGACACGATGATGGAGATCATGATGATGGAGATCATGGTGTCATGCCGGTGACGATGATCATCATGGAACCCTGAAGATGGAGATCAAAAGGAGCAATATGATATTGGCCATATCATGTCACTATTTGATTGCATGTGATGTTTATCATGTTTATACATCTTATTTGCTTAGAACGACGGTAGTAAATAAGATGTCCCTCATTAAAATTTCAAGAAAGTGTTCCCCCTAACTGTGCACTGTTGCGAAAGTTCGTCGTTTCGAAGCACCACGTGATGATCGGGTGTGATAGATTCTTACGTTCGAATACAACGGGTGTTGACGAGCCTAGCATGTACAGACATGGCCTCGGAACACATGCAAAACACTTAGGTTGACTTGACGAGCCTAGCATGTACAGACATGGCCTCAGAACACAAGAGACCGAAAGGTCGAGCATGAGTCGTATGGTAGATACGATCAACATGAAGATGTTCACCGATGTTGACTAGTCCGTCTCACGTGATGATCGGACACGTCCTAGTTGACTCGTATCATGTAATCACTTAGATGACTAGAGGGATGTCTATCTAAGTGGGAGTTCGTAAGATGAACTTAATTATCCTGAACATAGTCAAAAGGTCTTCGCAAATTATGTCGTAGCTCGCGCTTCAGTTCTACTGTTTAGACATGTTCCTAGAGAAAATTTAGTTGAAAGTTGATAGTAGCAATTATGCGGATTGGGTCCGTAAACTGAGGATTGTCCTCATTGCTTCATAGAAGGCTTATGTCCTTAATGCACCGCTCAGTGTGCTGAACCTCGAACGTTGTCTGTGGATGTTGCGAACATCTGACATACACATTTTGATAACTACGTGATAGTTCAGTTAAACGGTTTAGAGTTGAGGCACCGAAGACGTTTTGAAACGTCGCGGAACATATGAGATGTTTCGAGGGCTGAAATTGGGATTTCAGGCTCGTGCCCACGTCAAGAGGTATAAGACCTCCGACGATTTTCTTAGCCTACAAACTGAGGAGAAAAGCTCAATTGTTGAGCTTGTGCTCAGATTGTCTAAGTACAACAATCATTTGAATCGAGTGGGAGTTGATCTTCCAGATGAGATAGTGATGTTTCTCCAAAGTCATTACCACCAAGCTGCTAGAGCTTCGTGATGAACTATAGTATATCGGGGACATATATGATGATCCTTGAGATATTCGTGATGTTTGTAGAAATCAAGAAGGAGCATCAATTGTTGATGGTTGGTGAAACCACTAGTTTCAAGAAGGGCAAGGGCAAGAAAGGGATACTTCATGGAACAACAAATCAGTTGCTGTTCTAGTGAAGAAACCCAAAGTCGAACCCAAGCCCGAGACTAAGTGCTTCTATAATAAAGGGAACAGCCACTGGAGTAGAATTACCCTAGATACTTGGTAGATGAGAAGGCTGGCAAAGTCGATAAAAGTATATTGGATATACATTGTGTTAATGTGTACTTTACTAGTACTCCTAGTAGCACCAGGGTATTAGATACTGGTTCGGTTGCTAAGTGTTAGTAACTCGAAATAAAAGCTACGGAATAAACGGAGACTAGCTAAAGGTGAGCTGATGATATGTGTTGGAAGTGTTTCCAATGTTGATATGATCAAGCATCGCACATTCCCTCTACCATCGAGATTAGTGTTAAACCTAAATAATTGTTATTTGGTGTTTGCGTTGAGCATAGACATGATTGGATTATGACTATCGCAATACGGTTATTCATTTAAAGAGAATAATAGTTACTCTGTTTATTTGAATAATACCTTCAATGGTCTTGCACCTAAAATGAATGGTTTATTGAATCTCGATCGTAGTGATACACATGTTCATGCCAAAAGATATAAGATAGTAATGATAGTACCACCTACTTGTGGTGCTGCCACTTAAGTCATATCGGTATAAAACGCATGAAGAAGCTCCATGTTGATGGATCTTTGGGCTCACTCGTTTTGAAAAGTTTGAGACATGCGAACCATGTCTATTGGTGTATATGCATGAAGAAACTCCATGCAAATGGACCATTTGGACTCACTTGATTTTTGAATCACTTGAGACATGCAAATCATACCACATGGGCAAGATGACTGAAAGCCTCGTTTTCAGTAAAATGAAACTAGAAAGCAACTTGTTGGAAGTAATACATTTTGATGTGTGCAATCCAATGAGTGCTGAGGCATGTAGTGGATATCGTTATGTTCTTACTTCACAGATGATTTGAGTAGATGTTGAGTATATTTACTTGATGAATCACGAGTCTGAATTATTGAAAGGTTCAAGTAATCTCAGGGTGAAGTTGAAAGGTCGTCGTGACAAGAGGATAAAATATCTATGATATGATCATAGAGATGAATATCTGAATTACGAGTTTGGCACAGAATTAAGACATTGTGGAAATTGTTTCACAACTAATACAGCCTGGAACACCATAGTGTGATGGTGTGTCCGAACATCATAACTGCACCCTATTGGATATGATGCATACCATGATGTCTCTTATCAAATTACCACAATAGTTTATGGGTTAGGCATTAGAGACAACCACATTCACTTTAAATAGGGCACCACGTAATTCCGATGAGATGACACCATATGAACTATGGTTTAAAGAAACCTAAGCTGTCATTTCTTAAAAGTTTGGGGCTGCGACGCTTATGTGAAAAGGTTTCAGGGTGATAAGCTCGAACCCAAAGCGGATAAATGCATCTTCATAGGACACCCAAAACAGTTGGGTATACCTCCTATCTCAGATCCGAAAGCAATAAGGGATTGTTTCTAGAATCGGGTCCTTTCTCGAGGAAAAGTTTCTCTCGAAAGAATTGAGTGGGAGGATGGTGGAGACTTGATGAGGTTATTGAACCGTCTCTTCAACTAGTGTGTGGCAGGGCACAGGGAGTTGTTCCTGTGGCACCTACACCAATTGAAGTGGAAGCTTATGATAGTGATCATGAAACTTCAGATCAAGTCACTACCAAACCTCATAGGACGACAAGGATGCGTACTACTTCAGAGTGGTACGTAATCCTGTCTTGGAAGTCATGTTGCTAGACAACAATGAACCTACGAGCTATGGAGAAGCGATGGTGGGCCCGGATTCTGATAAATGGCTCGAGGCCATTAAATCCGAGAGAGGATCCATGTATAAAAACAAAGTGTAGACTTTGTCAGAACGGCTCGATGGTCGTGAGGCTGTTGAGTACAGATGGATTTTAAAAGGAAAACGGACAATGATGGTAAGTATCACCATTAAGAAAGCTCGACTTGTCGTTAAGATGTTTTCCGACAAGTTCAAGGAGTTGACTACGATGAGACTTTCTCACTCGTAGCGATGCTAAGAGTCTATTGGAATTATATTAGCAATTACTGCATTATTTATGAAATCTTGCAGATAGGATGTCAAAACATTGTTTCCTCAACGAATTTCTTGAGAAAAGGTTGTATGTGATACAACCAGAAGGTTTTGTCAATCCTGAAAGATGTTAATAAGTATGCAAAGCTCCAGCGATCCTTCTAAGGACTGGAGTAAGCATCTCGCAGTTGGAATGTATGCTTTGATGAGATGATCAAAGTTTTTGGGTGTATGCGAAGTTTATGAGAAACTTGTATTTCCAAAGAAGTGAGTGGGAGCACTATAGAATTTCTGATGAGTATATGTTGTTGACATATTGTTGATCAGAAATGACGTAGAATTTCTGGAAAGCATATAGGGTTATTTGGAAAGTGTTTTTCAATGGAAAGACTGGATTAAGCTACTTGAACATTGAGCATCAAGATCTATAAGGATAGATCAAAACGCTTAATAGTACTTTCAAATGAGCACATACCTTGACATGATCTTGAAGGTGTTCAAGATGGATCAGTCAAAGAAGGAGTTCTTGCCTGAGTTGTAAGGTATGAAGTTAAGACTTAAAGCTCGACCACGGCAAAATAGAGAGAAAGGACGAAGGTCGTCCCCTATGCTTAAGACGTAGGCTCTACAGTATGCTATGCTGTGTACCGCACCTGAAGTGTGCCTTGCCATGAGTCAGTCAAGGGGTACAAGAGTGATCCAAGAATGGATCACAGGACAGCGGTCAAAGTTATCCTTAGTAACTAGTGGACTAAGGAATTTTCTCGATTATGGAGGTGGTAAAAGAGTTCGTCGTAAAGGGTTACGTCGATGCAAGCTTAACACCTATCCGGATAGCTCTGAGTAGAGATACCGGATACGTATAATGGAGCAACAATTTAGAATAGCTCCAAGTAGAACAGTTATTTGGAATAGCTCCAAATGTAGCGTAGTAGTTGCATCTACAAGATGACATAGAAATTTGCGAAGTACATACGGATCTGAAAGATTCAGACCCGTTGACTATTACATCTCTCACAAGCATAACATGATCAAACCCAGAACTCATCGAGTGTTAATCACATGGTAATGTGAACTAGATTATTGACTCTAGTAAACTCTTTGGGTATTAGTCACATGGGGATGTGACCTTGAGTGTTAGTCACATAGCAATGTGAACTGGATTATTGACTCTAGTACAAGTGGGAGACTGTTGGAAATATGCCCTAGAGGCAATAATAAATTGATTATTATTATATTTCCTAGTTCATGATAATCGTTTATTATCCATGCTAGAATTGTATTGATAGGAAACTCAGATACATGTGTGGATACATAGACAACACCATGTCCCTAGTAAGCCTCTAGTTGACTAGCTCATTGATCAATAGATGGTCACGGTTTCCTGACCATGGACATTGGATGTCGTTGATAATGGGATCACATCATTAGGAGACTGATGTGATGGACAAGACCCAATCCTAAGCCTAGCACAAGATCATGTAGTTCGTATGCTAAAGCTTTTCTAATGTCAAGTATCATTTCCTTAGACCATGAGATTGTGCAACTCCCGGATACCGTAGGAATACTTTGGGTGTGCCAAACGTCACAACGTAACTGGGTGACTATAAAGGTGCACTACGGGTATCTCCGAAAGTGTCTGTTGGGTTGGCACGAATCGAGACTGGGATTTGTCACTCCGTGTGATGGAGAGGTATCTCTGGGCCCACTCGGTAGGACATCATCATAATGTGCACAATGTGATCAAGGAGTTGATCACGGGATGATGTGTTACGGAACGAGTAAAGAGACTTGCCGGTAACGAGATTGAACAAGGTATCGGGATACCGACGATCGAATCTCGGGCAAGTATCGTACCGCTAGATAAAGGGAATTGTATACGGGATTGATTAAAGTCCTTGACATCGTGGTTCATCCGATGAGATCATCGTGGAGCATGTGGGAGCCAACATGGGTATCCAGATCCCGCTGTTGGTTATTGACCGGAGAACGTCTCGGTCATGTCTGCATGGTTCCCGAACCCGTAGGGTCTACACACTTAAGGTTCGATGACGCTAGGGTTATAAAGGAAGTTTGTATGTGGTTACCGAATGTTGTTCGGAGTCCCGGATGAGATCCCGGACGTCACGAGGAGTTCCGGAATGGTCCGGAGGTAAAGATTTATATATGGGAAGTCTTATTTTGGTCGCCGGAAAAGTTTCGCGCATTATCGGTATTGTACCAGGAGTGCCGAAAGGGGTCCGGGGGTCCACCTGCCCGGGGGGGCACATGGGCTGTAGGGGTGTGCGCCTTGGCCTATATGGGCCAAGGGCACCAGCCCCAAGAGGCCCATGCGCAAAGAGATAAGGGAAGGGAAGAGTCCTAAAGGGGGAAGGCACCTCCTAGGTGCCTTGGGGAGGATGGACTCCTCCCTGGCCGCACCCTTCCTTGGAGGAAGGGCCAAGGCTGCGCCCCCCCCTCCCTTGGCCCTATATATATGTGGGGGGGTGGGAGGGCAGCCGCACCAATGTTCTGGCACAGCCCTCCCCCTCTCCCAAGTCCTTCTCCTCTCCCATGGTGCTTGGCGAAGCCCTGCAGGATTGCCACGCTCCTCCACCACCACGCCGTTGTGCTGCTGCTGGATGGAGTCTTCCTCAACCTCTCCCTCTCTCCTTGATGGATCAAGGCATGGGAGACGTCACCGGGCTGTACGTGTGTTGAACGCGGAGGTGCCGTCCGTTCGGCACTAGGATCTCCGGTGATTTGGATCACGACGAGTACGACTCTCCTTCCCCTCGTTGCTGGTTTCTCCATAGATAGATCTTGGTAACACGTAGGAAAATTTTGAATTTCTGCTACGTTCCCCTACAGCGCGTGCCTCCACTTGGCCGCCTCCTCCTCTCTTCCACTAGGGCCCATGAAGGCCCATTAACCCCTCGGGGGGTTCCGGTAACCCCCCGGTACTCCGGAAAATGCCCGAACCTATCTGAAACCTTTCCGGTGTCCAAACATAACCTTCCAATATATCATTATTTATGTCTCTACCATTTCGAGACTCCTCATCATGTCCGTGATCACATCCGGGACTCTGAACAACCTTCAGTATATCAAATCACATAACTCACAATACATATCGTCATCGAACATTAAGCGTGCGGACCCTACGGGTTCGAGAACTATGTAGACATGACCGAGACTCATCTCCGGTCAATAACCAATAGCGGAACCTGGATGCTCATATTGGTTCCTACATATTCTATGAAGATCTTTATCGGTCAAACCGCATAACAACATACGTTGTTCCCTTTGTCATCGGTATGTTACTTGCGCGAGATTCGATCGTCGGTATCATCATACCTAGTTCAATCTCGTTACGTGCAAGTCTCTTTACTCATTCCGTAGTGCATCATCCCGCAACAACTCATTAGTCACATTGCTTGCAAGGCTTATAGTGATGTGCATTACCGAGAGGGCCCAGAGATACCTCTTTGACAATCGGAGTGACAAATCCTAATCTCAATCTATGCCAACTCAACAAACACCATCGGAGACACCTGTAGAGCATCTTTATAATCACCTAGTTACATTGTGACGTTTGATAGCACACTAAGTGTTCCTCCGGTATTCGGGAGTTGCATAATCTCATAGTCATAGGAACATGTATAAGTCATGAAGAAAGCAATAGCAATAAACTAAACAATCATAGTCCTAAGCTAACGAAATGGGTCTTGTCCATCACATCATTCTCTAATGATGTGATCCCGTTCATCAAATGACAACACATGTCTATGACTAGGAAACTTAACCATCTTTGATTAACGAGCTAGTCTAGTAGAGGCATACTAGGGACACTCTGTATGTCTTTATATTCGCACATGTACTAAGTTTCCGGTTAATACAATTCTAGCATGAATAATAAACATTTATCATGATATAAGGAAATATAAATAACAACTTTATTATTGCCTCTAGGGCATATTTCCTTCAAAATCATCACTAAACTCCTTGCAAACAGACTGCAGAAACTGATCCTCAATCTAATACACAAGAATTAGTATGGATTTCTTAACAACAGATGCATCCAGGACTGCTTAGCATGGACTTATGAGTACTTGCACCAATGCCAACAATCTAAGAAGGAAATTGTTTTGCTCAAACTGGACTTTGAGAAAGCATTTGACACAATCAGCCATCAAGCTCTATTTGATATTTTGAAAGCAAAAGGCTTTGGGAACAGATGGCTGAATTGGATTTACATGATTTATGGGACTGGCTTCTCTTCTATCCTACTAAATGGGGTACCAGGCAAGCAATTTATTTGTAAAAAAGGTGTGAGGCAGGGTGATCCTCTTTCACCTTTGATATTTGTTATTGCAGCTGACCTTCTGCAATCCATGATGAATGAAGCCATGCAACAATCTATGGTGGAATCTCCCCTTATTCACACATCCTGCCTTGATTATCCTATTATCCAATATGTAGATGACAGTATACTGGTTGCCAATGCTAATGCTGCTCAATTTAGCCACATCAAAAATCTTCTACTTCATTATGCTGATTATACTGGACTCAAAGTCAACTATGCAAAGTCTATTCTCACCCCAATTAACACTGCAGCAAGCAAAGTCAATCAGCTTGCCACTCTCCTTGGCTGCAAGATTGGGACCCTCCGACAGAAATATCTTGGTCTTCCCTTGAGCTTAAGCAAACCCAGAATTGAAGATTACTTTCCTCTTTTGAAAAGGATTGAAAACAGATTACTTTGTTGTTCTACTCTCCTTTCTTTAGGAGATAAGTTAACCTTGGTCAAATCTGTTCTATATGGCATGCCAATCTTCTTCATGTGTACTTTGAGGATACCAATTACTGTGGTCAACCAGATCAATTCTTACCTGAAAAATTGTCTGTGGAGGAAATTTGGCTCAATGGATAGAGGCATGTCAATGATAGCTTGGGATAAGATTTGTCTCCCTAAGAGGCAGGAGGATTGGGAGTGCTGGATATTCAGATTCACAACCAAACTCTTCTTATGAAGTTTCTGCACAAGTTCCTAAATAGAGAAGATATACCTTGGGTCCATATGGTCTGGGAAACATACTACTCCAATAGCCTACCAGGTGATAGAATAGTGGACTCTTTTTGGTGGAGATCATTGCTCAAATTACTACCCAAATATAAATAGGTTGCTCTATGCAAAATTGGACAAGGGGATACTGCTCTATTTTGAACAGATAGATGGCATGGCCAACCACTTTGCAACCAATTTCCTGAGCTTCATTCATTCACCATCAATCCAGGAATTTCGGTTGTGCATGCTCTTGATCATGAGGATATGAGCATGATGTTCCACATGCCCTTGTCATAGATTGCATTCCAGCAATTCCAATCACTCCATGAGATTATTCTCAACAGAACTTACAACCAATCCTCTGATCAATGGTTCTATCCCTGGACATCTCATAGGTACTCATCCATGAAGATGTATAAACAGTTAATTGACGAGACTCCAGTCCACCATATCTTCAAGGATATCTGGTCAACCTCATGCAGGCTAAGGCACATCATTTTCTTTTGGCTCCTGCTGCATGACAGAATCAACACCAGAAACATGCTTCAGAGAAGGAGTATGCATTTACAGACATATTGTGTGCACTTTGCATCGATAACACGGAGGAAACATGCCTTCATCTCTTTTGGAACTGTCCACTTGCCCTATTGTGTTGGGACCAGATCTTACCTGACAGAGTTAGAGGCATATCTTCATTTGATGAGATTACTTTGTCTATTGGATCACTCCCAACAGATATTGCATTGGATATTATCATCGCCTGCTGCTGGGGCATTTGGTCATGCAGAAATGACAAGATCTTTCGTTCAGCTACACAGCATTTGTGGTGCTGGAAACACTATGTCAAAGTAGGACTTTGGGCGGCACGGATAAAAGCAAAACCTCAAAAGGCAGACAGTATCAAGATCTGGACTGAACAACACCTATAAACTTCTAATGTTACCTAGAACAGGAATTGGTTAAATTATGTACTTCTTTTTTTACTTTACTTGTACTTGTAGATATTATTTTAATACAATTACCGTAGAACAATTGTTCTATGGTTTCGGCTCAAAAAAAAGGTTTGCACATTCAATTTTTATTCCCTTGATATTTTGTATTCCCTTGATTTTAACGCAATGATCTTACCAACATTTTTGACGCTACTTGCTTAGTATGAACAAATTTTGTTGTTTATGTTGTTTCAGTAGTTGATGTTGGTCTTTCTTTGTTGCTATTCATTGCTTGATTACTCATGATGACCTCCTTGTCGAACATCATTTTCATTCGGGAATCATCACTTTTCTGTCGAATCAGGAGGCACTGACCTTCAAAACTACTATGGAGCATCAGAAAAAATACTGTGGTACAACCATCAGCGTGTAATTTCCGATGGGAGTCTACATAGCGTGAGAGTTACTTGTTTTTTGTATTTGCTTGTTAACCCTTGTTTCTATTAATTGCTTGATTGCTCCTGATGATCCCCTTGTGAAACCTTGTTTTCATTCATTTGAGAATAGTCACTTCTCTTCATAGTCTTCACCTTAAAAACAACTTTGGAGCATCAGAAGTTCAAAACAATACTGTCATACAGCTATCGCATGGGATTCCGAAACTACATTGCAGCATCAGATTAACATATGTGTAAGTTTTTTTTGGAACACAGTACAGACGCAAGTGCTCATACATACGCGCATACACTCATCCCTATAAACGCGCGCGCGCACACACACCCTACCCTCTATAAGCACCTTCGAGAGACTGAGCCGGCATATCATCTTAAGATTTACGAAGTTACCATAGGCGCTTCGTCATCGACACACTACAAGAAAATATATCATTTGCCACCAGATATTTTGTCACCAAGCGGTTTGGTGGCTGAAGATGTACTAATTGCAACCAGCTAATTAGTTCCTTGGTCACCATAGGCCTATGTGTTGTACCCTCACGACTTTGTATCCAGTGGAGAAATAGCAACCAAGGGCTAGTATGCAAAAAGGCAAGTCACCTTCCTAGCGTCTCCCCAAATCCCCCAAATCAGATCGACATCCCTGGCGGCGGCCGACGCGTTCCTTGGTGGCTGACTCGTTCCTGCCGGCGGAGGGGGCGGCGGAAGGCGGAGGGCGCGCTCCCCGCGACGGCTGGCGTTTTCCTCGCGGCAGAAGAGAGGGGGGCTCTTCCTTGCGGCAGCGGCGGGCGTGTTCCTCACGACGGCGGCGGCGACGGGCGTGTTCCTCGCGACGGCAGCGGCGGGCTTGTCCCTTGCGGCGGTGGTGGCAGCTCGGCTGCGTGGGGGAGGTGAAGCAGCGGCGGCAGAGGCCGCGTGGTCGAAGGGAAGGGGCGCCTAGGGTTCCTCCTTCCCCAACCCCAACCAGCTCTGCAGGAACCGACGCCCCAAGCTCGCCAACGAGATCTCGCTCTCACCGTCAACACCAGAAAAAGCTTCAACCCATAAGACTGATCTCCTCTCTGTCCTTGCCTCCTTCCCTGTGTCTCTCCATTAAATTCCTTGGAGTACTTGATGGCTAGATCATGCACTTCAAGTGTTTGTGGAAATGTGTAAGTAAAATATACATGTAGCTTACCGTTTGTGATTTGGAAACTGGCTTGGCCTACCATGTAGAGTTCGGTTGTGTGATTTGAATATAATGTCAATATTGGCTTGGTCCGGTTGATGTGTTGTGTAGAATAATGGCAATACTGAGAGTTAGATTATCCTGAGAGTTAGATTATCCTCTTCAAAACCAGAGTAGTAGAATAATGGCAATACTGCCGTGCCCAACCGGGCCATAATATACATATAGTCTTGGTTTTGCTTGTAGTAAAATATACAGCATAATGTTACTGCATATTGATACTTACAACATCAGGACTTGTAGTATATGTTAGTAGTACAATGTTTAGAAAGGATATGCAGTTCTGTGATGACTATCTTCAAATACTGTTCTGTGAAGACTGTCTTTGTATAATGTTGTAGTATAATATTTGAAGACTGTCTTTGTATACAATTCTAGTATAAAATTATAGAGTTCCATGGCTGCTGTTGTTGTGATATTATATTTTAGTATAATGTTACTGCATATAAAATAATTACATAAGCAAGCTGCGTGTTTAGTTTGATAAAGTGCAAGTTTTCTTTTGAAAATACAGTGGCAATGTGACATATATATGGGGTACTGTAGGATTGTTATTTTGATAAATATAAGCCTGATTTAACCGAAATTCAGTAGATCAATTAGTTTATCATGTCGGGTGGACTGGTTGAAAATGATTGACATATCTAGCCTGATTCCTTTCGTGATTGAGGTGTTTACAGGCAGATATAATGATTTGTAGCTAATCTGGTTATGTTGTTATATTTTACATTTTTAGTACTTTGGTTCACTTGTAGAGTGCTTGTGCAGGAAAAGATATAGTATGGATAAGAGTTGGATGAGGTTGCCTGATAGGTTTTCAAGTGATTACATTTCAGGGGTGAATGCATTCATTGATTTTGCTTGTCAACATAACAACGGCAATGATAAGATGCGTTGCCCTTGTGAAACTTGTATGAATATAAGTCAGCAGAGTGTCAGTCAAGTTCGAACCCATTTGTTATTGTATGGTATACAAACTTCATACACAAAATGGATATTCCATGGAGAACAAGTTAGCAATGATGAAGACCAAGTTGATGAGTCACTTGAAAATGAGGAAGATCTTGATGATTTTGATGGATTTGATATGGTCCAAGATCTGCTAGGAGATATCCATAGAGCCACGGTTGGGGTTGACGAGCAAGAGAACCATAATCCTGCTGGAGGTAGCATTCCGGAGCCCAATGAGTCATCGACCAGATTTGACGGCTTGCTGAGAAGTGCACAACGTGAGCTATACCCGGGCTGCAAAGGCCACTCGGTGCTATCCTTTGTTTTAAAGCTGGTACACCTCAAAGATCTTAACCATTGGAGCAACAAATCTTTTGACATGTTACTCAAGCTTCAAAAGGAGGCTTTGCCAGCTGGTAACTCGCTTCCAGCCACGTACTATGAAGCAAAGAAGATGTTGAGAGATCTAGGGCTAGGTTATGAAAGTATTGATGCTTGCAAAAATGATTGTGTTCTATTCTGGAAGGAGCATGAGGACAAGGATGAGTGCCCAGTTTGTAAGGAATCGAGGTGGAAGACACAAAAGGGCAAGGGGAAGCAAGTACCTCAGAAAGTGTTGCGCTACTTTCCCTTAATCCCTAGATTACAACGGCTGTTCATGAACAAGGAAATAGCTTCAGATTTGCGTTATCATAGGGATAAGAGAGTTGTCTAACCAAATGTGTTGAGGGGTCCTCCGGATGGCGATGCTTGGAAACATATGGATAAGAAATATCCCTGGCTGGAAGAAGACCCTCGCCATTTGCGGCTCGGGGTTGGCACCGATGGTTTCAACCCATTTGGAATTATGAGTAGCTCATATAGTGTGTGGCCTGTCATTGTAGTTGTGTATAACTTGCCTCCATGGAGAAGCATGAAAGAGCCCTTCCTGCTCATGACATTATTGATCCCTGGGAAGAAGTCACCGGGAAGGGACATTGATGTGTATTTGAGGCCATTGGTTGAAGAACTAAAGCAATTATTTAATCCAGGAGTTGTTACTTTTGACGCTGTTGAAGGAGGTACTTTCAATATGCGTGCAATATTGCTATGGACTATCCACGACCTTCCAGCACTAGGTTCAGTATTTGGGTATTCTACAATGGGCTACAAGGCATGCCCTGTTTGCCTAGATGGAACCTATTCGCAACCACTTCGAAGCAAAATTGGTTTCTTAGGCCATAGGAGGTACTTGCCTATTCGCCATAGGTGGCGCAAAAGTAAGGCCTTCAATGGTAAGAATGAGAAAGCGTTGCCACCAAAACAACTATCTGGGAAAGACATTTTTGAATTGTTGCAGAAGTTAGATCATCTCCAGGGCTTCAAATACGGAAAACACCCTGGAAATAAGAAAAGAAAGGCATCTTCAAAGGACATGCCAGGGAAAAATTTCACAAAGATGAGCATCTTGTTTGAGCTACCATATTGGAAGGATCTGAAATTGCCACACAATCTTGATGTCATGCACATTGAAAAGAACATTTGTGAGAGCTTATTCGGGACTTTATTAAACATAGATGGCAAGTCCAAGGACACACTTAAGGCCCGCAAGGACTTAGAAGACATGAATATCAGAGAAGATCTACACTTGAATGATACGGGAAGTAGCGTAGAAAAGCATCATGCATGGTACACATTAACCAGAGATGAGAAACTTGAGTTTCTGCAATTCCTAGAATCTATTTGCTTCCCAGATGGATTTGCTGCAAATATATCAAAAGGTATAAGTAAAGATGGGAAAATAACTGGGTTGAAGACACACGACTACCATATTCTTCTTCAGAGAATACTCCCGATTGGAATGCGAGGATTTCTGCACAAAGATATATGTGATGCACTTCTGCAGCTTGGTAGTTTTTTTCGCCAATTATGCTCCAAGACATTGAAGCTGGATATCTTGGATAAGTTGGAACAACAAATAGTAATTGTGTTGTGCAAACTAGAAATGATTCTCCCACCTGCATTCTTTGATATCAGCGTGCACTTAGCAGTGCATCTACCACAACAAGCAAGGCTTGGAGGTCCTGTACAATACAGATGGATGTTCTTCGTTGAAAGGTAGCTTGTTCTTCATAACATTAGTCCTTCCACCCTTTACAGTTCTATTAGTGTGTAAAAATGTGTTGTAGTAAGAAAATTTGGGCTGCAGGTTCCTTGGTACTTTGAAAGGCATGGTGAGCAATAGGGCACACCCAGAGGGTTCAATTGCTGAAGCTTATGTTATGAAGGAGTGCTCAACATTCTGCTCCATGTATCTACATGGAATTGAGACAAGGTTCAATAGACAAGAGCGGAACTTTGATGGGGAGAGACAACCACTTGATCGTTTCTCGGTATTCTCAACTAGTTTCCGTGCTTTTGGCCATAGGGATGACCTTATGTTAACACAAGATCAGTATGATTCTTTGTCTTGGTATGTGCTAAATAATTGTGAGGAACTACAAGAATACCTATAGTAAGTATACATGTTATAAACTTTAAGTTATAATTATACATCCTCAACTAGTTAGAAACTCATCCCTCGACATTTCTTTCTAGTGAGCATGAGGATGCCCTACTGGTTGAAGGTGCAGATAATATTGAAAATAGGCAACGTGAACAGTTTGGTTCATGGCTGCGCCAAAGAGTAAGTCCATGCTATTACTTGAGTTAACTTGCAATGGCTTCGCCAATCATGCTAGAACAATCCAGGCAATGGCTTCCATGAGTTAACTTGCATTACTTGTGGAATTTAGGTGATCAATCTGCGCAACCAAGGAGCATCCCTAGTGTCTGACTGTTTGTATGCATTGGCAATTGGACCGCATAAGAGAGTACACAGATTCTCAGGATGCATTGCTGGTGGTGTTAGATTCTTGACAAAGGAGCGTGAAGAGGGTCGTAAAAGTCAGAACAGTGGTGTATGCACAGAGGGACAACATAAGGGGCAAAATATCACATATTATGGTATTCTTAAAAATATATATGTCCTGGATTACCCCAATGATCGACATGTTGCTTTATTTGAGTGTGAATGGTATGATTTAGAGAGTAACAAGCCTGTGAGGATCGATGACGACTTTGTTAGTGTTAATACAGGAAGCAAGTGGTACCAAAATGACTCCTTTGTACTAGCTAGTCAAGTGAGCCAAGTCTTCTATGTACGTGATACAAAATTGAAGGGAGATTGGCTAGTTGTGCAGAAGGCTCCGCATCGCCATCTTTTTGATCCAGAGGTTTGGAATCAAGTCAATGAAGATGATGCTAGCGATGATATTGCATTTCAAGAGGAGGAAGCTACCAATGTTTCCATAGATGAAACTTTTGAAGGCAATATCTCGTGTCGACATGATGTTGCACCAGAAATTGTTACTGATCCAAAAGAGTTGGCATCTTTGAAGGAGAGCCATGTCTCTCAGGATAATTCTGAAGAGGAACCAGAGTAGTAGAATAATTATGTGTTGTATCGGGTTATATGTCTCCTATTTCAGGTTATGTTAGACTACATGTGTCCCGTGTCAGGTTATATTAGAATAATGGTGTTCTATTTCAGTGTATATCAGACTATATGTATCCTATTTCAGGTTATATCAGACTATATGTATCTTGTTTTAGGTTATATTAGACTATATATGTCCTGTCTCAGGTTATTTCGAATTATTATTGATACTTATGATTTATTTATGTTGCCACAATATATGTAATTACTATGTAACTCGTGGTTTATTTCTGTTGACGTAGCAAATCTAATTTCCCTATCTTCCTAATATAAACAATCTGGGTATTGTTCCATTCTTTTAATTCTATGGCAGATGGGACCTGGACGAACAGTCCGGCCACCAAGAAATGCCCCGCAATCTCAAGGTCAACATTCTGGGAGTACCTCAGCATCAAAATCCAGGAAGGTACGTGGGATAAATAAGGGAAAGGGCTTGGAGCGTTTGATCAAAAGGGCAGGTCATCCACTAAACTTGACCATCTCCGAAGAGAGAAGACCTATTGGAGAAAATAATGAATTACTTTCCAGAGAGATTGGACTTCTTACACGGTACCATGCACCTATCCAACGTGCCGGGTGGCATAGTCTGACTGAGGATGATAAGGAGCCGTTGTATGAACTTCTAAAGGTATGTAAGATTATCAAACTTTCTAACTTAGAATATGTATAGTTTTAACTTTGAGTTCTTTCTTCGTAGCTTAAGTTCAATCTTGATTTCACCCAAGATCATATCAAAGGCTGTGTGGATCTGCTATTCTCTTCAAGCTACAAAAGTTTTCGTCACAAGTGTTATGAACATTATGTAAAATCTGGTGATGATGCTAGAAGCAATCCATATCCTCCCCTTATTGATAATAGAGTTGGAGACTGGATTTGGCTCTGTGATCATTTTGAAACAGAAGAATTTAAGGTATGGTAGTCTTTGAATGGATGTCAACAGTTTTGCATCTATCTTATCACTTGACCCTGCCTTATTTGTTTACAAAAAACTACCATATGCAGAAACGGTCCACAATTGGGAAGGCTAACCGCTCAAACCTACCTTATGTTCACAAGAAGGGAACAAAGTCATTTGTAGCAGTTCAACATGAATTAGTAAGTCACTATTACTTATCTTTATCTTGTGTCACAATTGTGGTGAAAGCGGAATATCAAAACTTGTAGCTGTCTTATTATATTCATGTCTTTTGACTTTGAATCTTGTATTATCAGAATTGTGGCGATATCAGACTATATAAGGAGTGTTACTCTAGTGATAAGAAGGGATGGGCATCAGAAGATGCCAGGAATAAACATGTAAGTACCATGTAACAAATTAATTTCTGTTGAGAGAGATTAAGCAATGGGAATACTTAGATACAAATGAGAACTAGAGAGCAAGAAATGGTTCTTGTACTTTTAAGTAGTAGTGATGGCAGAACTAGATGATGCACTATTATTAGGAAGATGTGCATGATATAGGTACAAATAATTATTAATGCAGGAAGAAATGTTGCAGAAGCAAAAGGAACCTATAGAGGAGGGTGAAGTACCTTTAACAGTGCAACAGATTTGCGAGCATGTGCTAGGTAAGGCATATGGTTACGTCAGAGGTCGGGGTCATGGACCAAAACCAAATAGAAGGGCTTACTCAAGCGCATCAAGCTCAACTCAGCATGTAGTGGAAGAATTGGCCTCTACAAAGGAGATTGTTGCTACGCAGCAAACTCAAATTGAGGCTCAACAATCTCAACTTGAAGCTCAACAGAAGAAGATCGATTGGCTACAAAGTGTCGTGTCTAACTTGGTTGGCATTTCACCTCCTATGGACGGCACTAGTGCAATAGGGCTAGGTTTCACAACTGAGCGGCCAATGCCATCTGACGGAATAGGTATGCAACACATCAATCTCAACTATTTTTGGCATTTTTTATTCACTGAAAATACATGTAGCATATTGCCTTTTATAAAGCATTCCAATTTCTGCCACAGGTTCGCTGATATCTAACACTGTAGAAAGGATGTCAAGTTTTCCAAGATCATTTGCAAGGTAATGTTATTTTTCCCATGCTCTGGTATTTTAGATGATGCCTCCTACACCTGCAGCTTGCTTAGATATAGCAGTGTACTTGGTATCGAGATCTTCTAATCAAGATAGTTCTTGCTAATAATTCTGTAACAGAAAATGAAGATACTCATCATGAATATATGGACTTACAAATTCCAATGTATAGCTAGTAATACATGTATACATTTTCAACAGTCATTTGAGGCCAGGATATAGACCTGCTCCAACTTCTTCTTCTGATGGCAATGGTATGGTCAGTTTGCCTCTCCTTCAAACAATCAAAATACTATGTGATTTGGCAAATTTCTTCATGATCTTAATCTTGATGGTCCAAATTTGTGAATCACAGGCTCTCTGGTGTCGGATGGAGGGTCCAGGTATTCATGATCAGGTTGCTAGCTTTATTTTATGTTGTTTACCTCACCAACCAAACACGCTCCTGCAGTGCATTCTCCTGGCCGACACGATTGAATGCTGCACTTTCCCTGCTTTTCGTGCCTGCTACCACATCTCAAGAAAGGCACATTGCATTGCCGATTAATTCTCTGCCTTACCTAGTCATTCTATTAGTTAATCCCCGGCAAATGCTAGAGTGGTATTTCCTACTTGCAAAACAAAATTCAGTTTAGCATGTAATGTTTGGATCATAAGTTTACAAATGTTGATTCTGAACTTCTGAATGTTGATTCTGAACTGCCAAATGTCTAAAATTCTGAGATTTCTTGCATACTGCAAATGTCAGCGTGTGACAATATATTGTACCTATGATATAATTGCTTTCTCATGCCTGTAGTTACCAAGGTTTACAATTTTTTGGTTACAAAAGATGTCTAGTCTCCAACATGTAGTTGGTCTCTACATTCTTTTAGTCACCAAGCCTTGGCTGGTCACTTGATATCTCTAGCCACTAACCATGTACATGGTTGCTGTACATTTTTAGCAACCAAGTCGTCCATGGTCTCTAGATGTCATCAGTCACCAAGTCTCCCTTGGTCCCTAGATGCCATTAGTCACCAGATTTGGTTGGTAGCTATTGATATGACATTTAGTGACCAGGGTTCTCAATGTTGGTCGCTCAATATCTATAGCGACTAGACTATAGCCACCACGAAGCGACCAAGTAGTGTTGGTACCAATAGACCACTAGCCACCAATTTTGTACCTTTAGCAACCGATCACCTTGGTGGCTAAAACTCATGTCTCTAATAGTGACAGGAACATCTTCTCCCACTGAAAATGCATCGCCTGAAATCCTAAAATAAATTCAGAAATAATGCGAGCACGAAGACTTAAACCCTGGTGAACGGAGGATACCACTGTCCCTCTAACCATCCAACCACAGATTGGTTCGCAACATGTGTGTAAGTTTGAACAAGCCCAAAACTGTTCTGGATGTCACTTCCCAAAACTGAACCTTTCTGAGACGGAACGAAAAAACTATTCGGGATGTCACGTCCAAAACGGGTTTTTATTTTGTGAGATGTATGGGAAAAAACGAATGTTGTGACTTGGGGTGCTTCACACTGCACACAACCAAGCACACATATAAAACGATGAATACTTCTGTTTCCATAAGACCTCACCTTTTTTTCAGTTTTGTTTAGAAAAAAATAGAAAATTGAGGTTGGGCCCAAAATACTAAAACCCAACAATTTATGAAATTACGGTGTTTGTTGATATCAAACTCATTATATTATTTTGAACTGTGGCTTCTTAAACCCAAACGATAAGTGGTATGTGTGTGGCACGAAGCACTTCGGCCATGACGTTTTTTACAACTATAAACTTGCCAGACGAAAGAAAAACATATTAAAAACCTCAATTTGCCATCCAAAAAAAAAGTTGTCATACTTGACAACTAAAGTTATCATTCTCACGTCACTAAACTTGCGATAAAAACATTCGAAGTTGCCATGTCCTTAAAAAAACACGGTGTTCCTCTGAAACTCCAGAAAAAACTGAGCTGCCAAATGTAGCCCTGTGTTTCCATTCGAGAAGTTCGACGCAATCTTTTAGGCCTCATTTGATATAGAGGGATTTCTAGCCCCAAAAGGGGTGGGGATTTCAGAGAATTGGGTAATGTTGTTTCCTCCTCTCTCGCCAAGAAGGAGCTGCTGCGAGCGGCAGCGACAAACGAGCTGCGAGGCGGATGGGTTCTCGTTCCGCGAGAGGCTACGCGAGGCTGTTGAGCCGAGCCGCGTGGGTCAGAAGGGGTTGTTGGGGATTGGAGTGGTTTGGCTCGTTTAATACATGCAAATCAAATGGGCTGGCAGGTTTCTGGAAATTCTGGGCCCTGCGGGGATATTCCTCTCTAATCCTCTTCAAACCTTCTCCATCAAACGAGGCCTTATATTCTCTGTCTAATCAAGCAGAACTTTAGAGCATCAGAACCGTTCCGTACATAACTTCTGCGTGTCGAATTCCAGACAAACCACGTGTTTGTTCTCCACAACTTCTGCGTGTCGAATTCCAGACAAACCACGTGTTTGTACTCCTGAGTTCGAAACAAAGCCAAACTGTTCACGTGCCTGCATATCAACGTCAATACAAATCACGTCCCTACGTATCAATGCCAGTACAAAACACGCCTCTATATACATGCTGCAGATAATGGAAACTGAATGGTTTAGGTAAGGTTGAAAAACAACTAATCAAAACTCAAACTTTTTCAAAAAGATCAAATAAGATCTTCGCATGAGTTTCACAGCTCGATTTTCTGCGAATCCCCAGCATGTTAAAAAGAAGGTAGGGCAGGAACGGTAAAGATGAATTTTGGCCCAATCCTAAGACTAAAAATAGCATGTGTAAAACCGGGCATCATGCTTCCCTGCAGAACAAGCACCTGATGGCGCGAGATGTACAGAAGAACCATAAGAATAGACGTGCACAGCATGGCACCACAAGGTTGGACAATAATAATCACACCATGTACAACATGACAGCCCTATTCCTACAAGAAAAATGGGTTTCAAAATGTACCTAACCAAATGGCCTGTTATACTGGAGCCAGACAATAGACAAAACCCAGAGTTATATTACACCACAACACAGGGCATTTCTAGTACAGGGAGCAAAAGACCATCCCAGAGGCAGGCGTCACATCCTAATCGGTTTGAATCAGGATCGCACTTAAACCTGAACATTTGTTTCCATGGGTGGCTCGTGCTAGAACAGATTTCATCCATCAAAACTTCATGGTGCTTGCTTTAGGTGCCAAGACAGATGATTAAGGCACTCAATATGGTGCAAACATGATGATCCAGCAGCAGCAACCGTGTCATGACGATATTGGCTCGTAAGGAAAAGAAAGCCACGGGTGTTTCAATGCTTCCAAGGCGCTTGGGCGCTTCTTCGGATTCACCTCGAGAAGGTATGAAACAAACTCGATGAAACCTTGGTCAGCCATGGGCAAGCGGTGCCGCAATGATGTCTTCTTTGGAATCAAGTATTCTAGCCTGCTACTTTCCTGAAGCAAAGTCAATTGCGACTTATTTTAGAAACGATACTATTTCAAGGAAGAATCTGAATCAGGTGTGTCGGAGTGAAAAAAACATGGCTCAAGGGTTCAAACCTGATTTCTTTCATACAACATGTGATTCTTTGTGAAGTATTTATAAGTATCACGCCCCTGTGCAAGCATAGCTTGTTCTATGGAACCAATGATGCCCATCACACGTGCAAGTAATGTCGCAGGAGAATCGTTTTGAAAAAGAACCTGAAGAGCATATACCAATAGAAAGATTAGCTAACATATTCTGCATGTGTAAGATGAAACACCAAATATATATTTTACTGTTGACAACTAAACATATAACATAGAGACAGGCGAAAGAAAAATAAAATAGCTTCTGTTAATGAGATATATAGTTTCTAATTGTCTCATTTACTAGTACTGTTAATGAACCTGAAACATAGATCTATGGTAAAGACATTAAAGAAATATGCGCTGAAAGAAAAGTTCTCCTTTTATGTGATTAAACTGTGGGTTTGCATTACAGGCTCTTTCTATTATATGTCACTAAAAGATTGTTACAGAAACAAACAATGAAAGAATGACAATAAATATAACTGTTAAGAACGGTAATCATCAGCATGCGATAGTCACTTACATTCCCAGTGCAAAGTTCTGCTAGAATACATCCAAGTGACCATATATCTATCTTTTTGTCATAAGGTAGGCCCAGTATAACCTCAGGTGCACGGTAAGATCGCGATTGAACGTATGAGCATAGATGATCAGTCTCAAAACAGCTACTGCCAAGGTCAATGACCTTAATTTCACATCTACTATAGCTCTTCACCAATATGTTCTCTGGCTTCAGATCACAATGAATAAGACCAAGTCCATGCAAAAACTGCAGTGACTCCAGACACTGAATGGCTATTGACTGCAAAACGGATCCATCAAAGAAATAAATCAATTACCAGCATGAAAAGTTGATTCATGTCCAATTGCTTAGCGAAAATACTGAATCAGCATTAATTGGTGATAAAGCTTAATGATACCTGTAATCTTGGCATCGTAAAGTAAACCTCGCCTCCTGATTCTCTGTTAAACTTTTGAAATTCATACAAATTTGCCTTCAGAAGTTCACAAACTATCAACAAATGTTCCTGCAAACAAATACTTCAAGTAAGTTTGACAGAAAACAGAGCTGACTTCGTCACAGGACACCCTAATCTAAATTTGACAATGACTAAAGATAGCAACCCAATCATTCTAATGAATCGACTTGACAAAGAATCTCAAAGCCTTTTTTATTTACAAAATAAACTCAACTCCTAGACCTTCATAGTATCAACAAATAATCCTCCAATTGTGTTTGAAACAAGTGCAACACCAAACATGGCAAATTTCATTACAAGATGCAACGGACTGAGGGTAAAGGATTAGATCATTTGGCAAATGTGAATGATTGCAAAAACCAACAAATATGACAATTCTAATAGATCAAATGGCACAAGGATCTCCAACCCAGCCTTAATGCGTAGGAACTATAAATGTTAATCTACACAAGAAATCAATGCCAAGATAACTAGAGGAAATGTTTATAAAGAGAAGGCGAAAAACTGTTGAGCAAACGAAATAAATGTATCAACAAATTAACACTAACAGCTTATAATCAAGATCTCAAATTACCATAATGTACTGTTCATATATGCATCTTCAGTAAAAAAAATAGGAAAATGCTTCAGTAAAATAATTGGGAACATATATCTCAACCCTAAACTTGAAAAAAGTATACGCTCAATGAGAACTAAATGAGACCAAGAAGGGATCAGGAAAAGATTAAAAATATTCATACTTACCCGATAGTAGAAGTAATCATATAGACGCAGAAGGTGGTACTTGTCCGCAGGGTCATGCTTGTTTACATATTTCAGAAGCTTGATCTCATCAAGGCTCTGGTCGAAAAAATCTTTGTTGTTCTTAATGATTTTAACACACACGTCCATTCCTGTGTGTAAATCATGTGCCTGGATAGCTTTGCTGAACGCTGCTGATCCCAAATACTCCGTGACATGGTAACGACCAGCAATAACAGAATTGAGAACAACATGGAAATTTTTGTCTTCTTCGAAACCAGTTCTGTTTTAAAGTTTACAGAAGATAAATGTCAGAGTAAATAAGCATCTTTACACAGAAACAAATACACATTGTTCCATTCTAAATGTAAACACCAAGCACAAATAGAGAAGTAGGCCTGTCCATTTCCTTTTAAGCTTAACACAAATCAGGAATAAAAAAGAGCAATCAAGGAATCAAGGACTAAAAAAGATACCTATTTTTCCTATGCACGATCTTCAGATTGAAAGTTTCAAATTCTTCCTCCTGGGCCTTTATCTGCCTTACTTGTTCTTGCAATGCTGCTGCTTCCTCGTCATCTAACGTGGTACCGGTCTCCTCTTCTTGTGCATCATCTAGTTTCTGATGACGAGCATTCATTGTTTCCTCCACTTCATCATAAGTATTGTTCAGAGCAGACGATGCGCTTGAGTTTCTTGATCTAACAACATCAGAAGTCATTTCATCTCGAGAGCTCCTTAGGGAAGAGACACTGTTCCTTTTCTTCCATGTGGCAAGTGTATCATCTGATACCGTGCCATTTTGACAGTCATCAGGATCATTGATTGAATAATCATCCTTCTTTGACCATGAAGACTTAACATCTGATTCAGCATTTTTTCCAGAATGCAGTGGCGGTGGAAAAGAAAATCCACCATCACCATAAGCTGCTCCTGGTGGCATATTGCCCTTTTGGATATCATAGTTTATTTGGTCCTGTTTGGCTCCATTCGCATTAACCTTTTTCTTTTCCGTTTCTTGCTGAGAGTGTCTCTTTCCACTAACACTCAGATTACTTTCGTTGAAGTATTCTATGTCCCCTTCACTGCTTCCTCCAATCAGACTTTCACGCACCTCACTGCCAATGTCAGCAGCATCACTACTTATACCAACACCAATTGACCTGACTGAACCGTGCTGATCATCCTCAACAAAAGGGTCATCAGGATGAGGTCGTGCAGAATCATTAAGGAATTTCCCATTTCCTAACATGCCTAGTTCACTATTCTGTGACACAAAACCCTGCCATACTGGTTCAGAATGCATCAAATTTAGTTCTTCTGAATCCAAAAGTTGACCATCATACTGGGCTATCATATCATTATCAGGAATCCCATGTCCTATTGGCCGCTCCGAAGTACCTATCCGTGCGATGTTTTTCCCATGAAAATACTGCTCACCAGATATGTAAGAATCCTCTTCAACAAATGATTGGTCATCGTCATCATCCTTTGTAGGACGATCATGTCGATCAGCGCCACTTGTGTGACCAGTTGGCTTCTCATTGTCACTAGGATAGTCAATCTCATGTGCAAGAAACCAAGTTTCATCCTCAATTGGTTGTCGGGTGTAGCCAACATCGTCGTCATCGTCATACTCATCAGAGTCCCAATACTCATTTGGATACTCAAGCAAATCATCACCAAGTGTGTCAAAAACCATGTCAGGAGTATCCTCTGCAATGCCTTGGCTGACGGATAACCAACTACTGCCAACCGTGCGTCTTCCACCTGAATGTGTTAACATGTAGGTCAAGTGTTGAATGCCAAAAGATTAGCCAAACTCAGATAAGTGAACATACAGTAGAGCACTATAGCAGCTCTGAAGCATGGGAAAACACTCCTATATAGTTTCAGTATTTTCATCCTAGAGCAAGAAACATTTCACTGTTGCAAATTTGAATATCCATACTATCAAACATGAAATTTTCACACAGGTTGAGTCCTGGGTTCTCTTTTAGCTCGCATAAGATCTACAGGAAAATGTGAAATGAGCGGTACATATCCCTTTACAAGAGCATATGCTCTAAAAGACAAGTGCCCTTCAAATGCAAAGAAAAAGACGTACCATCAAAGATTCAATTTGCCTACTGATACTATCAAAGATCAAAGTTTCCAGAAGACTTGAGTTTTGAATTTTAAAAATCTCACATAAGATGACCACTAAATATTCCTTTGGGAAAAAGAAGGAACAGAACACAATTATAAAAGTATGGCATATGAGAGTGCTGCCAAAATATATAAAAGGTCATATGCTTTAAAGGCAAGTGTCCTTAAAATGTAAAAAAGGTCTCTCATTTGGCTCATGTGATAATGCCGTCAAACCATGCATGATTACTGAAGGATCAGACAATTGTATGTAGTATGTAGCATAGCAAGGATACAGGCTAATATGTCTGTCCAGAAACTTCAACAAAAGCAGAGTTTTGTCAGAAAATGTGATTTTTATTTTGTCACAAAAAACTCTCCACACAAGAACTCTAACAAATAACCTGCTTCAGCTGATGTCCTTGTTCTCTATCAAAGGCATATACAGTACAAATCATGTTATCTCAAGCTTGCTGTCCTACAGAACCAAGATGACAATCCTGGTGATTTGGTCTGGACAACTTCTAGGTCAAGGAGAGTTGTTATTCGCTCAATAGACAATTAGAAGGATAAACAAACAAGTTTGGCACAAACCGACACAAAATAAAGCTGCAGAGTTCACAAAAGGGGACAACGGCAATGACTCTAGAACAATTACTTCCCAAGAAGCGAAGTGGACAATTGTTACAAGTTCATTAAAACTGTAAACAAAACCATTCAAGTCGTAAGAGACTTCACAATTTCTATTGTCATATGCTCATGTTCAAGACAAAGAAAAATAGAATAAATATCTCGAACTAGTGCCTGTATAGTCATCTTCCTAATTGTGATGCTGTAATGTGCACAATTTTCTACAAATCTTTGTAATGTTCAGTTGTTCACACAAAGAAGGGCCAAATGTACTAAAAGTTGCAGTTTCCTGTGGTAGGTATGAGCTACACAGTCGCAGTTCTGTAGAAAAAAATATAGTAGGTTTTGTAAATATGTACACAGAGCAATCTGCTGTGCAGCTCAAGAGTAAGGTAGAATCAATTTGCAGCTACTGTTGTAATTAAAAGATGATCATGTTGCCATGTCACTATCAAATTTGTAAACAAAATACCTGATGATGTAATGTCCTGCCCAATGGGAACATTAAGATAAGACCCAATCATAAAGACATGGTCAGTACTAGGGTCGTTGGATCCAGATCCATGATGATCGATCTTCTCCTCCCAGTTCATATTAACAAGCTTATCCTCAGACTTGAGCCGCACAGGAGGCAACTTTGGAAACTCCTCACGTTGGCTATTTCCCATGAGCTGCAGATCGAAGCATCGGTCGGCAACGTGGTCTACAATACTCTGGGGCTTCCCTGAGTAATACTGCCTGCTCCCCTCATCAGGCTGCCTCTTTGCTGCTTTTCCCGAACCATCGGCATTGACGCTCTTCTTCATATATTTCCTCTCATTTCCATCCTGGTGCGCACTATGGTAACTAGACGACGGGATCTCTGTAGGAAATGGAAGCACCGTCTTGACTGCATAGCCATTCAAGGGCTCCTCCTTTTCTGGGACCAGATTCTTGTCACTCGAATGGCCTGGTTCACTGACTTCACTTCTCCCCACGGTGTCAACTTTCCCCTTCCCTCTTCCAAACGAAACCTTCTGCTCCAGCACCGGACCAGGCTGCTCGGTCCCAACACCCCGGTCCCTCTTCTCAGTTAACGATGTGCGGCGATGCCTTGGCACCTCCTCTGACACCAGAAGCTCGGCCAGCTGCTCCACGGTGCTGTTGGCAATGCTGAAGTTCCACGGGTACAGATCCCCTGTGTTGCTGTTCTCCAGAGGCAGGCCAATCCCCAGCCCCTTCTTCCCATCAGATCCATTCGCCAGGCCTCCGACATCAATCTCCTTGACAATGAACTCCCTGGACGAGTCGGCGCTCCTCACGGAAGAAGCGGCGCCTCTCGGCCCTGCGGTGGAGCCCGCCTCGGAGCCGTCCCGCTCGTCCTCCTCCTTGGGCGAGGGCTCGGCCGCGCGCCTCTGCCCGTTGGTGGCGCTGAGCTCCCCGCGGAGGGCGGCCTCGGCCTTGGCGAACCGGTTCTTCTTGAGGAACTCCAGCACCAGATCGATGTTCTCCGCCATGGTTCCCTCCAATATCCGCAGCGAGACCGGGCAGAATGCTTGGCAGGAGGCGCCGCCAAGCTAAAAGGCCGCGCTTTGCAGAGCCCGGACCCGGCCAAATCGGCCGATTCGAAGCTTCGAGCCCTCGGGGACTTGCGAGGCCACAGAATGCGCCGCCGCGCCGCCGAAAGCCCCGCGAATCGAGCCCCGGAGCTCCCCGGAGCCGCGCTTCCGCGACAGCAAGAAGAAGAGCAAAGAGCCAATCCCTAGGGCGAAGCGAAACCGCAGCGGCGCTCCGCGGAGCGAGCAAGCGAGTGAGGAAGCACGAATCCGCGGGAGCCCGGCGGCGGTCGAGTCGCGGGAGGAAAATCCTAGCCGTCCCCTGGGCCCCAGCCTCAACCCCGTCCGGTCGGCCGCGAGCGGGGGGGAGCGGCAGGCAAAGGCAGGGCAGGGCGGGGCGGAGGAGGAAGGGAGGGGTGGACTAGGGGGGCGGGAGGCG
>NC_041386.1:573933598-573945498 GCF_002162155.2 Triticum dicoccoides | reverse complement strand
GGCGCTGGGCAGATCGAGGGCGGGGGCGGCGGGGCGGCGGCGCGGGGGCATTGGGGATCAGGGGGCGGCCGGCGTGGCTGGGGACAGCATATTCGCAGTGGTGGTGGTGTGGCGAGACGCGAAAAGAAAGAAATGTTTTTTTTCCCTGCTCCGTTTCGGCTGTGGTTTGTGGCTTGCGCTTGCGGCCCGGCGGCGAGGGGAATAGGGGATCGATCCGGGGTGGGGAATCGAATCGAGGAGGGATTTGTGGGGGGGTGGCGGATAACAAATCCTTTTTTCTCTCTCGCGTTCCGTGTGTGTGTGTGTGTGTACGTTGCAATTTGCGATTGGGCGGTCGTTCAAAATTGGTCCCTGTTCCGCGTGGCGAGTGTGACCGTTCGGCGCTTTCATTGGCCTCGCGGGGATGGATGGATTGCCCTAAGCAAAAGGGATCCCTCCCAGGTATCTCGCTGTAAAGTGCATCTTCGATGCCCTAGCCTCTTATCTAGACACTACTAGAGCTTACGAAATGTGCAACTTTTGCTTCCCGTCTAGTACTACATACAAAGTGAAGAAGAATGTGTGACTTCACTCAGATTCCATGCAAGGTTCTACTATATGAGAACACATATAGATACTCATAAAAAGGTTGTGTAGAGATAGACGTTTTCCCGCGGTCTAGATAATTTGCGTCTGATGCATTATGATTCCACGTTTATACGAGAAATAGACCCTGGGAAAATGAAAATAGAAGCCCTTCCGCGAAAGAAAGCATCGTGAATGGCTGTTTTTTTGTTCGTGTTTTTCTTGCATCAAGGAATTTGTATCTTTTCTTTTTTAACTCTGAGGGGTTTGCCTCTAATGTGTTTACGATTACACATAAAGCTTTGTAAGAAAACAAGACCCATCTCTCATAATAATAATAATAAACAATAATAATCGAGACACCGCGAATAGAAATAGAAGCCATTCCGCGACAAAAAAGTGGCGTGGATAGTGGATTTCAAGGCCTACCTAGGTATATCACGTTTAGTGGGGGTGAGTGACGGCAGCACGCTCTTTGTTTCTATCCAAACTCTCTATGATACGTGTAGAGTCACCTCCACAGTCACACCCTCTCCCTTTTGTCGGCGGATATTCTAGCCTGTGTGAAACATGACGACAAAGCATCCAGCAATGGTGCCTTTTGTCGGGTCACGGTGGGTGGATTCAAGATGGAAGGGGTGATGACCGCACACTTAGCTCCATGAATGAGCATCCCTCTATGGTATCTTATTTGTTTCAATTGGCATTTTCCTTAAGCCTTCAATGCCTTCCTTATAACAGACAAAGAAAACAAGGGAGAGTGTGGTATTATTTTTTCCCGCGAATGAAAAGCTTTCATTCATTATTAGATCGTTCATACAATCTGATTGGCATAAAGTGTCAATCGCCTCAGGGTCTGACAGTCGTGCGGGGCAGGCATATCTACCCATCTAGGAAAGAGCATGACTAACATGCTTCTGTTTAGGGTATATAATAAATGAATAAAATTATGTGAAGTATCCCTTTCTCTTTGACAGTGTATAGCATCCTAGAGATATTTAAACTAGGTTTGCTCCTAATTTTAAAAAGTAGTGTAAGGGAATGGTGTTGGGACGGGAAGCCTAGCAAAGGGCCTCAGTGGCGTCGGGTTCGACCTGAGGGTTTTTCCATCAAACTTTTTTGTTGGCGCGAGGGGGCTACCTCATAGCGAACCAGTCATTCAGCGAATCAACATGTTGTTGGATGGTTAGGAGGACAATGGTATCCCCAACCTACTAGGGTTCAAATCCTGGTGCTCGCATTATTTCTGAATTTACTTCAGGATTTACGCCGATGCGTGTTTAGTGGAGGAGACGTTCTCATCGACTACGATGCGCCTATGATGACTTCGTCAATCTCGAGATGATATGCCAGCTCAGTCTCTCAGAGGTGCTCATATGGGTAGGATCTGCGTGTGTGTTCATAGAAATGAGTGTATGTGTATATATAAGTGTCTGCGTCTGTACTGTGTTATAAATAAAGCGAGCCAGTCATTTGCTCCAACCCCTCCCTAGCTCGAACGTCTGACACATACTGGAGTCTTGTTTATAAAAGAGAGAAAGAAACCGATGAAGTGCGGTACATAATAAGAAAATAAAACTATTTGGCTAGGTAGGTCACGTTCGGTGGGGCTGAGTGACGGCACCATGCTCTTTGTATCCAAACTATCAAGATACTTGTAAAGCCGCCTTCCTTGTTGCACTCTCTACCCTTTGTTGACGAAGATTCTAGCCTATGTGGAACATGATGACAAAGCAACGTCATACTAGCAGTGGTGCCTTCTGTCAGGTCACGATGGGTGTGATGAAGTTGTTGGCCTCGAGGGGTGGATTCAAGGCGAAAGGGGTGATGGCCGCACGCTTAGCTATGTGAACAAGCATATCCCTCTTTGTGGCGCCTTATTTGTTTCAATTGGCATTTTCTTTCACCATAAAGAGAGAGGCCCTTAATGTTTTCCTTATAAAGAGAAACAAAACAGTGGAGTATAGTACTTGTTTTTCGTGAATTGAAAATTTTCATTCGTTAAGGATCGCTCATACAATCTGATTGGCGTAGAGTGCCAATCTCATGAGGGCCTACCCGCCCGCCAGGTAGACAGTCATGCAGGCAGGGATCTACCCATCTTAATAAGAACATGACTAAAATGGTTCTCCTCATGGTGCATATAATTAGAAGGGTTTTTATCATTTATGCCACCGGTTGTGTCCCACTACTCAGTTTTGCCACTAGAAATTTCAAAAGCTCAAAAATGACATCGCTTCGTTAGATACATGCTCAAAAATGCCATTAGACAGTGATCTCAAATCTTTTTTGCCATGTTATAATGACATAAATACCTATGGACCAACATGCCAGCTTTCCCTCTATCTCACTACAATAAAGTGTGAGGCCTACTTGATCCCAACAACGTTCTTATTTTTCTGTAAAATTATTCGTTTGGTTACTCCTGACAAGTGGGTCCACACTTATCGTTGTGAGATAGAGAGAACTGACATGTGGGTCTAGACTTATTTTTGTCATATAATATGATCAACGGGTTTGACGTGAAAATAACAATGTCTAATGGCATTTTTGAGCAAACATCTAACGAAACGATGGCAATTTTGAGCAAGCATCTCACAGATCGATGGCATTTTTGAGTAGCTGTAACTTCTAATAGCAACTGAGTAGTGAGACACAACTAGTGGCATATGCTGAAATTTGAGATGGGCTCTAGGCCCATATAGCAATTTCTGATAAATCTCTAAGAGCCCATGTGGGTTATATGGCACTAGGTGTAGTGGGAAGTTTAGTCCCACCCGAAAGTGGAAGAGAAGTTGGACCTCCTTACAAGGGTTTCTCTTCTACATGCTATTGGAGCTTGAGAAGGGAAGAGGCCCTCGCGCACTCCTCCGCCGCCGCCCGCCTCGCCGCGCCGCGGGTTGCGGGATTGAGCCGAACCGAGCTCACACCTACGCGCTTATTTTTGACAGTCACTAATGGAGAGTTCTCTAACAGCTGGGCCACGATCTGAGACGTCGGATCGTGGGCTATCACGGACTCGGACGTGGGGCGAGCCCACGTCTCTCGACGCGGCTGCGCCTATATAAGTGTGCGGTGTCTCCTAACCCTAGCTGCCATGAACAAATCACATCTGCTCCCACGCGCATGCCCATCGTCGTTCCCTTGCTGCTACTGCCGCCGGTGACTCCATCCCGTCCGCCGCGTACACGGTCGACGGGAGAGCAGGTCTCCGAAACCACGCCCTTCTGGTTCCTGTACGGGGTGAGGGGCGAATAGGTTTTTGGGCAGCGATTACGCGACTGCTCGCTTCCGATCGTCTACTTCCTATACGTCTGCATCGCCTTCATCATCACCATGTCCACCGACGCCGAACATGCCGCCGTCGAGAAAGATGAAGCTGACAAGAAGGCCGCCGAGGACGCCGCTGCTGCCATCAAAGCCGCGGCCTCTGCATGGCCTACTGGAGGGCATAACTCGTTTATCCCGCTCCTACTGTTTTCTGTTTTAACCATGCTAGCGTTATACGTAGATCTTTCTGCAATTAGCGTAGTATGTGCTAGCTTGACTAAATATCAGTATGCATTTATTTGTGTTAATGCCATGCTAGTGATTTACTCGTGGATTAATTTAATTGAGAAATTGCCTATTTACTCAACAATCCAAAAACCTATTATGTGTATCTGTTTTTGGGGCAGGCTCATGAGATAAGTTTACCAGTTCATATTTTCGGCAAGTGGCTTTGCCGCTGCACTGAAACCGGATAAATTTACCGGTTCATATTTTAAGCGTCGACAGACTAAGACCACTTTATGGCTCACGGCTATGAACATGTTCTGGGTCACCGGTGTCTTGACGGGAACGATTGCTCCTGAACAGGAGAAGGCATTCAAGGAGGCCACCGTTGTGTTCCTCGGAGCAGTTCTTAGCGTGATCGGAGATAAACTGGTCGACGCATATTTACATGTGCATGTCGCCAAGGACTTGTGGGAGGCGCTCGAATCTAAGTTCGGGGCCGCCGATGCCGGGAGCGAGATGTATATTATAGAGCAGTTCCACGATTACAAGATGGTTGAAAACCGTCCTGTATTGGAGCAGGCTCATGAGATAATATGCATTATTAAGGAGCTTGAACTTCTTAAGTGCGAGTTATCGGACAAGTTTGTCGCAGGCTGCGTAATCGCTAAGCTCCCTAATTCCTAGAGGAACTTTGCCACCACTCTGAAACATCAGAGGCGTGAATTCTCTGTGGAGGATGTCATTGGCCATCTGAGTGTTGAGCATAATTCAAGGGCAAAGGACTCGCACGGAAAAGGGGCCGAAGGGACTTCTGTCGCCAACATGGTGAACCAGAAGAACTTCAACTCCCACAAGCCCAAGGGAAAGAACGGTGTCCAACACAATACCGACTTTAAGAAGAAGGGTAAGAAGACCTTCAAGAAGAACAAGAAGTATGAGGGCTGCTTTACTTGTGGTTCGGTTGAACATTGAGCCAACAAGTGCCCAAACAAGTCCGTCAACATGATTGTGGACAACAATGAGAATGGTGCACCTGGGTACGGTAATTTATTTACTGTTTTTTCAGTGTTCCAGCCCACCGATTGGTGGGTGGACACAAGTGCAGGTGTACATGTGTGTGCTGACATTTCATTGTTCACTTCTTATCAGGTCATAGGCCATGGGTCCGTGTTGATGGGGAATGGCGCGAGTGCTTCTGTTCATGGTGTTGATACGGTCGATCTGAAGTTTACTTCGGGAAGGATCGTGCAGCTGAAGAACGTGCAGCATGTCCCCGCCATCAAGAAGAACCTCGTTAGTGGCTCCCTCCTATGTAGAGAAGGGTTTAAGTTGGTTTGCGAGTCTAATAAATTAGTTGTTACGAAATATGGACTCTTTGTTGGAAAAGGTTATGAGAGCGGAGGGATGTTTTGCCTTTCCCTCGCAAATTTTTGTAATAAAGTCGTGAACCATGTTCATTCGAATGTTAATGAATCTGAAGTTTGAAATTCATGTCTTTGTCACATTAGTTTCGGTGTTATGACGCGGCTAGCCAAGTTGGATTTAATCCCAAGTTTTACTTTAGTCAAAGGTTCGAAGTGCCTTTCATGTGTGCAAGCTAAGCAACCTCGCAAGCCTCACAAGGCCGCGGAGGAGAGACACTTGGCACCATTCGAACTCATACATTCTGATCTTTGTGAGATGAATGGTGTGTTGACTAAAGGTGGAAAGAAATACTTCATGACATTGATAGATGATTCCACTAGATATTGCTATGTGTATCTGTTAAATACTAAAGATGAGGCTCTACACTACTTTAAAATCTATAAGGCAGAAGTCGAGAATCAACTTGAAAAGAAAATTAAACGAGTCCGGTCAGATTGTGGTGGAGAGTACTTCTCGAGTGAGTTTGATTCCTTCTGTGCGGAACATGGCATTATTCATGAGAGGACGCCTCCCTATTCACCCCAGTCAAACGGGGTTGCCGAGCGGAAAAATCATACTCTAACTGATTTGGTTAACGCCATGTTAGATACATCGGGTTTATTCAAGGCATGGTGGGGGGAGGCTATATTGACGGCATGTCATGTCCTGAATAAAGTTCCGACAAAGGATAATGAGATCACTCCCTATGAGAAATGGGCAAAGAGAAGGACAACACTCTCGTACTTGCGTACTTGGGGCTATTTGGCGAAAGTCAATGTGCCGATCCCCAAAAAGCGTAAGCTTGGACCAAAGACGGTGGACTGTGTTAATTTGGGCTATGCTAAGAACAACGTTGGCTATAGATTTCTAGTAATGAAATCTGAGGTACCTGACCAGAAGGTCGGTACAATTATGAAGTCTAAGGATGCTACATTCTTCGAGGATATTTTTTCTATGAGAGATATGCAAAGCACTTCTAAACAGAAATCTGAGGAGACTCCTGAACCTGCCATCCCTATGGAATATTATGAACAAACACATGATGAAAATCCCGAGGAGGATGACGAGGAAACCCTTGGTAGGGGCAAGAGACAAAGGACTGCAAAGACCTTTGGTGTTGATTTCTTCGTGTACCTCGTGGATGATACTCCTACTTCTATTTCAGAAGCGTATGCCTCTCCAGAAGCTGACTACTGGAAGGATGCGGTCCGTAGCGAGATGGATTCCATCATGGCTAACGGGACATGGGAGATTGATGAGCGCCCCTATGGTTGCAAACCATTGGGATGTAAGTAGGTATTCAAAAAGAAGCTTAGGCCCAATGGTACGATTGAAAAGTACAAGGCTAGGCTTGTGGCCAAGGGTTATGACCAGAAAGAAGAGGAAGATTTCTTCGATACTTATTCACCTGTGGCTAGACTGACCACCATTAGAGTATTACTCTCGTTGGCGGCCTCGCATGGTCTTCTCGTCCACCAGATGGATGTTAAGACGACTTTTCTGAATGGAGAGCTAAATAAGGAAATCTAAATGCAACAGCCAGATGGCTTTGTGATAGATGGTCAGGAAAGAAAGGTGTGTAGGTTGCTGAAATCTTTATATGGCCTGAAGCAAGCACCTAAGCAATGGCATGATAAGTTTAATACAACTCTGACATATGTTGGTTTCGTTGTTAATGAGGCTGACAAATGTGTATACTATCGCCATGGTGGGGGCGAAGGAGTTATACTGTGCTTGTATGTTGATGGCATACTAATATTCGGAACCAACCTCAAAGTCATTGAGGAGGTCAAGTCGTTTCTGTCTCAGAACTTTGAGATGAAAGACCTTGGTGTGGCTGATGTTATCTTGAACATCAAGCTATTGAGAGATAATGAGGGTGGGATTACACTTCTGCAATCCCACTATGTTAAGAAGGTGCTGAGTCATTTTGGATATTCAGACTGCACACCATCTCAAACACCATATGATCCTAGCGTGTTGATTCGAAAGTCCAAAGGCACGACTATAGATCAATTGAGATACTCTCAAATCATTGGTTCACTGATGTACCTAGCGAGCGCAACGAGGCCTAACATCGCGTTTGCTGTGAGCAAACTGAGCCGGGTTTTTTTTCCAAACCGGGTGATGTACATTGATATGCTGTTGAAAGAGTTATGCGCTATCTGAAAGGTACTATGAACTATGGACTTCACTATACGGGATACCCGTCGGTACTTGAAGGGTATAGTGATGCAAATTGGATCTCTGATGCTAATGAGATGAAGGCCACAACTGGGTATATGTTTACTCTTGGAGGTGGCGCTGTTTCCTGGAAAAGTCTTGCAAGCAAACGATCTTAACGAGATCGACAATGGAAGCAGAATTAACAGCATTAGACACATCTGATGTCGAAGCAGGATGGCTTTGAGATCTTTTGATGGACTTGCCATTGGTTGATAAACCGGTTCCGGCTATCCTTATAAACCGCGATAATCAGACTGTCATCACCAAGGTGAAAAGTTCAAAGGACAACATGAAGTCTAACAAACACATAAGAATGAGATTAAAGGCTGTCAGAAAATTAAGAAACTCCGGAGTGATAGCGTTGGAGTATGTCCATACGGCTAAGAATCTGGCAGATCCCTTTACGAAAGGGCTATCACATGTAGTGATAGATAATGCATCGAGGGAGATGGGTATGAGACCCACATGAGTTGCCATGGTAGTAACCCAACCTATGTGATCAGAGATCCCGTGAATTAGGACCTGGGAAAACAAGCCAGTGGTGAACTGAGGAGAGTAACTATACTAACTCACTCCGTTGGAGATGCAATACTCTCGATACTATATGGTAGGATGACTACTGTCTTAGTGTATTCCGAAGCTTATATAAGCAAGATGCTATCCTACAGAGCGATCTTTAGAGGAACACACCTATATGAGCCCGACTGCTGGTCACAGTCTATGAGATTGGGGTGATCTCTAGTAAGCTCATGAATAGGCCAGGAGTGTGACTTATATGCTTCACCCGAGGGGTCAGCCTTCGGCACCCTAGTACTAGTAAGACATGTGGTGAAACTTCTTTACGCCAAACTGACAATTTAAGGCATAGTCCATTGTTCAATTGTGAAGGAGTGTAACTACTTGCTCTAGGTGAAGCTCAACCTTAACAGGTCTTCACTGAAACAATGGTATATCTAAACAGTAGTTGAAATAGAGGACACAATGGGCCCTTGAGATCTGATGGTGGATTGCTGAAATTTGAGATGGGCTTTAGGCCCATATAGCAATTTCTGAAAAATCTCTAAGGCCCCATGTGGGTTATATGGCACTAGGTGTAGTGGGAAGTTTAGTCCCACCCCAGAAGTGGAAGAGGAGTTGGACCACCTTATAAGGGTTTCTCTTCTACATGCTATTGGAGCTTGAGAAGAGAAGAGGCCCTCGCGCACTCCTCCTCCGCCGCCCGCCTCGCCACGCCGCGCCGCGGATTGCGGGATTGAGCCGAGCCAAGCTCACACCTACACGCTTATTTTTGCCAGTCACTAATGGAGAGTTCTCTGACAGCTGGGCCACGATCCGAGATGTCGGATCGTGGGTTGTCACGGACTCGGACCTGGGTCGAGCCCACGTCTCTCCACGCATAAGTGTGCGGTGTCTCCTAACCCTAGCCGCCACGAACAGATCACATCTGCTCCCACGCGCACGCCCACCGTCGTTCCCTTGCTGCTGCTGCCGCCGGTGACTCCATCCCGTCTGCCGCGTACACAGTCGACGGGAGAGCAGGTCTCCGAAACCACGCCCTTCTGGTTCCTGTACGGGGTGAGGGGCGAATAGATTTTTGGACAGCGATTACGCGACTGCTCGCTTCCGATCGTCTACTTCCTCTACGTCCGCGTCGCCTTCATCATCACCATGTCCACCGACGCCGAACGTGCCGCCGCCGAGAAAGCTGAAGCCGACAAGAAGGCCGCCGAGGACGCCGCTGCTGCCACCAAAGCCGCGGCCTCTGCATGGCCTAGAGGAGGGTATAACTCGTTTATCCCGCTCCTACTGTTTTCTGTTTTAGTCATGCTAGTGGTATACGTATATCTTTCTGCAATTAGCGTAGTATGTGCTAGCTTGACTGAATATCAGTATGCGTTTATTTGTGTTAATGACATGCTAGTGATTTACTCGTGGATTAATTTAATCGAGAAATTGTCTATTTACTCAACAACATAAATGATAAAAACAAAACAAACATGTGAAGTATCCCTTCGTTTTTGATTGCGTATAGCATCCTAGATATATTTAAAAAATAGGTTTCTTTATAATTTAGTGTAAAAGGGGCCTATCAAAGTTTTCCTAAGTCTCCGCCATGCTAAGTTGTTTTATAGAGAAGATGCCAAATATAATTTGCAAACAAGCGAGTAGTGCATTGGCTAGAGCCTGTCCGTTCCACTGCGTAGGCCACTATTCGCTTCCCAGGACCTGCTCATTTTCCTTCTCCTTTTTGTCGCCCACCTCCTCCCGGGTGCGCGTTCATTTCGTCTTTTCTTTTCTTTTCTTATTTCTTTTTTTGTTTTCCTTCTTTAAATTATTTTGTTGCGTGAGGGGATTCGTTCGCTCCAGCTCCTCGAGCCTTGCTTATAAAAGAGAGAAAGAAAGCATGATATCAAAAAAATAAAACCGATGGAGTCAGGACCGGTCCTGACATTTCAGGGCCCGGGGCGAGACAAGAATTGGGGGCCCTTAGCCTTAATGTAATCATCAAAATATTGACATATATTCTACTCCCTTCGTTCTGAATTATTTGTCTAGATACGGATATATCTAGACTCATTTTAGTGCTAGATACCTCCGTATCTAGACAAATCTAAGACAAGTAATTCGGAATGGAGGGAGTATATACTAAAAACACTTGAGATGCATCCAAAACCAATATTTATAATAAATAACTTATATATATTACCTAAAAAAGTATAACATTCGATAGATGCAAAGTCATTGATGATCATACCAATATCCATATCTTCCAGCAATTTCTACATGGAAAACAAACTTTTGCTAGAGGCATATGTTAGATAATATATCTCTCAATCCTAATAAATGACAGAATTGTAAAACACACTACAATTAGAATTTAGAACTAAACATACATTTGCTATATGTGGTACACATCGATCCATCCAATATTTAAGATGATGGAAATTACACACCTTGAGGATTTGGCTAGTTAGGAACGGTCAAACTGGCGAACTAGCAGGAGCATCCAGAAGGATTTGATCGAAGCAGGGACTGGACCAGCAGCGGTAGAGAGGATAGCAAGGGCCGCTCACCGGCCCTCGATGTCTGTAGAGGGCGGCAGCGAATTGTTGAACACATTCGGTGTAACGCCCTCGATGCGGCTATATCTCCCACGTGTCGAAGCACGACTTAAAGGCATAACCGCATTGAAAGCAATGTCGCAAGTGAGGTAATCTTCACACAACCCATGTAATACATAAGGGAAAGAGATACATAGTTGACTTACAATCGCCACTTCACACAATTACATGAATAAAGCATTACATCATCCAGATACAATCAAGGTCCGACTACGGAACCAAAATAAAAGAAGAACCCCAAATGCGACAAAGGTCCCCGATCGACCCCAACTGGGCTCCACTACTGATCAACTAGAACGAAACAACACAAAGGGCAAGATCTTCATCGAGCTCCTCCTTGAGCTTGGTTGCGTCACCTGCTCGGTAACATAGGCACCTGCAAACTGGTTTTGGAAGTATCTGGTGAGCCACGGGGACTCAGCAATCTCGCACCCGCGAGATCAAGACTATTTAAGCTTATAGGAAGGATGGAGTAATGAGGTGGAGCTGCAGCAAGCGACTAGCATATATGGTGGCTACAATCGCAAAAGAGAGCGAGAAGAGAAGGCAAAGCACGGTCGATAAAAGTATGATCAAGAAGTGATCCTATAGCAACCTACGTCAAACATAACTCCAACACCGTGTTCACTTCCCGGACTCCGCCGAGAAGAGACCATCATGGTTACACACACGGTTGATGTATTTTAATTAAGGTCAACTTCGGGTTTTCTACAACCGGACGTTAACAAATTCCCATCTGCCCATAACCGCGGGCACGGCTTTCGAAAGTTCAAATCCCTGCAGGGGTGTCCCAACTTAGCCCATGACAAGCTCTCACGGTCAACGAAGGAATAGACCTCCACCCGGGACACTCCGATCAGACTCGGTATCCCGGTACAACAAGACATTTCGACAGGGTAAAACTAAACCAGCAACACCGCCCGAATGTGCCGACAAATCCCGATAGGAGCTGCACATATCTCTTTCTCAGGGCACACTCAGATGAGCGCTCCATACAACTAAAACCAAACCTCGAGTTTCCCCGAGGGGGCGCTGCACAGGACTCTAGTTCGGACCAACACTCAGAGGAGCACTGGCCCGGGGGGG
>NC_041386.1:573560801-573563192 GCF_002162155.2 Triticum dicoccoides | reverse complement strand
CACTTTCAGGATGACATCTATCCCAGTGGTTAGCCAACATGTGTTTCCTCCGGCCAATGAGAATTTTACACGTGGAAAATCCTCATTGGTCTGGGCTGTTAGCGGGTTATCGGATCCAAAACGGACCCGATAGCTTAACGGCGTTCCGTTATGGTGGATGCCACGTGTCGGTCACCCTTGATGAAAGCACTTCCATGACGCGCGATTTATCGTCATGGAAGTGGACACTTCCGTGATGATAATTTTGGTAATGTCAGGGAACACTTCTACGACAGCACAAGTATGACTATCTTGATTCTGTCATAAAATTGTTATGGATGTACATGCATGACAGAAAACGTGACCTACTCTGACAAACACGTATCATCACGGAAGTGTCTTTTTTTTGTAGTGCTAGGAGGAGGACTCCTCCCCCTCCTTGGCGCCCCCAAGGTCGGCCGGCCTCCCCCTTGCTTCTTTATATACGGGGGCAGGGGGCACCCTAGAACACACAAGTTGATTGTTTCCAGCCGTGTGCGGTGCCCCCTCCATCATAGTCCACCTCGGTCATATCGTCGTAGTGCTTAGGCGAAGCCCTGCGCCGGTAGCTTCATCATCACCGTCATCACGCCGTCGTGCTGACGAAGCTCTCCCTCGACACTCTGCTGGATCGTGAGTTCATGGGACGTAACCGAGCTGAACATGTGCAGATCGCGGAGGTGCCATACGTTCGGTACTAGGATCGGTCGATCGTGAAGACGTACGACTACATCAATCGTGTTGTCATAACGCTTCCGCTTTCGGTCTATGAGGGTACGTGGACAATACTCTCCCCTCTCGTTGCTATGCATCACCATGATCTTGCGTGTGCGTAGGATTTTTTTTTTGAAATTACTGCATTCCCCAACAGCTATCCTATGGTGATCTCCGTGTCGCGCAAGCGTGAGGGATCCCCGTTGTAGGGTTTGCAATATGTTCATGATTTTCTTATGGTGGGTGGCGTGAGTGACAGAAACACAGACCCGAGTAAGTAGGTTGTTTGCGTATGGGAATAAAGAGGACTTGATACTTTAATGCTACGGTTGGGTTCTATCTTAATGATCTTTAGTAGTTGCGGATGTTTGCTAGAGTTCCAATCGTAAGTGCATATGATCCAAGAAGAGAAAGTATGTTAGCTTATGTCTCTCCCTCATATAAAATTGCAATACTCATTACCAGTCTAGTTATCGATTACCTAGGGACAAATAACTTTCTTGTGACAAAAATCTCTCTACTAAAACTAACTTAGTTGTTTCTTTATCTAAACAACCCCTGGATTTTATTTACGTGCTCTTTATTATCTTGCAAACCTAGCCTTCAACACCTACAAAGTACTTCTAGTTTCATACCTGTTCTAGGTAAAGCGAACGTAAAGCATGCATGGAGTTGTATCAGTGGTTGATAGAACTTGAGGGAATATTTGTTCTACCTTTAGCTCCTCGTTGGGTTCGACACTCTTACTTATCGAAAGAGGCTACAATTGATCCCCCTATACCTGTGGGTTATCACTGTACAACCAGTGCCACTGCGCCTGGTGCACCAGAATATGCAAGCGCTGCTTGGCGGGGCGGGCAGGCATTGACGGCGGCAGCGGAGGAAGCGCGTGGGAGGAGGAAACGTCGGGTGTGAACATCCCCTTGCTCTTGCCAGAGCCGCTGAAGAAACCCATGTCTAGGGTTTGGTTGTCGCCAGCGAGGGAGCACGTGTGGGGCTAGATGTGGACCTATAGTGGAAGCGGATGAGCCCCATCCCCCCGTGCACGCGTGGATTAAAAAAGAACGGCCTCCCGACGCTTCCACTGGCTGACGCATGGGCCCGTGGTAGGTGACCGTTGTAAATATGACTGCGTTCGATGGTTGACCGACCAACATGTGGGGTCGTGGCGGACACCGAGGGGACACGCGGCGCATCCGCTTCATGTCCGCGTCGACGCATTTCAGGCCCGCGGACACACAGCGGGTGTGTTTTGGGTTTGGATCGACGCGTTGGACCGACATTTTTGTCTGCTTCGACCTAAACGGATATGGACGAACGAAATGGGTCGCGCGGTTGGAGTTTCTCTGAGAGCATCTCCAATAGACAGTCCATATGTAAAAATAACCAACTTTTAAAGCTCCGAGAGCAAAAGGTGCTGCTCCAACAGACGGTCTATATATGTAAAAAAGAATTGGATCACCGCCTTCCGGAGATGTAAAAACTCCGTGATGCAAATTTACATCAGAGATACAACTGATATAAGCCGTAGCCGCCCGCCAAATGACCAACCACCAGTTCATTCCCCTTCCGCCTCGCGCCCGCCTGCCCGCGACCCCCACCCGCCCGCGACCCGCCCTGACGCCGCCCCGCCGTAGATCCAACCCCCGCCGTCGATTC
>NC_041386.1:573525706-573560469 GCF_002162155.2 Triticum dicoccoides | reverse complement strand
GCCTCCGCCCCGTCCCGACCCTGTCCGCCTCCTCTCCGGCAGCCTCCACCTTCGGTCCATCCTCTGCCCGGCCCCGCTCCGTCCGCCGCCCCGCTCTGTCCGTCTCCGCCCCGCACCGCACGCCCCCGCCCTGCTCGGCCGCCGCCCACTCCCCGATGGCGCCGAAGAAGACGCCGAAGGGCAAGTCCGGTTTCTTCGGCGTGAGGGCGAAGCCCTCCGGGAACTTCGGAGTGGAGTTCTCCGACGCCGGCGGCGTTGGTGGCTCGGCACGTGTCCCGCCGCCGATGAGGCCGCGCGTGCCTACGACATGGCAGTGTGGCGTGCTGGACGGCCGAAGACGGACCTCAACTTCCCGGAGGTCGAGACCTAGGCGGTGGTGGATTGGCTCGTGCCGTAGGGCATCCGGATGGAGGAGATGTCGGCGAAGAAGACGTATAAGAGACCGGCGGTTGTCGTCGCTCCCGGCGAGAGCGACGAGGCGGCGATGTCTCGGTTTGCGCAAGAGCATCCGCAGTATGTCCAGGCCGAGTTGGAGCACTACTGGAAGCTCGAGGCAAAAAAGAAGGGGGTGAAGAAGGAGGACGAGGCCGGCCCTCGACTGTGATCCCTATCGAGTCGTCGGATGAGGACTGGGGTGACTCCGAGGAGGAGGACGAGGGGTGTGATTGCCCGACCAAGGACGAGTTCTGGGAGGAGTTCCGCAGCTCCGACGACGAGTAGTAGTTTCATCTAGTAGTTCGAATAAGTAGTAGTTGAATTTATGTATGAAACTATGTTGAAATTCATGTTTGAACTATGTTGAGATGAAGTTATAGTTGGTCGTTTTAATCTTTGTTTTGGACCATCTGTTGGAGTTGCTTTTTTATTTACATATCCGTTTTGGACCATCTGTTGGAGTTGAGCCTTTTTCGAACATGTAAAAAGCATTTTTGGTGCTTCAAATTTGGACTATCATTGATTTGGAGCACCAAAATATACATCATCAATCGGAGATGCTCAAAGTACGCTTGCCAAAACTAAAAAGGGAATCTTTCCCTAATAATAAACCAAGTACGTCATCGGCGCTTTTGCATAAAAGTCCTTTTGTTTCCTGATAATTGAACCCGCAATCCCTTTTTAAGTGCATATCACGTTTTTGCATAAACCCCCTGTCATTCCATATATTCAACCCGCGATGCTTCTTCCCTTCCATATTTTGTACCTTATCTGCACCCTTCCCGGCGCGGCGGTGGACGAGAAGGTGGGGGGCGGCGCCGCACTCCACCCCATCTAGGCGCCATCGTTCGCCCGCGACGGCGCCGACGGCTACCGTGGCTCAGAGATGGTGGACACTCAGCGGCCCACGCTGAAGGCGGACATCTACTCCTTGGGCGTGCTCCTGCTGGAGCTCCTCACAGGCAAGTGGTTGACGCACACGTCCTTGCAGGAGGGCGACGGCGGCACACTAGACCTGCTGCTGCGGTTGGTGTAGTCGGTGGTGCACGAGGAGTGGACGGCCGATGTGTTTGGCTTGGAACTGTTGCCGATATAGAATAATAGAACAACAATGGAGATACAGAGCAAGCACACAGCACCACAACAGCCTCCAATAGGATACAGAAAGCACATGAGCACCATGCGCATTGCCGCTTGGGCCTCAGACCAACCTCGATCCTCCGCGTCGTGGCCTAATAATCCGGTAAAATTAATAGTCCCGCATCGTTTTCTGATGCATATGGTGTGGCCTGCAAGGGAGAGCGTCCACAATTAATGGGAGAGGAGACCTGCCAATCTGGTCGACGCCATGAGGCTCGAAGAGGCGGTCGAGGACAGTGCGGGAGATGCGAGGGAGATTACAAGAGGCGGTCGAGGCCAGTGCGGGAGATGCTCCTGCTCGACTGTCCGCCAACACCAAGCGAAGACCAAGTCTGGGGAGGCTGCAAGGGGAGCACTGAAGGACAAACCGCGCCGCTGCGAGGGAACTGCTGCTTCCTGTTCGAGAGAGAGGGTGAGGAGAGGGAGGAGACCAAGGGTAGAAGGAGAGGGAGAACCGCGGAGGAGCGGCTCACCGGCAGGGGTCTTGTTGTTGCAGATCGCCGGCGGGCGGCAGGGGTGACTGGCTCGACTCGGGTTTGAGCTCCTGCGAGAGCGCTCGCGTGAAGGCTGTTGGTGAGGCGCGCCTGGGAGGCTGACTGCTTCGTGGACGAGGGCGCGCGAGGAGGAGTTCGGCCATGGAGGTGCTCGGGCGCATGGGATCTGGGAGGCTTGGACTGCGTTGTATGTGCAATGGTAAGTAAACTGAAAACGAGATGGAGATACACGCGTCGCTGAGCAGTGCTCGGCATGTCACACGAAGCCACTAGACTTCACACGCGTCGACCGCAAATAACAAGGAGGGAGGATTATAAATCGGATCCGGTGCACTCCACAACAAGGAGGGAGGGGACATACTGGCCAAACCAGAGCAGAATCGACAGATTAACTCGCTGGCACCGGATTTACATTGGGCAGTGATCTGCGCCGGTGCGCCGGCCCAACTGTTGGGCCGGTCGTATCTGGAACGTCAATTTGTCTTTTGCCCACCCTCAGATCAGCCTCTGAATCATTTTTTTTTCTCAACAGAAAATCGTGTCCAATTCAAAACAGCTATTCGTGCTGGACACCCACCATGGACTCTTCGAGGGCTGACCCTGAAGCATCACCAGCTCGCCGTCCTCGCCCCCGGTCGCCGTCCACGTCGCCGTTGGTCGCCGTGCTCGCCCCCGGTCGCTGGTCGCCGTCCTCGTCGTCGCTGGTCGCCGTCCTCGTCGCTGGTTCCTGTCCTTGTCGCCGGTCGTCGTCCTCCCCGCCGGCCGCCCCGCTGCACCTCCCGTGAAGAGGACGCCGCTTCTCGCTCGTCTCGTCGTCGACGTGCTCGCAACCCCGCCGTCGCCGTTGAAGCTGCATCTCGTGGGCGTTTTGCGGCCCTCGTCACCATTGGTTGCAACATGGCGTTGCTCCATGGTCACACCCCGCCGTCGTTTGGTAGCAGCCTCGCCATCAACCTGTCGCAACCTCGCCATCATAGCCATTGCTGGCTCTAGGTTGAAGCTTTTTTCATAGTCCGTTGAAGCTTTTTTTGTAGCTGCTTCCAGCTTTTCCATGGGGTTGAAGCTTTTCCGTCATGCCTGTTGAAGCTTTTTTCCTCCATTGGTTGGAACTTCTACTAGGCCGGTTGAAGCTTTTTTTCATGTCCGTTTCCATGTTCGGCTGTACCAATACCTCACTCGATTACTCAACGTAGCAGAAAAGTCTGCGGGTTGTAGCAAATAGGTGTGACGGTTCCAGCAAAAAAGAAGCCCGCCAGTGTCGTCCACTTGATTATGGCGTTGATGGCTAATTTCTATGGTTCCAGCAAAACTTGATGCCGGATGTAGCAATTTGTGTCATTGGATGCAGCTCCGGCGACCTGTTCCCCGCACATAATCTCATCGACTTGTATCATCTTTTTGCCGCCAATTCCAGCACACCAGATAGCCGGTTCCAGCACGGGCGCACACTGGTTGTAGCACTGCGATATCGAGGTCGTAGTAGTGCACGACGCCAATCGCAACACCGCTTGCCATGGTTGTAGCACACTCCACGACGGCGACAAGGCCCTGGTTGTAGCAATATCGAGGGGCTCGCCGGCTAAGACAGATAGGAAATTGCTGGCGAGCGTGGCCATGAAATCGACGACCAACGACGTGTCCTTGTAACAGCCTCATGTGGTTTTATTGCAGGGGGAGGAAGGGAGAAGAAGAAGCTCGCAGGAGAAGGCTCATGGTGGTGCGCAAGGTAGAAGAAAGAGAAGAGATAGCAACGTTTCTGGAGATACGATTTTTATGGCCACAAAACGGTTGGTGCAAAAAAGATAAAAATTAGCGCGTGGGACAGGGCACGTGGCTATGTGGGATAGGTGTGTGGGCGAGCAGAGCCGGGGCGACCGGCGCAAGCTTCAGCCGGTCGTCCGGCCATAATCGTTTTCCATTTACATTTTGATGTGCATGCAGTAATAATTGGTAGCGCCCTTAGATTAATATGCACTAGCATATACAACTCTCAAAAAACTGAATACGTATCAATTTTTTCTACCGTTGCAACCACGGGCCTGTTTATTACCATTGCAGTTTGATCAATTCTCAAAAATACTACCTTCGCCTGGGAATAAAAGACTGTGAGAGAATTCTCTGGAACCAACGCACGGTGCATCTTTTGGCATAATTTTTATCCTGTTACAACGCACGAACCATTTTTCTATAATAATGAAGGGGCTATTGTTTTTTGCGGTATGTCACGAAAATTGCCCCCAAAATTATAAAATATTACCCCCAATGCCACCTAGAAGTGATACTAGCAAAACAGTCCGTGTGTTGCAACGGGAGAAATAAAAAATATCATAATCTTCAATTGCCATGACCACATTTTGCTGCATCACCAAGATACACTGGCTCTCTCATTTTCCTGAAATTATAAAAAATGAAAAATCATGAACAATTTTTTAAACTCTTGCACATAACTGAAATCATGAACATTTTTCAAATTCGCGAACATTTATACATATTTTCAAACATTTCTTAAATCATGAACATTTTATATTATTTCAATTTTAAACTGTGAACATTTTTTAATATATTTTAGTTTAATAGCGAACATTTATAGAATCACCGATTTTTTTTGGAAATTTTTTGGTGAAACAATTTTTGGAATTCACGAATATTTTTCCGATTCAAGGAAGGAACATTTTTTAAAAATGCATGATCATTTTTTGAGTGTGCAAACGTTTTATGAATCAATAAACTATTTTATATGTCATGAACAGTTTTCAAATTTTTAGGATAGTTTTCAATTCATGAACATTTTTTGAATTGAGGAATTCTATTCAATTTCATTAAAATTTCTAATACATATTTTTTTTATTTCCCAACATTTTTGTTTCAAAATTAGGAATGTTTTTGGAATATGCAAACATTTTTTAAAAATCACGAATATTTTTAATTGCTGCATCGGTATCACTATAAAAAAAATTACATGTACCCGGAGTATCACCGTGTACGCCAAGTGCAAAAACGCGGGTTCTCGGCTTACAACAACATAAACCGAGTAGCGAGCAGAAACGCACTCACATGTTATGTGTTATCTTACCGCTATCTTTGCAAATTCATCATTAAGTAATCCATATCTGATCATTTAGGATCATTTATGCCATTGTATTTGTATTTGTGGATTAATGTATCATAACAGTCATACATGGTTCCATCATTAATCAAGTTATTCTTGATCATGTTTTTGAATCTTGGATTGCTGGCAAATCTGGCAATTAATTTATCACTCAAACAACTTCGAAAGTAGCAATAGAATAGTGGAAGTACTCAAAAGTACAAAGTGTCATTCTTGAAAAAACATACGCTCTCATCAAGAAAACCTTCCTACCAATCTCCCTCCAAAGACCTAAGTCATACCAGTACTTCTCCTCTAGAATATGATCCACATTAACATGATCACTACATTTATTTATTTTTGTACCCGTTGCAACGCACGGGCCCTTTTACTAGTAGATCACCAAATAAAAGAAGGGAACAGAGGCAAATGTTTTTTTTTACTGCTTTCGGGGTTTACAGCTGATGAAGGTAATGTAAATATCTAGAGGGGTCCGCTATTCACCAGAAAATCTCTCGCTCCTTCCTTTTTCGTTCTCAGGGAGAGGCGGCAAAGAGAGAGAAAGGGGAGCAGCCGCCGCTTCTTCCACCGGCCCATCCCCCGCCGGTCGCAGCCGCACCCTAGGCCTGGTTCTTGAGGTCGGGCTGCGCATCAATGACAATCAGGTGCAGCTAGACGACGCCCGCTCCTTCTCTCATACTTGCAGGGAGTACCTCCTGCGGCAAGCCACGGGCGCCAGCATCGTCCGTGCCCCGCCGACGAGATCTAGAATCCCTTAGATTTCTCCGTCCTTGGTTGGGTTGTGCCAAGGTTCCGGCGTGGCCTAGCTGCTAGTTAAGTTGTGGGCTGATCTCACCATGAAGCTACTGTCCCACTTCTTCACAAAAGGCAGTAAATAGGTAATCCTTACCTCTCTAATTTTTTTCTGCAATTTAATTTAGTTGTCACTGCAAAAAATTTAAAAAATGAAAAAAAAATACATTGGAGAGTTTTGTTGGTTGATCTAATGATTTAATCAATGCATGGTTTGTGAGACTGCCATACTTATAGGAATGTGAGTATTTTAGACGGTTGAGAATTAAGGATATGGGATGTACCACGACCCTAAGTTCGAGCACACTACCTGTGAAAGAAATCTTTATGAGTGATGCACCACAATCTACAAAGATGTGTGTTCCATTTCATTGTTTCTTTATCATTTAGCCAATGTCACCGCTTGGTCGGCAACATGTTAAAGTTGTTCTCGATGCTAAAAACTTGCAACATGCTGAATTTCGCACCCTTGATAAAAATGGGTTGCAAATTTAGCTGGGCAGCCCCCCTCCTCTGCTTTGGTGCTAACTGATGCAACAAAGTGATCAGCTTACAACAACACCACCAGCAAATTTTGCTTCGCAGAAGAATGAAAAGGTTCAGCCGAAAGAACATTATGTATGCAATACAGTTAGCAGAGAGTGCAAAACTGATCTTGATCTTGCTTCCTTCATTGAATGCCAACAGGTCTCCTGTACTAAAGAGATTCCAGGGAGAGAAAAAGGACACTGATGGTTTACCGACTGCCAGCGAAGCCACAAAAAGGCTAATATAAATTTCTTTTGAGAGATTCTACAATGCAAAAATCATGCGTACTAATTTTGCACCACTTCTTTCTGTGATACAGTCTCTGGAGAATCATAAGAATATTGTTAGGAAAAAATACAAGCACCTCAGACTAAAGTACATACACAACCGAGGTCATTTTTTCTAGCAGATTCTTGTACTCCTTTTAGTTGTTTACCGAAGTTGTGTCAATTAATTTGGATCGGAGGGATACCAAAATTTATAACCGAGATCAGCATCTCCTGAAACGCAGCGAGCCATCGAGCTTACTGAATTTTTTCTATTCTCAGACAGAGGAAAGAACCTTTTTCTGGTATGCATCGAGTCCCCATATCTTCTTTCTTCTTTGGAAAACGGCAAGTTATAAATAATGAAGCATCAAAGGGATAGAAAAATACACTGAGCATACATCCGACCTGTGCATAACTAAAATGCACACAGCCAACACTAACACACACACAACACAAGGATCACGCCGGCAAATAGCAAAGCCATAAAAAGACCAACACTATAATAACACAGCACAAGTAGATAACAGAACTTGAATAATCTTGTAGCCAAGTTTACACAAGTACATAACATAGCCATAAAACACTTGTAATGAAGCATCAAAGTTGAACATTACACATACATAGTAGTAGGGCGGACGAGAAGTACATAATAACACAGCACAAGTACACAACCGAACGGTGCCACACAACCTTTCTTTATCCTACAAGCCAACCTTTGCTTCTTTCTTTCTGCATTCACTTGACACTCTACCACAGCCTGCTGCAACCGCGTCGCATCTTCCCCGCAAAGACGTCACCATCGCTCGATCATGGTTCTTTCGAAATGAAGCTGGAAGGGAAAACAAAATTCTTTCAGCAAAAGGCCACAATCCCATCAGCTGTTCTTAAAACCAAAATTCTTTTAAAGACAAGGTCATACATGGAACAAGGTCTAGTGCAGAAACTGAATCAGCCATGTTTGTCCTCCTCTGAATTAAAAGTTTAAAGCAAGGACTGTACGAAAAAAATAGTACGTGGGATCCAGAGAAAACTTTTTAATTTTCAACGATAAAAGTTTCTGCCACCTGTTGGAATGAGCTGCTAGGTGAAAAATATCCTATCCATCAGAGGCGGAGACAGGGGGGTGCGAGCAGGGATCAGACACCCCCCATCGTCTCGCCCCCCCTGTGAATGTTCGCTAGGTATTCGTATACTGGCAGCATAAATATATCGTATGTAGACATAGCTGACGTACTATTTTAGAGTTTTTTTTTTTAGAGTTAAACGACCCAATACTCCAGCCCAAGGGCCCAACACACAGAATCGCTAGTTACCCACGCATCAGGAAAATAGCGTACGTGCAGCCGTCCATCGAGAGTCAGTTTCGTTCCTAATGTTTTTCGTGGCTTCGTGCGCCCATGCTGGAGCCGTGCAAATTCATTCTGTGCCTCTAATCCAGCGATTGAATCATGGCTCCTTCATCAACCGATTTTGGCACAACTTAAGGTAGGCTACTGGTATTATCGTAATACAACAAACTCCCGGTAGTTTTTTAAGATCAGAGACACATACAGTGAACTAGTTCAACTACATATAAAATTAGGTTGATCAACCTATTAGATGTGGTAAGATTACAATTTAGAATTGAAATCGCGCTCTCTGTTCAAAGTTTCAAAGGTTGAAGTATGAAGAGGAGGAATATAACGAAAGTAGATTTATTTTTAAGAGGAAGGCTTCCAGCTCAAATATTCAGATACCCAAAATAAAAATCCACCTGATGTACTCTTTGAGTTAAATTTAAACAAATAGAGATGTAGAATTTTGTACTGTTAAATATTAGTTGCCAATGCTTTTGTATCAAACTATCAATGCTACTTTTGAAACGAAATTCATGTATTGGCTCTCTTGAATATATTATCTTTCTCGCCCCCCTCATGTCCGAATCCTGGCTCCGCCCCTGCTATCCATACCCCCTCATTCAGCGTTGTAGCCCCCAGCCAATGTGTTTGGGAAACAATGATCTTCACAGGTACCCTTTTGATGGAGTATGAATTAAGAAAGCAAGGAAAGATGCAAAGCCAGCAGTTGTGACAAAAGAAACACACTGCACAAGTGTACTGCGTTAGAGTTGTTTCACATACCATCTGATGATCATACGCTTTGCACTGGCTTCTTCATCAGTGCTCCATGGCCGTTGGAGCACAAGCAAGTTCGGCGGTGAGGATGAAGATTGACACACCAGCTTCCCTTAGGTGACGAACATCGCCATTCATGAGCCTCAACAGGTTTCTGGAGACCAGGAGGCCCAAGCCCTCCTCTGACTGCTGCGGGTCGTCCTCCTCAAACATCTGCGCCATTAGCTCTGCAGGGACTCCTAATCCCTGGTGCTTGATCCTGAAAACACACAGAGACAAAAATAACCATCACTAAGCATTCCCACAAGAAGACTTCGAAACTTCCTTTTCAGAAATTAACAGGCATATTGCATGACCGATGTACCTAAGTTCAAGGTCAATAAGGTGAAGATTCTCTCCGATGCTGTTCTTTGTCGCCTTGGCTGAAATCTCGACAGAACCTCCAACAGGAGAGAACTTCACTGAAATAGATAGGAAGTCAGAAAGGATCTGCTGGAGTCGAACACCATCTCCATACACTAGTTGCTTCATAAATCTCTCTGGCAGGTTGCAAGAGACTCTGATGCCTTTTCCCTGGCAGGCTATCAGTACTTGGCTTACAGCAGCCACCACCACATCTTGCAACACAAATTCAGCCATCTCCAAATCCAAGCAACTAGATCTGTGACCACAAATGACAGAAAGCAATTAAGTTATTTTTAGAAGATGATAACAGTGAACTATTATGCAGATAATACCTCTGAAATATAAAAGTAAGCTTGAGCAGTAAGTGAAACCATATATACTGGCTAAATTTTCCGGAAGCAGTAGAAATATAATAACAGCAGTTAGTTCAACAAGTTGTGTAAATGTAACCATGTTTGTTTGTTGTTCCATTTTAATCACATAAGTAGGCATGAAAGCAGGTGAAATTAGAACAACGAACAACGACATCAACGTACGAGGTCCGCAAACTGACAAAAAACAGGTACAGCCATAAGTAAACATGAGAACGTAATAGAACAATTCAGAAGATTTGGCAAGAAGAATACTTTTCCATGATGTTATGTTGATCCAAGTCGGCAAGTATCTTGTTTAGCTGGTGATGACAATTATCTGCAACATGGATCTGCCTCATCTGTTCTTCATTCAAATCTGTGTTCTTTAGTGCTTTTCTGGAGTAAAGCATGCCTGAGAGAGGGTTGTTGATTGCATGTCTCATGTAGGAGAAAGCTTTCAGCCTTTTTAGTGACTTCTGCTCCGAGGCTTGCTGCACCTGCAGTGCTTGTTGCAGCTCATGACTAGGAATATGAATAAAACAGAATACCCCAGTGATGAGACCACCCTCATTTTCCCTTCTGTTCACTGACAGAAGACACTCAGTGTACTTCCCGCTTCGGTCGAAGAAGCCAAATGGAGCCTTTTCCGTTTCTTCGCCGGCTAACGCGCTGTTGATAACAACACAAAGGCTTACAAATGCATCTTTGTTCTTCAAAAGGCAGGAGGCATTTCTACTGTCAAACACTTCACCGAGAAGCATCTTATCGAGCACTTCCTCTCTGTGCCACCCAGTCAGCTTGGTCATTGCAGCATTCCACTCACAACACCATCCAAATTCATCAGCACCAAATATAGGAGGAATGAGTGGGTTTGGGTTGTGAATGATCGCCATGTAGTCTCCCTCAACCCGAGTAAACTTGTCCATCACCAACTTATGGACAGTCATATCTTGGGCTACAAAGCACACCCCAACAACATCATCATGAAGGTCCCGGCTGGCACAAGCATTCACAACCAAGATAACAGGGCCATCATCTCTCTTTGGACCATGAGTCTTTACCTCAAATCGAACTTCTTTCTCTTCTTTGCCTGTTTGATTAGCGGAATATTTATTAGAGACCCATGAACGATCAATATTACTAAGTTATCAATCGCAAATTGTGTAAGCAGTTGACGCAATAACCAGTTAGCTAGGTTCAACACACAAATTATCAACAAATGAAGATAACACAAAGTTTCTGACTAAGGAGGAAGGTAAAGTAGGCGTGGAGGTAAATAGATAGAGAAAAGAAATATAATAAATTTACTCACCCTGCAAAGCTAGATACAGCATCCTCTGGACAACTGATACAGAAGATTCCTCCACAAGGGTAAGTATGTGCCTTCCTATAGCATCATCAACTCTTAGCCCAGTCAATTCTGCCGCTTTCTGATTCCACCCATTGACCAATCCATTGCCATCTACTGCCAAGATTGGAACAGTTGCTGTTTCCATTAGACGAACCATTTCACTGGTCACTGCCTGCAATTCAGCAAGCCCATCAAGCTTTAGATCGCCAATCTGTTCATCTAAACTAGCTTTTCCGGTTGGCTTGACGACACCATCCACCGCCCCTCGAAGTATAAGTTGCAATGAATGAATAGCATCCATCTCAGAATCAGTCCAAGCCAAGCTCTTCATCTTGACAACTTCAAGGAATGCCTTGAAAGACAACCTGGGGTGCATCCTTCTGCTGTCATCCATGTCCGATGGATCATTCTTTGCACCTCCCCATCTGATTTCTTTAGCTGTAGGTGACCTGAACCAAAAAAGAATATCACTGGAATTGATCTTAGCCACTGCCATCCCACAAACCGTATCACCAAGAGCAGAGGCTCCTGGGTAGCCAGCATCATGGAGGCTCTCAGTACTCAGGCCAGTGGAGTCCATGTGAACTTCCGACAGCCACAAGGCAAGATCGCGTATCTGAGACTCGGTTGGTGCAGTACCCAGACGCCATACTTTGCCCCCATACAAAAGAGCAGCACCGTCACATTTGATTAGGTCCATGATATTGGGTGCCCCTGATACTATAGTCAGGGGAGAGGCTTCCTTGAACAGCATGTCAGAGAGAATTGTTTGCATCCTCAGTATGCTTTTTTCACGTAACTGTTTCTGTACTTCAAACTCCTTGTTGACATGGACAGCAAACACCTGTGCTAAGAACTCACAAGCATAGCGCAGCGGAAAAGGGACATATCTAGGGCTCTCATGGTGGCAAACAATAAGGCCCCATAGTATCTTCTTCTTCTGCTGCTGTGCTGGTTGTTCAGACCCGACCTCGTCATCCTCTTCATTCTCATTAACCACAACAGCCATGACAAGGGATGCAATTGAGTTCATGTTCTCCATATACTGAAGGTGACAGCTGTGTGCTGCCCTGAGTGCTGAACCACACAAGCTAATATCAAAGGGGAGTGCCTCATCTTCAATGACCTTTATGGGTCTTGCGCGGACATCGCAGATCAGCCGCACTTTGTTCTTCATGAAAAGAAACCTGGCTGCTTGAGGGATATCAGTGGCTGGATAGTGCAGGCCCAGATAAGGCTCAAGGCCAGGCTTTGTGATCTCGGCGAAGACCTCGCCATGGTTATCTTCATGAAACTTGTAAGCCATAACCCTATCATACCCTGTAAGGTCAAAGACTTCCTTGACCACAGTATTGCATAGCAGCTCCATGCTTCCACCTGGCAGTGCCTGGATCTTGGAGATTGCCTTGGCAGCAAGCTTGTAAGACTGCAAGGCCCCAGCAGCAGTGGCAGGAAATTCTGTGGGGTTTACAGGCTCAAAGTCTACCACCAAACATCCGGTTGCTCGGTGAACAATGGCATAGAAAGGCTTGCCTGAGGTCTTGCACTGAACCAGGATAGGATTCAGCAAAGAAACATCAGCAAACCCTAGTGCCTTGTGCAGAGCCGCGGCACCCTGGTCAGTGAACAGAGACCGTACATTTGTGCCGATGTCAAGCCTTGGGGGATCGTCGACACTGGGCACTGCATGGCTGACAGTTGTAAGCATTTCTGGCGCGTTCTCACTGAACGCGATGACATTGAAGCTCTTCTCATCAAGGGCCAACAAGCAACCAAACGACTGGATCATCTTCCCTCTCTGAATGTGCTGCAAGTAGGCTATGACCTTCTCTGACCGCCCTTCCTGCAGCACAGTTGGAGTGTCCCGCTGGGCTTCGACCAGCTTGGAGTAGTCGAAGGAGTCACTAGATTCTTCAAACTCAGCATTGAGTTCAGCATCAAGGGTTGTTTGTGCCAACACCCTTTCCTGGGTGCTCTGGCGGTTCCTGCTGGACGAACTGGAAGCAGCCCTTGAGGAAGACATCTGCTGCCTCGAGTACTTGAACCGCTCTCAGCAGCGGTGTCTCCTGTGTGTCACTCCTGCTGGACATAGATAAATGAGAAGCGGCAAACACTAATTAGTAGTAAAATATAAAAGTATGGTAAACCATTAACGGCTTGCAAAAAAAGAAACAGAGACGATCATAATGGCTAAATATATTTGCTTGGTGCTACTAAAGATGTGTTTCTTTTCCTGGTTTAAGAAGCGTGAACAAATTTGACAGAGACTAGAAGAATAAAGATCCATAAAGTACAAAATCTCCTGCAAACCCAAAAAGCTTGTAAAGAGACTTCCCATGCTAACCATAGGGAAGTCACTAGTAAGATGCCCATGCGTTGCACGGCTAACCAAAATGCATTGATCTAGAGTACTTTATTTCACAACTTATGTGGTGGTCATCTCATGTGTAACAAATATCAATATGTTTCTTTGGATATATTCATTCTGCTTTTGAGCTCACAAGCATCCGGGTGAAGAGTAAATGCAGACAGAATAGCAAACATAACAAACCTATTCTTGCAAACAAACACGTTCCAGTGTTCAAGCTGCATGCAAAACTTCATGAAGAAAAAACACTTGTGGTGCTTTGCCAAAAAAAGCTTTAAAAATAGTTTTTTAACAATTTGTTTATTTTTCTAGTCCAACATTAATGTTATTTTTTCATGAAATGTTGCACAAATAGTTCTACATGTTTGTTTCCAAAAGATTTCTTTAAATTTTATTGATATTATTTGAGCTCAAGAGCCAAGTTCATGTCCCATCTTCCTTCTGGCATTTCTTATGCAACAATCAAGTAAAAAAATAGGACGAACCTATAATTAGATCCTTGCCGTGCCGAGCTGAGTCGGGCCGAGCAACTACAGAATAGGCATTTCTTCCATATGTTACCATTACATATCTGCAACTGCAGAAGAAGATTTTCTTCTTCATCAATACCCATACATTGGTCCTTGTCAGATCAGAAGGCGAAGAGCAGTGCATCTCACCTCCCCACACTCTGTTCCATCTATGAGAGTGTGATCAACATGGATTGCGTTGCCGGGAAGGGGGAAATAATAGTAGGTGGTGGCTGCGCCGCCGAGGATGAGCAGGGCGTAGCCACCAACGTACTTGTGCGTACTTGTGGGGGTTGGTGTTGGAGGAGACAGGGGAGGACATAGACGTTGTGGTCGCAGTTGGGGCTGCTGAAGCAAGAATACAGGGGAGGCAGTGAAATGTTGGGGCTCGAACGACTCCGGTGGTGAAATGTTGGGGCTGTGGCTCGTTTCCAGCCCAGTATTTTTTTTTTAAATTAGCAGCGAAATGTATAGGCTACAAGAGCAGCCCAAGCCCAATACGAAGCTATCCTTATTTGGTGACCTAGACGAGCAGCATGTACCCACTGACCCACGCGATGCATCCATCCCCCCCGCCGCCGCACACAGCTGTTGCTCGCACCTCCCTCCCTCTTACATTCTCTTCTTCTTCCCAACGCATCCATAATCCGTCCCCGCCGCACGCACACAGGCATGCTTTCGTCGCCGAGCACACACACGCACGCAGATGCTCGCGCGTTGCCCACCCTTGTTCTTCTCTGCTTGTGTTGCGTCCTCACCAACGTTGGCAGGTGCGTGCCCTCCGCCTCAACGCCGCACCGCCACTTGCTCTGGCACGCCCTGGTGGCCGGCGGTGACCAGCATCACTCACAGCACATCCACAGCATGCACCTCCCTTGTCCATCCACTCACGAGCCGCTCAGGCTAAACAGAGCCAGTGCAGAACGAGCCGAGCCACCCATATGCAGTTCGTTGGCATCACCCAGCTGAGCCGAGCTGGCTGCTTCTGAGCGAGCTAACATGGCTCTGTCTGAATTCGGCTTGGCTCGTGTCCAGTCCTAATCGGCAGCATACTTACCCAGGTCGAAGTCAGGGAGACAGGGAAGGGGGTGGTGGAGACGGCGAGGAGGGGTTTGTGGTAGTGGTCGGCAATGGAGCCTGGGGGCGAACGAACAACGGCACCGACCTGTCCAGATCCTTCTTTCTTTCCTGAGATGGCGCTAGATGAGGTGGGGTAGAGATGGGCTAAACGCTGAACTGGAGTGGCAGGGGGTTATTTGTAAAATTGCCATAGTTTGTCTCAGACGCGTTGGATGCAAATCGGATGGCTGTAAATGAAAGATGGCAGGCACACCATCATCACCAACTCAGATTTTTATAGGAGTAGAGAAATTTGTATATCTGCAATGGTGCAACTTATCCTATTCATCACTTGAATATTTTCAAAGCGATCAGTCGGCTGTGATTTTAGCTGGGTCGGGTTCACTCTTCTCAACATTACTGTAACCAGATGGTCCTTTTTCCAAACAAAATATATGGCTTAATAAAAAGTACTCCCTCTGTAAACTTTTATAAGATGTTTTAGGCCACTACTTTAGTGGCCTAAAATTTCTTATAAAAGTTTATAGAGGGAGTAGAATAACAGTTGGAACAATTTCTTATACAGGAGTCAATTATCTTATCTGGAGAAAAAGAATGTGGCCATAGTATTGGGAAGGTTAGTTCTGGCCTTTCTGTTGTGTACTTGTATTATTTCTCTTGATTGATGCAGAGGAGGCCGGGGTTATCCCCTTTTCGAAAGAAAAAACTTGTATTATTTCTCTTTTCCTTTTCTTGCGAAGAGTGTACTTGCATTATTTCAACAAATACAGAATACCCCCATGCCAAAATTGGGAAGGAAAAAACTCTAGCAAGGCACGGCCAACACTTACAGGTACTTCCAGTAAATATGCCTTCCCGGATCATGGTTCCATTTCATATGTATTCCTCGTAGAGGTGTGGATTTTGAGTTTTCGCGTACCGAAGCTCCTGGTTTTCTAGCTAGTACATCATAGTGCAAGACTGAAAGCTTAAAAGGTTTCAGAAAAGGCAACTAACCTACAGCTACAAGAGAACAGGAAGAAGCTAAATGATGAATCGAATCGAACAACAAAAAATCAGCACGCTACTATCATCGAGATATCTATCACCGCAAACAACCAAGCAAAGCAGATTACAAGGGGCCTCCGTCTCAGCAAAGCGATCTCCGGGATCAATGAACCGCTCGGCGATTCTGTCATTCCGGCGACACTGACATGGCACATGGGAAGTCTGTAAATGGGACGAACGCCAGCACCATAACACCTCTATCGCTCCCAAATCAGCCGAGCAGAGAGATGCTCTGCTTTCACTAGTCAACCAGAAAGGGGATTCTGATTCTGAATCCCCACACTTACATACTACAGAACAGGAACGTCACTCTCTCAGCCTTCGCCACAAATTCATGCTGTGTAGTAGTATGATGCTAGGCCCTGACCACCGGGAACAGAGCAGGAACGTCGCCCTCTAGCTTCCCAGGATCAAAGGGGGGAGGAAAATACCTTCTGAACTGGTATCACCACACACATCCAAAGTCAACAGGGAAGAAAACCTTTCCGGCATCACTATGATACATCAAAGCTCCAAGCCTCCAAGCATACATACACGCAGGCGGAAGGAGGAAGGAGAGGAGAGGAGAGGAGAGGGTACCTGCTGCCCGGCGCCGGCGGCAATGGAGAGGTGAGGTAACGGGGCCGTGGTGGAGGGGAGGAGGGGAGTAGTGGAGTGAGCAGGGAGTGAGGCCCGTGGGTGGTGGACGCGAAGCAAATAAATACAGTACTGGAAGTGGCGGCGTGGCGTGGCGCGCCGACCCTTGCTCCGCGCCGCGCCGCGCCCATGACCGGCGCGGATGGGAGGGCGATGGGAGCTGTCGACGCTTAATTGGCCGCAGCCTTTCCATGTCGACTTGATTAACCTAATAACTTCACCTGCTTCCCATCGGGGGTTAACCCGTTGTGGAACTGCACGATATCGTTGCCCTTTCCTCAACGAGCTGCTCGATCTGTGATTTTTCTTCCTTTTTAAAACCGTTCTGCTATTCCGCCCTCCCCACACACACTTCCTTTTCGCGAATGCGCAAATGACTTGAGTATCATCGTATTTTGTTCATCTCATTTATATCACACGAATCATATTATAAGTCACGTACAAACTGACATGTCAAAACTGAAAGATGCTAGTCTTTGCATAAAGAAACAACAACCAAAAAATAAAATTATAATCAAGACCGAAAGATCCTCTAAACTTGACACCAACGCCCGTCACCTGTCTCTCAAACGACCACAATAACCACCAAAGAAAAAAAACGACAGATCACCTTCACACCCGAGCTCGAAGCGGCTCCGTCACCGATATGCACCTTTACAGACCTTCAAGGATGAAACAATTACTGTTGAAAGAATCAGGCCGGGGCAACACCCCGAACACGCCATCAAACTCCGGGTCCCCGAAACAGACACATTATTTGTCTAGTCCGGACTCGTCCACAGACAGAGAGATGGTGCCGCCCGCCATCCAACCCTTTCCCCTAAACGTTCGTCTTTGTTTTTTTCCTTAAGTCAGCAACACTTAAAATAATAGCATATCAAATATTTGATGAGTGAAAATATTCAAATGAGGTAGTAGTTCTAATTTTAAAACAATTCGATCAAGTTTTGAGATAAAATAGTTCAAACTTGAATTCAACTCACACATATGTTTCAGTTGTCCCCTTTAACCATTCACAAATGCTCAATTAATTTGAGCTGCTCATGAGTTGCTCGATACTGAATTTATTGACGCATATGAACAAACTGATCAAATGTGTTCAGATGTTGATGTAGAAGTTGGATAGGATCACTGATGTACTCAAATTCCAGACCTTCAACGACATCTTCACCTTCATCCTCCATGACCAGGTTGTGCATGACCATACAATATGTCATCACCTCCAACAAGGTCTCGGATTCCCTTGTTTAGCAAATCCACAAACAACAGCAAAATGGGCTTGAAGCACTCCAAATGCTCTCTCCACATTCTTTCTAGCTCCTTCTTGTTATTGGGCAAAGTGAGCTCTTTTCTGACCAACTGACTTAAAGATGGTCTTCACAAAGGTACCTCATAGAGGATAGATATTATCAACCAGATAGTAGCTCATGATGTACTCATGCCTATTCACGGTGTAGCTACACAAAAAGGAGCTTGACCTTCAGTCTAAGAGGGAAGTCACATCAACGCACTTAGGGAGGAGCGTGATGAACACCTCAATGAGCTTTTGGAATACTATCGTTATTATTCATTTTTTGTGATAAGCATGTTTATTATTCTACTAAAAGACCACGGCTAAAAAATTACCATTGAATAGAAACCATATGTGATTTATAGATACTTTATAGAATTTAACTTTTATGTTCTTGTAGTAGTTAGTGACGAAAACCTACAAAGTTTGTACCTCAAAAAGAGTCAGTGTTATGAATTGAGTGCGACTCGGATGCGAATTGAGTGTGACTCAGATGGTTAGCTTCCTTGTGGTGAAACCAATTCACCAGGGTTTAAGTCCTAAATTTAGTATTGATACTCGCATTTTATTTCTTCATTTATTTTAGTCTTTCTGGCGGCACCTACTCAATATCTAGAAGGTGCTCATAGAGATAGTGTTTTGGTGCATGCGTTCACACGGATAGATATATGTACATGTGTCTGAGCATCTCCAATTGCTTTTAATTTTAATAGTATAGATGTAAACGATCATACATACGCATATCAGCGATTGTATTGTATTAATTTTATTTTATTTCGTAAAAATCAGCACCCCACATAGCAACTTGGAACGACGAGACATCATATCTCATTGTCAAGCTTGGGGTATGGCTCGCTCTAATCAGCATCCAAACGGTTGAGTCGCTTCGTCTTGCTGCAATAGATGACTCAACTTTATACTAACTTTAGTATAAAGTTGAATCATCTATTTTGGAACGGAGGGAGTACTATTTAGTGCATTGTTGAATGCCTTTCCAAAGCTGTTTAAGCTTACATAGGTTTTTCTAAAAAAAACGTAAGATCTCGTTTGTTTTCTCTTTATATCTGACAATTGAGCATTGTTTTTCTCAATTATGTACAAGTATAATGCACCCACACAAAAATCACACCTGCTTTCTCAAAATTCACGGTGATCACGATGGACACACATGCTAACCGTCCAAGAGACTTCCCTAATGACGATGGTGGTCATGGGAAAGACGGGGCTATCACGCCTTTGCCAGAGGCAGCCATCCGCGCGAAACCGTTGTGGCATCCAGCCAGGCGTTCCCCTAAAACTTCAGAGCATCTACAACCAATCATTTCAGACTAACGGTTCTATTAGTGCTTCGCCATGAAAAGTGCGTTGACCGGGCTTCTTAAACTGGCCGTGAACGACCGAGCTTACCGGCACCCCTTAAACCCAACCCAAATTTAAGATGGATATGGGGAGGCCCGGGCGCATTTGCTATGTTAGCACGACCAATCATGACCCGCATAGACCACACACAAAATATCCGTCCCGAGTGAACTCTAATTTCACTTCACTCTCCGCTCCTCAGGGGTATCAGTGGGTGCTCGTGCCCATGCCAACAGTGCGATGGATCCGGAGGCGTGCGTTTCCCGCCATAGGGAGTGGCGGGCTAGGGATAGGGCGGCGGTGTCGAAAGCAGTCGTACATTCTGCCCGCGCCGACGCAAATTGCCTGCGGAGTCAAAATAATCTGGTTAAGTTTTGAGATAAAATAGTTCAAACTTGAATTCAACTCGGACATATGTTATAGTTGTCCCATTTAACCTTCCATAAATGCTAAGTCAAACCTTTCTTGAGTTGCTCATGAGTTGCTCAATACTGAATTTATTGACGCATTTGAACAAATTGATCAAATGTGTCTGAATTCTGATGTGAAAGTGGGATAGGATCACCAATGTACTCAAATTCTAGACCTTCAACGACGTCTTCTCCCTCATCCTACATGATCATGTTGTGCATGACCATACAACATGTTATCACCTCACACAAGGTCTCACATTCCCTTGTTTAGCAAGTGCGCGAGCAACAGCAAAACGGGCTTGAAGCACTCCAAATGCCCTCTCCCCGTTCTTTCTAGCTCCTTCTTGTTATTAGGCAAAGTGAGCTCTTTTTTGACCAACTGGCTCAGAGATGGTCTTCACAAAGATACCCCATAGAGGATAGATACATAAAAAAGAGTCGGTGTTGCGAATTGAGCGTGGCTCAGATGGTTAGCTTCCTTGTGGTGAAACCAATTCACCAGGGTTCAGGTCCTAAATTTAGCACTGATGTCGCACTTTTCTTGATTTATTTTAGTCTTTTTGGCGGTAGCTACTTAATATCTCGGAGGTTCTCACATAGATAGGGTTTTGGTGCATGCGTTCGTACGGATAGTTGTATGTACGTGTGTGTGAGCACTCTGCGATTGCTTTTATTTTCAATATAGTACATATGTAAATGATTATACATACATGTATATGTGATTGTATTGTATTAAAAAGTCATTTTTTGTAAAAGTCAGCACCCCACATAGCAACCTGGAACGACGAGACATCATATCTCCTTGTCAAGCTCAGGGCATGACTCGCTCTAATCAGTATCCAAACGGATGAGTTGTTTCGTCTTGCTGGCTAATATTTAGTGCATTGTTGAATGCCTTTCCAAAGCCGTTTAAGCTTACGTAGGATTTTCTAAAAAAAATGTAAGATTTTATTTGTTTTCTCTTTATATCTGACGGTTAAGTATTAATTTTCTCAACTATTACAAGTATAATGCACCCACACAAAAATCACACATGCTTTCTTAAAATTCATGGTGATCGCCATAGACACACATACTAATCGTCCAAGAGACTTCCCCAATGACGGTGGTCACGAGAAAGACGGCGTTGTCACGCCTTTGCCAGAAGCAGCCATCCGCGCGAAACCATCGTGGCATCCAGCCAGGCATTTCCCTAAAACCTACATCCGATCATTTCAAACTAACGATTTGATTAGTGTTTCGTCATGAAAAGTGAGTCAATCGGGCTCCTTAAACTGGTGGTGGACGTCAGAGCTTACCGACACCCCTTAAATCCAGCCTAAATTTATGATAGATATAAGGAGGCCCAAACACATTTGCCATGTTAGCCCAACCCACCATGACCCGCATAGACCACACGAGTGCACCATAATTTCACTTCACTCTTAATTTCACTTCACCATAATTTCATTTCAAACTAACAATTTGAACTTAATACTCTAGATGCATGCTGGATAGCGGTCGATGTGTGGAGTAATAGTAGTAGATGCAGGCAGGAGTCGGTCTACTTGTCTCGGACGTGATGCCTAAATACATGATCATACCTAGATATTCTCATAACTATGCTCAATTCTGTCAAATGCTCAACAGTAATTTGTTCACCCACTGTAAAATACTTATGCTCTCGAGAGAAGCCACTAGTGAAACCTATGGCCCTCGGGTCTATCTTCCATTATATTAATCTTCCAACACTTAGTTATTTTCATTTCATTTTATTTTACTTTGCATCTTTATCATAAAAATATCAAAAATATTATATTATCATATCTATCAGATCTCACTCTCGTAAGTGACCGTGTAGGGATTGACAACCCCTTATCGCGTTGGTTGCGAGGATTTTTTTGTTTTGTGTAGGTGCGAGGGACTCGCGCGTAGCCTCCTACTGGATTGATACCTTGTTCTCAAAAACTGAGGAAAATACTTACGCTACTTTGTTGCATCACCATTTCCTCTTTAAGGAAAAACCAACGCAGTGCTCAAGAGGTAGCAGTCCCCACCTGGCGGCCACCCAACCGCCACCGGTCGTCTTATTTATGACGACCACCGACAGCGGGCCCACGCGTCAGCCAATGGAAGCGTCCTTTTTTAACCACGCGTGCGGTGGGGTCGGCCTCATCCACTTCTCCCGTCCACATCTGCCCCCCACCACTCTCTTTGCTTCCTCGCCGGCGACCGAAAACCCTAGCCATGGGCCTCTTCGGCAGCAGCAGTGGCAAGGGCAAGGGCACCCCCGGCGCCTCGTCCTCCCGTGCTCCCCTTCCTCCTCCTCCAGTAGCGATGCGTTTCCGCCCTGGTTGCCGGCGCCTGCACATCCCGGTGCACCAAGCGTGGTGGCCGTGTACAGGCAGCCATTGCCGTACCCCGATGTCACGCTGCCGCACCGTTGGCATCTGGATCCGCAACGGATCCCGGTGCCGGTGGTTCCTCGTACCCAACAGGCGCATGACGACGAGGTGCAGGCGCCACGCGCAGCTCATGCCGGAGCAGCGTCGGCTGCCAGAGTACGCTGCCGACTCCCCCAACTGGGAGGCGTGGTTCGCCCTCGAACACGAGGAGCAATGGCGCTCGGGTGTCGATGCCGTCCCGCCGTCGTTCCCATCGCCGCCCCCGCAGGTAGAGCCGGAGGACATGGAGGCGGAGGCGGAGTACCAAGCCGCCCTCGAGGAGGCCCTGCAGCACGCGCTGGAGGCTAGCCGCCTCGAGGAGGACACGCACTGGGATGGGCTGGAGCAAGCCCTTGCCCTGTCGGCAGCGGAGGACTCTGTCCACACCCCACTCTTCGTGCCGCCACCGTCGCCGCCCGTCCATCCCAAGTCGGAGCCGGAGCCGACGCGTAAGCGCTCCCCGCCTCCACCCACTTGGCCGGAGGAGGCTTACTCGTGGACAGGTCAGTACCGCGAGTGGGTGAGCGCGCCTCCCGTCCACTTTGTCGCGACGCCGGAGAAGGAGGCGGCCCACCTCGAGCGATGGAAGGAGCACTGGCTCTGCCAGGAGCAGGCCGACGGCGAGGAGCAGATGCGCTACGACGCCATGCTCCAACGCGACGCGGAGGCGCTCCGGCTCGAGGAGGAGGAGGAGCGCGCGCGGCTTGCCGCAATGCCGCCGGCCCAGCAGACGCCGGAGGAGGCTGCCCTGACAGCGTACCAGGCGGCGTTCGGGTGGGCTGGCCCTGCTCCGGTCTTCATCGACCTCACTGACGATGGCGGCATCGACGGCAAGGGCAAGAGTAAGGCCGATGACGTCTAGGGCAGTGTGCCAGGCGGCAGCAGGCGGGCGCAGACTTTTTTTAATGTTTTATTTAATGTTTATTAGATTTAGGTGGACTTTGACCGGCGTTTGACCGGCCACTTTATGTTTAATTTTGTTGATTTCATGCAACTTATTTTTTTTCTTCACGGCGGCATATTTGGGTCGGCCTCTCCGTTGGGCGGTCAAGCCGACCCATTTTAAAATGCGGACGCGCATGTTTGCTTGGTCGATCTAAACAGACCAAAAGCGGACAAAAGCATGTGTCCGTCCGGGTCGCCCCGTTGAAGTTGCTCTTAGGGTACTGAATATGAGGTATACTAGATCATTGATGGCGCGCGTTACTGCGCCCGTCTATTTTGTCAGTTAAATAATATAATATTTGTAAATATACAGACACATGGACGCAAGACGAATGAAACTTTTGCAAAAACTCGACCGTAACATTACTCAGTTATCGAAGAGCAATTTTTTGCAAGAAAGTAATGTGGTAGTAGAGGAGAGCTCGCATTTGTCTTGTGTCTAGTGGACTTGGAAGTTGATTCGAGTTTAGACTTACTGGTCGTTCCTTAATGTAGACTCTTGATGGGTACTTAATAAATGTATTTGAAGGGGAGTTTTTGCAATGTACACAATCCTAATTTATTACCTATTTATATTCAACTATTTGTTGGGAGAGGAGACATGAGTTTGATTGACTTTGGCTGGATTTGTGCCATCAGTCAGTTCATAGGTGGTCAATAAAATTGGGTTGTTATGAAAACATACACAACAATCTAGTATTAATAAAATAAACCGTCAATAAGATGACAATCACCAGGAGAAAACAAATATGTACATGTAATTTGACAACCTTTCAATGTTGATTTTAAGCATGGTGCATCGATGAAATCTCCACTAATTTATACCCAGTGGACATCCATCTTCAACAGCAAAAAATAAACTCTGCTTGATTCTTGAGGCATTATTACATCCATGGACGAAGATTCCTAAAGAATGAATTTAATTAGATAGGTAATAAAATAGCACTGAAATGTACCATACAAGGAGCCTATAGCAATAAGATCTTTCACTTATTTAAGAGCAATCCAACTGAACGATATTTGCAGGAAGTCGTAAATTGGCAGCAATATATGATACGTGAAGAGGCCATCCAAAATATATCATCATGGAGAAGGGTCGACTTGCACAAAAGAAATAATGTCCAAAGTGGCTACCGATGGGCAGTTGAACACCTTGCACCACATACAAAAAGAAAAGCTCACAGTTAGAGCACGTAATATCATGAGCAAGATGGACAATATAATCAGAAACTCAGAAAATAAAGAAAAATGATAACTATCACAGGTCGCATACTGGACACAGGATGGGACAAGGCACCATGAGGCCAAAATTTTCATATAACATTAGCACATATTAGTAGTGTGAAAATATATTTTATATGGCAAAAGGAAACCATGTGTATAGCTGACATGTAGATGAATGGGATGCAAATAGATTAGTACGACCATAATATGTCTTTTTTAAAGATCAAAATATGTCTTTTGACCTGTGTCTCAATATTCCTAAAAAAAGCATATAGTTGGAGTAACATTTCATGGAATTTTCAACTCTACTTGAATCAATCAGAAGCTATTTTAGGTGTAATAAATGTCAATATAATAAGAGAATTCCCACCTGCTTTATATGTTCGCCCGCGCACTCAATATTTCCCTTCGGTAAGTCCTGAATAACCGCATGATTCATCAAATAACCAACACTGTAAAAAAAAATATAAGTGCATGTGAATAGAAAATACTCCTAGTAGTTGTAGTGCTTGTTAACCCATCCACCAATTGCTACCAAAACTAAATAAACTCAACTCACATCAACCTGAAACTGAAGAGATTGAAAGCGGTAGGGGGGGATGTGTTACCTGGAGTTTTTCAGATATAAAACGGTCACATATATATCCTATGAAACTGTGAAGTCCCAAAAATCAGAATCAGTCGCGCAAAACAAGTATCAAACACTTAGCAGGCCCAAATGGTAATACTCCTGAGAGAGATTATTAGAAAGGGCATGGAGAGAAATCTCAACCAAGGGAGAAGACAGAAGGGTGCCAGATCAACATGGACGGATCTGCACAAAATGAAGCTTGAGATAATGATGAGAACCCATAGTGAGAAGGGCACGCAGATGATGGAGGAGCTGCTTGGTTCTGCTCCCGGAACAACAGGAGAGCATGAGGCGACGGAGCAGATATTTACAAGCACACGAACTAAAGCAGGTATAGGCTGCCAAAGCAATAACGTACCTCTACTAATCAACGTTGCGAGTAGTGCACATCAACCGCTATGAAAGCTTCCAGGAATTGATGCTTCAATGCTTCCTTTAATGCCGGCAGATCGAACATCGATCTGATTTCCGCCGTCCCGTTTCGCATGTTTCTACCGTTTCAGTTGTCGAGATGTACGAGGAGATCCACGTTGGTCGCTGACTCCCGCATCATCGCCTCCCCGACATTGCTTCGGCCCGCCTTGGCCAGCCGATCAGGAAGGCCATCTGCCGTTTGCTCGATCGCCATCTCTCTTTGGACTCGATGTTTTTCTTCTTCTATTTTTTTAAGCAAACTGAAATGTGATCCAGCTGTTGAGCTGCTCGGTGGGCTTTGTCCGATGCTAGGCCCGCAAGTCTTTTTTCTGGCATACCCCGCACCCTAAAAGGTCCCAATTAATGAGAGAATGCCGATTTTGTTCCAGGAGCAGCGGCCCATACAACATCCAGCCCAGCTGCAGGAAGTGTTTCGCTGAGAAATTGATCCAACGGCCACAAAACATATAGGGGATGGATTAGACGGTTCAGAATGGTGAGGGCGTGAGAAGCCTCCTAGAGTGCACAATTATAATGTCTTTAAATGAGTGCGCGCGCGCGGCGATTTTATGATTAATCGGTCACTGTGCAGGACATATAGTGTTCGATATATCGATCTACAGATGCTCTCACGCGGCGCATAACCGTAGGCGCGGTGACGCCGACGACGAAACGAACCCGCCGGAGCGGAGGCCGAGCGCTCGGGGCCGCAAAGCAAGCGCGGCGAGCACGCGTGCGTGCGTTGCGCGCGCTGTCACGCCACGCGGCGGCAACGGCTCGGCAACGCCGCCAGCGCCAGCGCCGTGCCGTCCCACCCGCGGGCGCGCCCACGGCAACGGCCTGGACCGGGCAGCAGCGATCGCCTTTCCCTTTTCTTTCGAGATCTTTCCTTGTTTCTTTTCTGGGTCTGGCCGAGTCGCGTGGCGTCTCTCGGCAGGGCGTCGGGTCGGGGTTGCCACTTGCGGACAGGGGCACGTGACCCGCACGTGGCCACGGCGGGCCTCCCCATATGCGGGCTAGAACCTTCAATGCTTTATCCATCGCCATGGGAGCTGCACCTGCGTGGCTGCTGCCTGCTGGCCAACGACACCCATGTCGACGCCCGGGCTCGTGCCTCACTGACATATGGCGCCTTCTGCGCATGGGCCCCGCTGTCAGTCAGCGACTCCTGTCCCTGACTCCCTCTACACCACGGTCTTCTCTTCCAACATGTACGCCACTGCTATGGCAATGTTCATGGCCAGCTTGCGTGCGTTGTTTATTTGGCTTCCAGAGGCCTCTCGGCGGGTGCATGTTTATAATATAATAAGTCGCCCCTGACGTCGGATTGATGCGTTGTTTATTGGGCTTCCAGAGGCCGCTGGGCACGTTTCAGATGAGTTTCCTGCTCCAGGATTGATGCCGCCTCTGACTGTAAATAAACTCACGTTAGGCAGCGGACTGAGAGAGTGATGGGAGAAAGACATTCCACTGGCATGTCCAATCTACTGTTTCCATGCATCGATGCCCGAAACGAAACTCTGAGAGGGCGCTGCCATGATCGAGTCACGATGGACGATGCAACTAGCATCACCATCTCTATTCAACCGAGGCAACAACGAATAGTTAAAACCCATGTCTTCCAGAAATATGAGTCCTCCAGAAATATCCCAAAGCTACGCCCGGCATCGATGTCAGTCAGCAGATTTCCGATCATAGAAATATGAGTCCTCCAGAAATATCCCAAAGCTACGCCCGGCATCGGCCGATCTTGCTGTTTTGACCTTTTTCGTAAAGTTCAGCCAGATTTGACCTTGATTCGTAAAAATTTCGAGATTTGACCCTTTTATTGTCGTCATTGGTCTCGGCGGTAGGGTAGCACGACCTACCGCCTGGGTCTGTGATGATAGGATTTAACTACGCTGTCACGTTCGTTTGATGTCAAAAATACCTTACGGCTAAGGTATTTGACGGTAGGCTGTATAATTTTACTGTGTTCTTGCCGATCGGCCTATGAGCAAGACGCAGAGCCGACAGCACCACATGCACGCATGCACCATTGCAATTTAGGCCACCGAGTTAGATACTACAACCCTAGTAGCTCGTCCTCTAGCACGCACAGTTAATACCCCTGGTGTACTACTTCTAGTGCTAGTCTTCGTCTCAGTCTAGTCATGCATGTAGTCCATGTCTATCAATTGTGTAAGTGTGTGAGTCCAGAGTAAAGCCTGCCATCCATTGTTTAAGAGCAAGTGTAGTACAAGATCTAGTGAGCAGGCTATAGCAGATGCCATGCCATTAAAATCCTAGGTGGAAGAAAGAGAAAGGTGAAGAGAGAGGACATCTGGCGCTACATGTGCAGCCCGCGTGCATTAGGCTAGTCATAGTGGGGTAACTTAGATAGTAACATAGCGCACTTAAATTTTTTTTGCTTATGTGGCAAGTAGTTAATGAGAAGTAGTAACATAATATGTTACTGTAACATAGCGCTTTTCAAGACAACATGAGTCTACACGCTATTAAATGAGGCCACATATGACACTAATACTATATTACTTTGCACTATGAAGATAGTAACTTAGACTAGTGTCATGCATATGATACTAGTCTAAGTTACTCCCCACTATGACCAGCCTTAGCACACAAAGTTTGCATGCAGTCTGCGCTAGCTTCTCCATCCCAATCACATGTCTCCTTTCACATGCACAAATTAAACACTACAGTTAATTAGTAGCTATTGCTACGAATCCGTAGGTCCTGTGGGAACTACACACACACATCATTATAGAGGCAGTAAGGTCGATGAAGACTGCCTCCCCAATGATTTCAAAATACATGCCTTGATTTTTTTAATAGATTTTCAATACATTTTGAACATTTTATTGGCATTAAACATTTCTTAAACTACGTGAACATTTTTGTACATTATATAAACATTTTTTTAAATGTCAATATTTTTTTCGAAACGCGTGAATATTTATACCAAATATTACATACATTTTTTAGTGGTGCATAACAATTTTTATACTACGCGCGGATATTTTTTTATATCGTATAAACATTTCTCAAACATATCACATACAATTTGTTTGAAATGACGCATGCATTCATTGAATGATACGAAACATTGTTTTAATTATGCGAACATGGCGGGCGACTCAGTGCACTGTGCGAGTCTGGTCTCTGCCTCTATGTAATAAAGGAACTACCTCATGCGAGCAGTGGTTGTGTGGGCTTGATGACGGGCAAGTAGCAACAGTCGGCCAGGCTGATCCTTGGGCCTGTTAAAGCCCATCTAGTAGATTTGCCACTGCTATACCACCTTCCCTAGAAAACCCTGTCTGGTTTTGCCAAGTTTTGTTGCCCATTTCGAGAGGCTCAAGACCCTATCTATTTTTTGGAGAAACGCAACAGTGACGTAAACACTCACGTGCATACATGCAATGCACCCACATGATTGTATACTGAATAAATTCGGAAAAAAATGAGCATTCTAGTACGATTTAAACATATGAATGCGGCTTCCACCAAAAGAAATCTAGCTGCAGGAGAGGGCTAGCTGCGGGAGAGGGCGAAGGCCTTGACATGCATGACATGGATCTCTCTCTAAGCTAGTGATCTCCTCCTCCCGGACGGGCACCGACAAGTGGCTGGAGAGCCTTGACGACAATGGTCATGTTGGGCCTGAAGTCGGCTTCGTACTGCACGCACAAGGCCGCCACCGCCGCGAGCTGAACACAAGCAAAGAGATTCATCAGTTAAAACCAATGGAAACGAATAGTGTGTTATGAAAAAATAGCGTGATCCTTAAAATATGCTATTAGCGTGCAATATCGTGCTAATAGCAACTATAGTATGCTATTAGCGAGGAATTGCATACTGATTTATTTAGCGAGACATTTCTGAGAATGCTATAGCGTACTATTAGCGAGGAATTTCTTGAGCTGGATTACGCACCTTGGCCACTGCTTTTGGCGGGTAGTCGTTGTTGAGCTTGGGATCGATGCACTGCATGACCTTGTCCTCGCTCAGTCTCGGCGTGGCCTGCAATGCAGCAGGATCAATGTCGATCGTCACACATGCATTCTTGACTGGTCTAAACGCTCTTATATTTTTTTTTTCGAAGGGAGTACAAGCAAACAAGGAAGAAATATGTACGTACCCAGGTGACGAGGCTCTGCTGGCCTTTGGGCATGGTGTGGTCGACGGGCTTCCTGCCGGTGAGGAGCTCGAGGAGGACGACCCCAAAACTGTAGACGTCGCTCTTGTGCGTGAGCTGGCCCGTCATGGCGTACTCGGGCGCGTGGTACCCAAACGTACCGAGCACCTTGGTGGAGTGGAGGCGCGCGGCGGTGTCGGCGGACTGGTTGGTGAGGTTGAAGTCGGCGATCTTGCCCTCGTGGCCGTCGAACACGAGCACGTTGCTGGAGCGGACGTCGCGGTGGATCACGGACGGCTGCACCTTCTCGTGCAGGTACTCGAGGCCCCTGGCGGCGCCGAGGGCCACCCGGGCGCGCTGGCCCCACGTGAGCGCCGGCCCGGGCTCGGCGCCCTGCACGCCCTTCTTCCCGTGCAGGATGTCGTAGAGCGAGCCGTTGGTGGCGAACTCGTAGAGCACGATCCGGTTGTTGAGCTCCAGGCAGTAGCCCAGCAGCTGCGTGAAGTGGCCGCACTTGAGCCTCGACACCACCGACAGCTGCGCGCAGAACTCGGCCTCCGACTGCCCGGAGCCGCCGTTGTCGAACATCTTGACGGCCACGGTCTCCCCCGTGGCTAGCTTGGCGCGGTACACGCGGCCGTAGGACCCCTCCCCGACCAGCGACCGGGCGCCGAAGTTGCCCGTGAGGCGGTTGAGCTCCGCCAGTGTCACCGCCGGGACGTCGATCGGCAGCACCTTGGCTGGCCCCACGCCGTTCCTCGGCGCGTTCGGCCCTCTCGCTTGCGCTGCAACAATGAAAGGCATCTTTGATTCGCATGATTCTCAAAACATGCATCGGAATAGAAAAAAATGGCTGAAATGTCATGGCCATCTCAATCCTACAGGATTTTAGATTATTTGATTGATTGCATCACAGAAAAAACAAAGGATTCTTTCAGAGTGGTTTGAGCGGACGTTAGAAATTCTATGAGAAATAGTACCAAGAAACCCTTAGAAAAAAAAATCATATAGAATTTAATCCAGCGAATCAAGCAACCAACACACGAAGAAATTCTAATGATTCTATTCCTCTAAAATTCCTATGAAAACTCTTTGAACCAAAGGAGGTCTAAACGGTCGCATTTTAGGACAAGGAAGCGCAAATGCTTGTGGAACCTAACGGATAGTGTTATGTAAGAACCTGGTGCTCGGGGGGGCGGCATGGCAAGGCTGCCGGGCGGCGGGCCGTGGTACTCCTCCCTCTCGCCGGCGCAGCACCACATCCTCCTCAACCCAAGAAACGCACGCACACGGCGGCGAACTCAAGCAAAAACAGCTCCGAGGCTAGCTGCCGGCCGGTCTGGATGTTGATCTAGCTATGTCAACTATAGACACAAGATTGAGTTGAGGCGGTCCTCGTCCTACTCCTATATGGCAGGGCAGGGCAGGGGCCGGGGTGGTGGTGGTGGTGGTTGGCTTGACAATGCGCGGCCGATTGCAAATCATTCGCTGGGCCTGGGCTACGTGCGGCCTGCGCAGTTGATGTTGCACACGTTCGTTTTCTCTCCGTGTCGAGCCAACCAACAACGTACATGCCTGCCACTGTCGGCCCTGTTTCATGTCATGTACGGCAACGGATGAGCGTGCCGTTCGCTCGTGCACCCTGACCGCCTGACCCGGCAAACACACTGGTCTCCAATCCAAGAGATTGTTTAGTTTATCTGTCGAACAACATGATTTATTTTGGACAGAGTTTGGGACTGCCAAATCAGCTAAGGTCCAGAGCTCAGAAGAAAACTGTGGTCAAACAAACTGACCTCCCACGTCTGTGCCGCAGCTCGCTCCCGACGTGCTCCCGTGCAACTCCTCACGTCTCGCCCGCCCTTGACCCTGCCCTTACATTTTATTTCTCTACTATCACAGGTTGTTGACCAGCCAACGGCAGGACAGGCCTGCGAGAAAGTGCCCATGCATGCATGTCCTCCAATTCATGTTTTTTTAATAGAGGCAAAAGATTTGCCTCGATCACTAGTAATTAAGAGGAAGACAAGTGTTGTCCGTTCAAACAAGAAAGAAGAAGAGAATTGCTCGAATAATTGTCACATCAAAAAAATTTACTGAGAAATATACACAGATTTTGAAGTGCACATGTACTCTCTCCGTTCTGAATTACTTGTCGCAGGTATGGATGTATCTAGATGTATTTTAGTCCTAGATACATCCATTTCTGCGACGAGTAATTTGGAACGGAGGGAGTACATGAGAACGCCATCGAGGAGCCTTGGCCTTCAGCTTCAGTACAACCTGCCAGCGAACTATTCTCACCAACAAAACTCAAGCTGCTTTCTTGCTTTTGATTCTCCTGCTTCCTCTTCTCGTTTCATCAGTAAATAAGGAGAGTTGAAGTTTTGACATGTAACCAAATTACCTCAAAATACGACCAGCAAAGAAAAGACCGACTCTCCCGGCAAAGGGGAGGGCATCGTCTTCCAAGCATTCAACGCCATATCACTTGCACATCTTAATAGACAACGCAAAAACCAAATGCTAAACAAGGAAACTAGAGGTGGCCGACATTGAAACTTCAAGTGAATGTACAATATATACAGGAAAAGAAAATGCATGACCCATTTTGGATTCAAATACAGAGATAATTACAGCTTGTTAAAAAAATAAACACGTGCGTCAACAGAGGGATCATGTACTGAGAAGCATATATACAGATTTTCAAGTGTACGTGTACAGGACTGCTGCTCCGACGCCGTCCAACTTCTCCGACCATCAAAGAAGCTCAAGCCGCTTTCTTGCTCTTGAACCTGTTGGCGCACAGCACGTACACCAAAAAGTTGAGAAAGCTGAGCCCCGCGAGCAGCCAGAAGAAGTAATCGAGGCGCCCCTCGTTGAGGTTGTCAGGGATCCACCCGGGCCTCCCTCCCCTGGTCGTGAAGTAGGCGACCATCGTGAGGATGAAGGCGCTGAGGTAGTTCCCGAGCGCGGTGGTGATGAGCTGCAGCGCACTGCAGAGGCTCCGCATGGCGTCCGGCGACTGGTCGTAGAAGAACTCGAGCGCCCCGATGAAGGTGAACACCTCCGAGGCGCCGACCAGGAAGTACTGAGGGATTTGCCACAGGATGCTCAGCGGAACCGGGACGTTCTGGTCCACCAGGTGCGCCTCCCTGGCGATGGCCAGCCTCTTTATCTCGAGGACCGCGGCTGCTGACATTGCGAGGATGGAGATTACCAGGCCGATGCCCATCCGCTGGAGCTCTGAAAAGCCCCTCTCCTTGCCGGTGAACCTCCTGGCTATTGGGACCAGGATGCTGTCATAGATAGGAACCCATATAATGACACTGACCACGTCGAAGGTGGATAGAGATGCTGGAGGGATCTTGAATGAGCCGATTGTTGGATCAAGCACCATCCCTTGTTCCACAAACATGGTGGACATCTGAGCATAGACGGCCGAAAACACAATTGTTGTTGCCCAGACAGGGAACATCCTTACCAATATCTTCAGTTCCTCCACCTGGGTGACGGTGCACACCCGCCATGGGTTGTTGAAGCTATCTTCTTTCACATCAAGATCAGTAATTGTAGCCGCCTTGTCCAGACATCTGGAATAAATGCTAGTTAGGATTTGGAAAAATAAAGTGAACAGATTCACGAAAGCAAAAGGCTAGTGTATCTAGTTTTTGAAGTTGGAATATATCAAAACTATATGTAAATAAGAATCAGCAACTAATAAAGTTCAAATATTTATTTGCCCTAGATCTTTACAGGTCAATAAACTGACTGGAGTTGTGGTGCTTCGCTGTACTGCTATGCTCACCTGAGTTCATCAGTGTGCTCCAATTGCCGACTCCCTTCGATTGCTGAAACCCCATCTGCTAGCTCGTACAAGAGAGAGCTGTCCTCTGGAACAGGTGCGTTCCACTTGCGCAAAGTGGCAGCAACTACCTGGCATACTCGTGTGATAGGACTGCCACCTGGCTTTTGGAATCTATAAAGTGAGGTGCCGGCAAAGAAGCTTATGATGGCAAGACCCATGAATACGGTCGGAATGCCAAAGCCTAATCCCCATCCTAAATTGTCTTGCACCCAAACCAGAAAACTGCTTGATATAAGGGCACCAATGTTTATTGAAAAATAGAACCAATTGAAGAAAGACCCCTTCTGGATTCGCTCAGCTGGATCTGTGTCATCAAATTGATCCGCTCCAAAAGATGAGACACATGGCTTGATTCCACCAGTGCCGAGCGCAATTAGGTAAAGACCAAGAAAAAATACGGTATACTGCAAAGGACTGGCTTCTGGGCAAATGGCTCCTTCACAAGATGGAGGCATGAGCATAGGAACTGATGCTGAAAGAGTCAGTACTGACATCCCCTACAATTACAACATGATTGTCAAGACAAGATACCAACCAGGTTAGCACAGAATTGAGTTTAGCAGTCAGATATGAACTAACAGCTGGTATACAAGAACTATAGGCATACTACTGGCATGAACCTTTCACAGTAATGCATACCGGGTTTAAGAGAGTATCAAGACATCTATTGTAAAAACGACGCATCACAAGCATAACTAATTTCATAGGACATACACCATACCAAAGTACTATGCTACTGTTCTAACCCTGTCGGGGAGGGTGAGCTCTCATAGCTCATACAGTGCAAGTCCTATAAATTTGAGGAATCTATAAACACTTACACATGACTTATTAGGAATAAATTTCAGTAGAGATGACTTACAATGAAGTATATTGTGGAGAACGTTGCGATCGTCCAATACCTCCCCCAGTATGCATCAGCCAGGATAGCTCCAATAAGGGGAGTCAAATAGCAAGTTCCCTGCCATGTAGTCACATTTCTAGCAGCAGAGGAGTTACCATCATGTAGTTTTTTTGTCAAGTAAGTCACAAGGTTTGTCGAGATGCCATAATAGGCCAACCGCTCACAGCATTCATTACCTACAGGTTGGTTACAATAATTATTTCACGCATACATACAGTAAACAAAAGAATGTACTTGGAGACTGCTGCAAAAAATTACCTAAGATGAATGGGCATGCCTTCCATCTGCCAGTTTTCTCCTTCACGACAGGGTTTCCCGAAAAGTCGACAGATCCATCTCCAGTGTATGTAAGTTGGTTCGATTCCTGAAATCAGGAGTATTTAGTGTGCTGTGTTATCACATAATTCATGGTCAATTTGTCAGGACTGAATAGTGATTTAAATCTAAGTAGGAGCCGAATGTACATTGATAGATAGACCCGTGTCACTTCAATTTAGGACAGTAATAAAGCATTGCTGTCTTT
>NC_041386.1:573521186-573525285 GCF_002162155.2 Triticum dicoccoides | reverse complement strand
GAGAGACCAAACAAGACAAAATTCAGAGTATATATACTCGGCTTCAGGATCCATAATGGTTGATAACTTTGATATATGCAAGTTGAAGCAAATGTTTCATTATGGTGTTATCATAGGCTAGTATGTCCACCAGCTTAGGAAAACTTAATTATAGGCACACACACACACTGATCACCAGAAATCCTGGCCAAGAAATCCGATACTGTCCAGCTGAACACCCACAAATCGCGTGTCGATTGAAACTAAACTGAAAGAACGAGAATCTAACAAGTTCAGCTCACGATTGGAATCTCCGAACGGCACAATAATCAATATACCAAGTCATAGATATACATAGATAAAAGGGGAATATCTCAATCCAAATTCAGCGCAGCCGGTGTCCTATGAGGCTGCCCCTGGCTACTCTTTGATGTTTTGCTGAACATAAAATCAACTTCAAATCCGCATAGGTGCAAAGGCTCGAAGGTACGATCTTTCTAGAGTAGACTAGACTAGGGATCCCACCAAAGCACGCGGCCTCTGATCGCACGGAACGGAAGGCACCAACCAACCAAACCCATCTCGTCTCAAGAAAGAAACGAGACGGCGGAACCGGACAGAGCAACCACTCACCTCCGGGTTAGCGAGGAGCCCCTGCTCCAGGGTGGGGTCGCCGGCCTCTGCCATGGTGGAACGGCGAGCCTCCGGTCCGATCGGCGCGCGGGAGAGAACGGCGGGTTGGGGCTGGGATACTCTGCTCGGAAGCCGAATATATGGAGGGAGGGAAACTTGTAGATCTGGATACGTAGGGTCCAAAGTCCAACCGGAAACAGTGAAGGGCACGGCACCAGCACCGGCACCGGCTAGTCTTCGGGGAGGGAGAAGGAATCTGGAGTCAGAGTGGTGGTTGGAGTTCTTGGGGCCTGGGGAGAAGGACGACCGACTGGAACGAGCACACGAGAGAGGATAAGCAAGCAAGCAAGGGGACGAAGGAAGGGATCAGTGCCACTTGCGTGTCTCGGTTATGTTTAAGGATTCATTAAGATATATACTACCATCACCTTATTTGATTCATCAGATTCACCAAAGTAGGAGTAGTTGCATTTGTGAGTCCCACTTCGATGCTCCGTCGGTTGGAACGGCAATGTCAAAGCTCTCACTACTGATCCTCGTATCTAAAGTTTACCCTATGTGTAAGCAACTACTCCCTCCCACTCATAATATAAGAATGTTTTTTATGCTTGTATTACTGTTATGAGACAGAGTGTAGGGTAAAAAATGCAGTGTAGTGTAAAAAACATAGCGTAAAAAACATTCTTATATTATGAGACAAGGAGGGAGTACACACTAAGCATGTATTTTTGTAATCACTATTTGCATTTTTTATTTTTATTATTAGTGTCATTTTCTAGCTACCAGAGAACTCACTCATATGACAAGACACACAGCTTCAGATGCATTGATCGTCCACAATTAAGGCCAATAACCCTTCGTTCCTGCCCATCTAGGGTTTCCTTGCTTCTCGCTGGCGCCGCCGGTCCGCCTCATCTCCTATGGTCCTTGAACCATGGAGGCACGATGGATCCCGGCCCTTGCCGGTGGGAGGGCTCCGTTTTTAGACGCTTTTCTGAGTTTTGTTAGGGTTTGTGTCATGCTCAAGAAGACGAGGCGGCGGCGGCTTCTTGAAGATGGAATAAGGTCCTCTCCATCTAGCCCCCGTCCCGGTGATGTTTCAAGCATCGTCGAGTGGCGTGTGGAGGTTTGTCTCCGACGGATCTCGTGGGATCCGGTCGGCGTTTGTCTTCGGTGGATCCGACTAGATCCGGTTTTCGTTCGTCTATGTTTGTGTGTCTGCAGGTTGGATCCTTCCGGTCTATGCTTCTCTTCGTCGGCGGCGGTTGTTGTTTTGGTGCGCTGGTCCTATGGGGCCTTAGCACGACGACTTCCCGACTGTCTACTACAACAATATTTGCCCGGCTCCGACAAGGGAGGGGCGATGACGGCGGTGCGCCTTCGGCTCGCTCCAGTGCTTGTAGTCGTCGTTCGGACCTGGATGTAAGTTTTACTTCTAGTGTTCTTTGTACTACATTGAAAGTTGATGAATAGATTGGAAGTTTTCTTGAAAAAAAGACAAGACACACAACTTTGATCAGCACACGACATAAATCAGGCTCTCTTGTAAGAAGCTCCGGTAAAAAAACTCACCGTAAAAGTGATTTTACGGGCTATATGCTGCCCGTAAAATTTAGGGGAAGTTGATAGGTGGGGTGTTTTCACAATTGTTGTAAAAACTTCTCCTAAAGGTGGTTTTTGGCGGTGGCACGACAATGACGGCGAACTCTGGCGGCGGCTGATGATAACCCATAATTATAGGGGATCGCAACAGTTTTCGAGGGTAGAGTATTCAACCCAAATTTATTGATTTGACACAAGGGGAGCCAAAGAATATTCTCAAGTATTAGCAGCTGAGTTGTCAATTCAACCACACCTGGATAACTTAATATTTGCAGCAAAGTATTTAGTAGCAAGGTAATATGATAGTAGTGGTAACGGTGGCAAAAGTAACGGTAGCAGTTTTGCTTTTATAGTGATTGTAACAGTAGCAACGAAAAAGTAAATAAGCGAAGATCAATGTATGAAAAGCTCGTAGGCATTGGATCAGTGATGGATGATTATGTCGGATGCAATCAATCATGCAATAGTTATAACATAGGGTGACACAGAACTAGTTCCAGTTCATCAATGTAATGTAGGCATGTATTCCGAATATAGTCATACATGCTTATGGAAAAGAACTTGCATGACATCTTTTGTCCTACCCTCCCGTGGCAGCGGGGTTCTATTGGAAACTAAGGGATATTAATGCCTCCTTTTAATAGAGTACCGGACCAAAGCATTAACACTTAGTGAATACATGAACTCCTCAAACTACGGTCATGAAGGAAATATGCCCTAGAGGCAATAATAAAGTTATTATTTATTTCCTTATAATCATGATAAAGGTTTATTATTCATGCTAGAATTGTATTAACCGGAAACATAATACATGTGTGAATACATAGACAAACAAAGTGTCACTAGTATGCCTCTACTTGACTAGCTCCTTAATCAAAGATGGTTATGTTTCCTAACCATGAACAATGAGTTGTTATTTGATTAACGGGATCACATCATTAAGAGAATGATCTGATTGACATGACCCATTCCATTAGCTTAGCACCCGATCGTTTAGTATGTTGTTATTGCTTTCTTCATGACTTATACATGTTCCTGTAACTATGAGATTATGCAACTCCCGTTTACCGGAGGAACACTTTGGGTACTACCAAACGTCACAACGTAACTGGGTGATTATAAAGGAGTACTACAGGTGTCTCCAAAGGTACATGTTGGGTTGGCGTATTTCGAGATTAGGTTTTGTCACTCCGATTATCGGAGAGGTATCTCTGGGCCCTCTCGGTAATGCACATCACATAAGCCTTGCAAGCATTGCAACTAATGAGTTAGTTGCGGGATGATGTATTACAGAACGAGTAAAGAGACTTGCCGGTAACAAGATTGAACTAGGTATTGGATACCGACGATCGAATCTCGGGCAAGTAACATACCGATGACAAAGGGAACAACGTATGTTGTTATGCGGTCTGACCGATAAAAATCTTCGTAGAATATGTAGGAGCCAATATGGGCATCCAGGTCCCGCTATTGGTTATTGACCGGAGACGTGTCTCGGTCATGTCTACATTGTTCTCGAACCCGTAGGGTCCGCACGCTTAAGGTTACGATGACAGTTATATTATGAGTTTATGCATTTTGATGTACTGAAGGTTGTTCGGAGTCCCGGATGTGATCACGGACATGACGAGGAGTCTCGAAATGGTCGAGACATAAAGATTGATATATTGGAAGCCTATATTTGGACATCGGAAGTGTTCCGGGTGAAATCGGGATTTTACCGGAGTACCGAGACGGTTACCGGAACCCCCCGGGAGCTAAATGGGCCATGATGGGCCTTAGTGGAAAAGAGAAGAGGCAGCCCTACATGGGCTGTGCGCCTCCCCCTTCCCCTAGTCCTATTAGGACTAGGAGAGGTGGCCAGCCCCCTCTCTCTCTTTTCCCC
>NC_041386.1:573478191-573520845 GCF_002162155.2 Triticum dicoccoides | reverse complement strand
GGCGCGCCACACCTTGGCCGGCCAGCCTCCCCCCCTCTAGTCCTTTATATACTGAGGCAGAGGCATCCCAGAACACACAAGTTGATCCACGTGATCTATTCCTTAGCCGTGTGCGGTGCCCCAGCCACCATATTCCTCGATAATACTGTAGCGGAGTTTAGGCGAAGCCCTGCTGCTGTAGTGCATCAAGATCGTCACCACGCCATCGTGCTGACGGAACTCTTCCCCGACACTTTGCTGGATCGGAGTCCGGGGATCGTCATCGAGCTGAACGTGTGCTCGAACTCGGAGGTGTCGTAGTTTCGGTGCTTGATCGGTTGGATCGTGAAGACGTACGACTACTTCCTCTATGTTGTGTCAACGCTTTCGCAGTCGGTCTGTGAGGGTACGTAGACAACACTCTCCCCTCTCGTTGCTTTGCATCACCATGATCTTGCGTGTGCGTAGGAATTTTTTTGAAATTACTACGAAACCCAACAGTGGCATCCGAGCCTAGGTTTTATGGTTTGATGTTATTTGCACGAGTAGAACACAAGTGAGTTGTGGGCGATATAAGTCATACTGCCTACCAGCATGTCATACTTGGTTCGGCGGTATTGTTGGACGAGACGACCCGGACCAACATTACGCGTACGCTTACGCGAGACCGGTTCCCCCGACGTGCTTTGCACACAGGTGGCTTGCGGGCGACTGTCTCTCCAACTTTAGTTGAACCAAGTGTGGCTACGCCCGGTCCTTGCGAAGGTTAAAACGGAGTCTATTTGACAAACTATCGTTGTGGTTTTGATGCGTAGGTGAGATTGGTTCTTGCTTAAGCCCGTAGCAGCCACGTAAAACTTGCAACAACAAAGTAGAGGACGTCTAACTTGTTTTTGCAGGGCATGTTGTGATGTGATATGGTCAAGGCATGATGCTGAATTTTATTGTATGAGATGATCATGTTTTGTAACCGAGTTATCGGCAACTGGCAGGAGCCATATGGTTGTTGCTTTATTGTATGCAATGCAATCGCGATGTAATGCTTTACTTTATTACTAAACGGTAGTGATAGTCGTGGAAGCATAAGATTGGCGAGACGACAACGATGCTACGATGGAGATCAAGGTGTCGCGCCGGTGACGATGGTGATCATAACGGTGCTTCGGAGATGGAGATCACAAGCACAAGATGATGATGTCCATATCATATCACTTATATTGATTGCATGAGATGTTTATCCTTTTATGCATCTTATCTTGCTTTGATTGACGGTAGCATTATAAGATGATCTCTCACTAAATTATCAAGAAGTGTTCTCCTTGAGTATGCACCGTTGCCAAAGTTCGTCGTGCCCAGACACCACGTGATGATCGGGTGTGATAAGCTCTACGTCCATCTACAACGGGTGCAAGCCAGTGTTGCACACGCAGAATACTCAGGTTAAACTTGACGAGCCTGGCATATGCAGATATGGCCTCGGAACACGGAGACCGAAAGGTCGAGCGTGAATCATATAGTAGATATGATCAACATAACGATGTTCACCATTGAAAACTACTCCATCTCACGTGATGATCGGTTATGGTTTAGTTGATTTGGATCACGTAATCACTTAGAAGATTAGAGGGATGTCTATCTAAGTGGGAGTTCTTAAGTAATTTGATTAATTGAACTTAAACTTATCATGAACTTAGTACCTGATAGTATCTTGCTTGTTTATGTTGATTGTAGATAGATGGCTCGTGCTGTTGTTCCGTTGAATTTTAATGCGTTCCTTGAGAAAGCAAAGTTGAAAGATGATGGTAGCAATTATACGGACTGGGTCCGTAACTTGAGGATTATCCTCATTGCTGCTCAGAAGAATTACGTCCTGGAAGCACCGCTGGGTGCCAGGCCTGCTGCTGGAGCAACACCAGATGTTATGAACGTCTGGCAGAGCAAAGCTGATGACTACTCGATAGTTCAGTGTGCCATGCTTTACGGCTTAGAATCGGGACTTCAACGATGTTTTGAACGTCATGGAGCATATGAGATGTTCCAGGAGTTGGAGTTAATATTTCAAGCAAATGCCCGGATTGAGAGATATGAAGTCTCCAATAAGTCCTATAGCTGCAAGATGGAGGAGAACAGTTCTGTCAGTGAGCATATACTCAAAATGTCTGGGTATAATAATCACTTGATTCAATTGGGAGTTAATCTTCCAGATGATTGCGTCATTGACAGAATTCTCCAATCACTGCCACCAAGCTTCGTGATGAACTATAATATGCAAGGGATGAACAAGACTATTCCCGAGCTCTTCGCAATGCTAAAAGCTGGGGAGGTAGAAATCAAGAAGGAGCATCAAGTGTTGATGGTTAACAAGACCACTAGTTTCAAGAAAAAGGGCAAAGGGAAGAAGAAGGGGAACTTCAAGAAGAACATCAAGCAAGTTGCTGCTCAGGAGAAGAAACCCAAGTCTGGACCTAAGCCTGAAACTGAGTGCTTCTACTGCCAGCAGACTGGTCACTGGAAGCGGAACTGCCCCAAGTATTTGGCGGATAAGAAGGATGGCAAGGTGAACAAAGGTATATGTGATATACATGTTATTGATGTGTACCTTACTAGAGCTCGCAGTAGCACCTGGGTATTTGATACTGGTTCTGTTGCTAATATTTGCAACTCGAAACAGGGACTACAGAATAAGCGGGCACTGGCAAAGGACGAGGTGACGATGCGCGTGGGAAATGGTTCCAAAGTCGATGTGATCGCGGTCGGCACGCTACCTCTACATCTACCTTCGGGATTAATATTAGACCTAAATAATTGTTATTTGGTGCCAGCGTTGAGCATGAACATTATATCTGGATCTTGTTTGATGCGAGACGGTTATTCATTTAAATCAGAGAATAATGGTTGTTCTATTTATATGAGTAATATCTTTTATGGTCATGCACCTTTGAAGAGTGGTCTATTTTTGATGAATCTCGATAGTAGTGATACACAAATTCATAATGTTGAAGCCAAAAGATGCAGAGTTGATAATGAAAGTGCAACTTATTTGTGGCACTGTCGTTTAGGTCATATCGGTGTAAAGCGCATGAAGAAACTCCATACTGATGGACTTTTGGAACCACTTGATTATGAATCACTTGGTACTTGCGAACCGTGCCTCATGGGCAAGATGACTAAAACACCGTTCTCCGGTACTATGGAGAGAGCAACAGATTTGTTGGAAATCATACATACCAATGTATGTGGTCCGATGAATATTGAGGCTCGTGGCGGATATCATTATTTTCTCACCTTCACAGATGACTTAAGCAGATATGGGTATATCTACTTAATGAAACATAAGTCTGAAACATTTGAAAAGTTCAAAGAATTTCAGAGTGAAGTTGAAAATCATCGTAACAAGAAAATAAAGTTTCTACGATCTGATCGTGGAGGAGAATATTTGAGTTACGAGTTTGGTGTACATTTGAAAAATTGTGGAATAGTTACGCAACTCACGCCACCCGGAACACCACAGCGTAATGGTGTGTCCGAACGTCGTAATTGTACTTTACTAGATATGGTGCGATCTATGATGTCTCTTACTGATTTACCGCTATCGTTTTGGGGTTATGCCTTAGAGACGGCCGCATTCACGTTAAATAAGGCACCATCAAAATCCGTTGAGACGACGCCTTATGAACTGTGGTTTGGCAAGAAACCAAAGTTGCCGTTTCTTAAAATTTGGGGCTGCGATGCTTATGTGAAAAAGCTTCAACCTGATAAGCTCGAACCCAAATCGGAGAAATGTGTCTTCATAGGATACCCAAAGGAGACTGTTGGGTACACCTTCTATCACAGATCCGAAGGCAAGACATTCGTTGCTAAGAATGGATCCTTTCTAGAGAAGGAGTTTCTCTCGAAAGAAGTGAGTGGGAGGAAAGTAGAACTTGACGAGGTAACTGTACCTGCTCCTTTATTGGAAAGTAGTACATCACAAAAAACTGTTTCTGCGACACCTACACCAATAAGTGAGGAAGCTAATGATGATGGTCATCAAACTTCAGATCAAGATACTACTGAACTTCGTAGATCAACCAGAGTAAGATCCGCGCCAGAGTGGTACGGTAATCCTGTTCTGGAAATCATGCTACTAGATCATGATGAACCTACGAACTATGAAGAAGCGATGGTGAGCCCAGATTCCGCAAAGTGGCTTGAAGCCATGAAATCTAAGATGGGATCCATGTATGAGAACAAAGTATGGACTTTGGTTGACTTGCCCGATGATCGGCAAGCAATTGAGAATAAATGGATCTTCAAGAAGAAGACTGACACTGATGGTAATGTTACTGTCTACAAAGCTCGACTTGTCGCGAAAGGTTTTCGGCAAGTTCAAGGGATTGACTACGATGAAACCTTCTCACCCGTAGCGATGCTTAAGTCCGTCCGAATCATGTTAGCAATTGCCGCATTTTATGATTATGAAATTTGGCAAATGGATGTCAAAACTGCATTCCTGAATGGATTTCTGGAAGAAGAGTTGTATATGATGCAACCAGAAGGTTTTGTCGATCCAAAAGGAGCTAACAAAGTGTGCAAGCTCCCGCGATCCATTTATGGACTGGTGCAAGCCTCTCGGAGTTGGAATAAACGTTTTGATAATGTGATCAAAGCATTTGGTTTTATACAGACTTTCGGAGAAGCCTGTATTTACAAGAAAGTGAGTGGGAGCTCTGTAGCATTTCTGATATTATATGTGGATGACATATTACTAATTGGAAATGATATAGAATTTCTGGATAGCATAAAGGGATACTTGAATAAGAGTTTTTCAATGAAAGACCTCGGTGAAGCTGCTTACATATTAGGCATAAAGATCTATAGAGATAGATCAAAACGCTTAATTGGACTTTCACAAACAACATACCTTGACAAAATTTTGAAGAAGTTCAAAATGAATCAAGCAAAGAAAGGATTCTTGCCTGTGTTACAAGGTGTGAAATTGAGTAAGACTCAATGCCCGACCACTGCAGAAGATAGAGAGAATATGAAAGATGTTCCCTATGCATCAGCTATAGGATCTATCATGTATGCAATGCTGTGTACCAGACCTGATGTGTGCCTTGCTATAAGTCTAGCAGGGAGGTACCAAAGTAATCCAGGAGTGGATCACTGGACAGCGGTCAAGAACATCCTGAAATACCTGAAAAGGACTAAGGATATGTTTCTCGTATATGAAGGTGACAAAGAGCTCGTCGTAAATGGTTACGTTGATGCAAGCTTTGACACTGATCCGGACGATTCTAAATCGCAAACCGGATATGTGTTTACATTAAACGGTGGAGCTGTCAGTTGGTGCAGTTCTAAACAAAGCGTCGTAGCGGGATCTACATGTGAAGCGGAGTACATAGCTGCTTCGGAAGCACTGAACGAAGGAGTCTGGATGAAGGAGTTCATATCCGATCTAGGTGTCATACCTAGTGCATCGGGTCCAATGAAAATCTTTTGTGACAATACTGGTGCAATTGCCTTGGCAAAGGAATCCAGATTTCACAAGAGGACCAAGCACATCAAGAGACGCTTCAATTCCATCCGGGATCTAGTCCAGGTGGGGGACATAGAGATTTGCAAGATACATACGGATCTGAATGTTGCAGACCCGTTGACTAAGCCTCTACCACGAGCAAAACATGATCAGCACCAAGGCTCCATGGGTGTTAGAATCATTACGGTGTAATCTAGATTATTGACTCTAGTGCAAGTGGGAGACTGAAGGAAATATGCCCTAGAGGCAATAATAAAGTAATTATTTATTTCCTTATAATCATGATAAAGGTTTATTATTCATGCTAGAATTGTATTAACCGAAAACATAATACATGTGTGAATACATAGACAAACAAAGTGTCACTAGTATGCCTCTACTTGACTAGCTCGTTAATCAAAGATGGTTATGTTTCCTAACCATGAACAATGAGTTGTTATTTGATTAATGGATCACATCATTAAGAGAATGATCTGATTGACATGACCCATTCCATTAGCTTAGCACCCGATCGTTTAGTATGTTGTTATTGCTTTCTTCATGACTTATACATGTTCTTGTAACTATGAGATTATGCAACTCCCGTTTACCGGAGGAACACTTTGGGTACTACCAAATGTCACAACATAACTGGGTGATTATAAAGGAGTACTACAGGTGTCTCCAAAGGTACATGTTGGGTTGGCGTATTTCGAGATTAGGTTTTGTCACTCCGATTGTCGGAGAGGTATCTCTGGGCCCTCTCGGTAATGCACATCACATAAGCCTTGCAAGCATTGCAACTAATGAGTTAGTTGCGGGATGATGTATTACAGAACGAGTAAAGAGACTTGCCGGTAACAAGATTGAACTAGGTATTGGATACCGACGATCGAATCTCGGGCAAGTAACATACCGATGACAAAGGGAACAACGTATGTTGTTATGCGGTTTGACCGATAAAAATCTTCGTAGAATATGTAGGAGCCAATATGGGCATCCAGGTCCCGCTATTGGTTATTGACCGGAGACGTGTCTCGGTCATGTCTACATTGTTCTCGAACCCGTAGGGTCCGCACGCTTAAGGTTACGATGATAGTTATATTATGATTTTATGCATTTTGATGTACCGAAGGTTGTTCGGAGTCCCGGATGTGATCACGGACATGATGAGGAGTCTCGAAATGGTCGAGACATAAAGATTGATATATTGGAAGCCTATATTTGGACATCAGAAGTGTTCCGGGTGAAATCGGGATTTTACCGGAGTAGCGAGAGGGTTACCGGAACCCCCCGGGAGCTAAATGGGCCATGATGGGCCTTAGTGGAAAAGAGAAGAGGCAGCCCTACATGGGCTGCGCGCCTCCCCCTTCCCCTAGTCCTATTAGGACTAGGAGAGGTGGCCGGCCCCCTCTCTCTCTTTTCCCCCTCCGCGAATCCTATTCCAACTAGGATGGGGGGGGGGAATCCTACTCCCAGAGGGAGTAGGACTCTTCTGGCGCGCCACACCTTGACCGGCCAGCCTCCCCCCTCTAGTCCTTTATATACTGAGGCAGAGGCACCCCAGAACACACAAGTTGATCCACGTGATCTATTCCTTAGTCGTGTGCGGTGCCCCAGCCACCATATTCCTCGATAATACTATAGCGGAGTTTAGGCGAAGCCCTGCTGCTGTAGTGCATCAAGATCGTCACCACGCCGTCGTGCTGACGGAACTCTTCCCCGACACTTTGCTGGATCGGAGTCCGGGGATCGTCATCGAGCTGAACGTGTGCTCGAACTCGGAGGTGCCGTAGTTTCGGTGCTTGATCGGTTGGATCGTGAAGACGTACGACTACTTCCTCTACGTTGTGTCAACGCTTCCGCAGTCGGTCTGCGAGGGTACGTAGACAACACTCTCCCCTCTCGTTGCTTTGCATCACCATGATCTTGCGTGTGCGTAGGAAATTTTTTGAAATTACTACGAAACCCAACAGGTCATCACCGGTAAGTATCCTGATTATTGTCACTTCGGGGTTAATGGATCATAACACATAATAGGTGACTATAGACTTGCAAGATAGGATCAAGAACTCACATATATTCATGAAAACACAATAGGTTCAGATCTGAAATCATGGCACTCGGGCCCTAACGACAAGCATTAAGCATAGCAAAGTCATAGCAACATCAATCTCAGAACATAATGGATACTAGGGATCAAACCCTAACAAAACTAACTCGATTACATGATAAATATCACCCAACCCATCATCGTCCAGCAAGCCTATGATGGAATTACTCACGCACGGCAGTGAGCATCATGAAATTGGTGATGGAGGAAGGTTGTTGATGATGATGGCGACGGATTCCCCTCTCTGGAGCCCCGAACCGACTCCAGATCAACCCTTCCGAGAGAGTTTAGGGCTTGGCGACGGCTCCATATCGTAAAACGCGATGAATCATTCTCTCTTATTTTTTTCTCCCTGAACATGAATATATGGAGTCAGGATGGACGTCGGTGGAGCATCAGGGGGCCCACGAGGCAGGGGGCGCGCCCCCCATCCTCGTGGATAGGGTGTGGGCCCCCTGGCCTTGATTCTTTCGCCGATATTTTTTATATATTCCAAAAATATTCTCCGTTGATTTTCAGCTCATTCCAAGAACTTTTATTTCTGCACAAAAATAACACCATGGCAATTCTGCTGAAAACAGCGCCAGTCCGGGTTAGTTCCATTTAAATCATGCAAGTTAGAGTCCAAAACAAGGGCAAAAGCATTTGGAAAAGTAGATACGTTGGAGACGTATCAACTCCCCCAAGCTTAAACCTTTGCTTGTCCTCAAGCAATTCAGTTGACAAACTGAAAGTGATAAAGAAAAACTTTTACAAACTCTGTTTGCTCTTGTTGTTGCAAATATGTAAAGCCAGCATTCAAGTTTTCAGCAAAGATTATGAACTAACCATATTCACAATAACACTTAGGTCTCATGTTTACTCATATCAATGGCATGATCAACTAGCGAGCAATAATAATAAATCTCGGATGACAACACTTTTTCAAAACAATCATGATATGATATAACAAGATGGTATCTCGCTAGCCCTTTCTGAGACCGTAAAACATAAATGCAGAGCACCTTTAAAGATCAAGTGCTGAGTGGAAATTGTAATTCATGGTAAAAAAGATCCAATCAAGTCATACTTAATGTAAATTAATAGTAATGAATGCAAATGACAGCGGTGCTCTTCAACTGGTGCTTTTTAATAAGAGGATGATGACTTAGCATAAAAGTAAATAGATAGGCCCTTCACAGAGGGAAGCAGGGATTTGTAGAGGTACCAGAGCTCGGTTTTGAAATAGAGATGAATAATATTTTGAGCGGTATACTTTCATTATCAACATAACAACCGAAAGATCTCGATATCTTCCATGCTACACACATTATAGGCGGTTCCCAAACAGAATGGTAAAGTTTATACTCCCCCTCCACCAAGAAACATCAATCCATGGCTTGTTTGAAACAACGGGTGCCTCCAACTAACAACAATCCTGGGGGAGTTTTGTTTGCAATTATTTTGATTTGATTTGAGGATGGGACTGGACATCCCGGTGACCAGCCATTTTCTCGTGAGTGAGGAGCGGAGTCCACTCCTATTGAGAATAACCCGCCTAGCATGAAAGATACATACATCCCTAGTTGATACATGAGCTATTCGAGCATAAAACAAAGTTTTTATTTGAAGGTTTAGAGTTTGGCACATACAAATTTACTTGGAATGGCAGGTAGATACCGCATATAGCTAGGTATGGTGGACTCATATGGAATAACTTTTGGGGTTTATGGAGTTGGATGCACAAGCAGTATTCCCGCTTAGTACAAGTGAAGGCTAGGAAGAGACTGGGAAGCGACCAGCTAGAGAGCGACAACAGTCATGAACATGCATTAAAATTAATCAACACTGAATGCAAGCATGAGTAGGATATAATTCACCATGAACATAAATATCGTGAAGGCTATATTGGTTTTTGTTTCAACTACATGCATGACATGTGCCAAGTCAAGCCACTCGAATCGTTCAAAGGAGGATACCATCCCATCATACCACATCACAACCATTTTAATAGCATGTTGGCACGCAAGGTAAACCATTATAAACTCCTAGCTAATTAAGCATGGCATAAGCAACTATAATCTCTAATTATCATTGCAAACATGTTTCATTCATAATAGGCTGAATCAGGAACGATGAACTAACCACATTTACAAAAACAAGAGAGGTCGAGTTCATACCAGCTTCTCTCATCTCAATCAGTTCATCATATTTCACTTGCACAACCGAATGATGTGGACAATAATAATAGTGCATGTGCATTGGACTAAGCTGGAATCTGCAAGCATTCAATTCAAGGGAGAAAACAAGGTAATATGGATTCTTTGTTAGATCTACAATAATGCATATGAGAGCCACTCAACATTTTCATCGTGGTCTTCTCCTCTCGACTCCCAAAGAAAAGAAAAGAAATAAAACTATTTACACGGGAAAGCTCCCAACAAGCAAAAGAAGAACGAGAAATCTTTTTGAGTTTTCTTTTAATTACTACTACTACATGCATGGAAAGTAAACTAGCTCAAAGCTACAAATAATTTTTTGGTTTTTATTAAGGTTTATCAAACACACAAGAAGAAAGCTTAAAACAGAAAATAAACTAACATGGATGATACAATGAAAAAGTATGAGCACCGACAACGGGCATGAGTGTGTGAACATGAATGTAATGTCGGTGAGAAATACGTACTCCCCCAAGCTTAGGCTTTTCGCCTAAGTTGGTCTATGGCCATGGTTGGCCTAGTGGAAATCCAAAGTTGTAGTTGGGGTCATACTAAGATGCGGCAGCTACTGCCTGACGAGCTGCAGCTTAGAGGCGAGCTGCCTCCGTCCTCCTCTCGTACTCGTTCGCCTCCTCCATGGTTATAACATATCTCCCTTTTTTCTAAAAGTCAAACAAAGCAGGAGCAGGGAGAGCAGCATGGACAGTGCGACGCCTGTCAAAGATTAGCCGATACTGGAGAGGTTGTTCATTCCTCTCAATAAACTGGTGGCGAACCATAGCATTATAATCTAAATAAACAAGAGGTAACTCAATTTCATTTCCACGTATGGGTATACCAAGATAGTTAGCTACACGTGTTGCATAAATTCCACCAAATAAATCTCCAGTTGAACTATTAAGATGCAACCTACGTGCAACAATAGCCCCCAAGTTATATTGTCTATCTCTTAATACAACACTCTTGAGAACACTGAGGTCGGGAACACACATGTGACATGCTTCATCCTTACCATTAATGCATCGACCTATAAAGAGAGCAAAATAATGTATGGCAGGAAAATGAATGCTCCCTATGGTAGCTTGCGTGATTTCCCTAGATCCCCCCATAGTTATACTAGCAAGAAAGTCTTTATATTCAGATTTGTGAGGCTCACTAGCACTACCCCACTGCAGGAGTTTACAAGCAGTATTAAAATCCTCTAAATCCATGGTATAAGATTTATCATAAAGATCAAACAGGACCATGTGAGAATTGCGCGAGGATGTGAATTTAAACCTTCTGACAAAGGAGTCAGTTAGATAGTAATATTGGGGGCACTTATCTGACATGAAGCCCTCAAGTTCAGCATTACACACATACGCGTCAAATTCCTCCTTGATTCCTGCTTGGACCATAAAATCGTTTGAAGGCCATTCACAAGGCCGCACTTGAGCTTCTCTTAGTAGTTCATGGTCCGACTCACGTATCGCGGGCCTAGGTCCTTGCTTCCTTGAGGAACCACCTTGGTACATTTTTCTAAACATATTTCTTCCTCTGAAAAATTTCTGAAAATTTTAGTAACTCAAAATAAAAGTGAACCAAAATCAACAAGATTGATAGCAACTACTCCTACAAGTGCCTAGAGGCCATGTCATGCAATAGAACTACATTTGACCATATAAATTTGACATGCAAGCTCAAGAACAGGGTCACCTAAGCAGCAAAAAATTGCAATAAATAAAGCACTAGAACAAAAACTAATTGGACCATTGGAGGAGTCACATGCCGAAGAACAATCCCCCAAAGCAGTTTTGTGAATGGAGATTTGAGCAAGGAGATCGGAAATAGCAGCAAGATGAGCTAGAACTCGGGTTTGAGCTGGTGGGTGATTTTTTCTGGAGGAAGACGGAGTGTGTGGCTGCAAGGATAAGTGGAGGGGACCCTCGTGGGGCCCATGAGGCAGGGGTGCGCCAGGGGGGTGGGCGCGCCCTCCACACTCGTGGCCAGGTGGCTGCTCCCCCTGATGTGTTCTCAGTGCCAGATATTCTTAAATATTCTAGAAGAAAATCATATTTCATTTTCGGGGCATTTGGAGAACTTTTATTTTCGGGGTATTTTTTATTGCATGGATAATTCAGAAAACAGACAGAAAATACTATTTTTGTTTTATTTAATTTAAATAACAGAAAGTAAAAGGAGGGTACAGAGAGTTGTGTTTTCTAAATTCATCCATCTCATGCTCATCAAAAGGAATCCACTAACAAGATTGATCAAGTCTTGTTAACAAACTCATTCCGAATAACATGAAACCGGAGAATTTTCGAATAACACTAGGTTATCTCAGCGGGGATATGCTTTTCCTCAACAATAAGAATATCATATTTCTTCTTGACAGTAGGAAGAGGAAATTCAAAACCTCCAATAGTAATAGTTGAAATTTTTCCAATAGAATTGATACTGTGGACTTGAGGTTGTTTCCTCGGAAAGTGTACCGTATGCTCATTACCATTAACATGAAAAGTGACATTGCCTTTGTTGCAATCAATAACAGCCCCTGCAGTATTCAAAAAGGGTCTACCAAGGATAATCGACATACTATCGTCCTCGGGAATATCAAGAATAACAAAGTCCGTTAAAATAGTAATGTTTGCAACCACAACAGGCACATCCTCACAAATACCAACAGGTATAGCAATTGATTTATCAGCCATTTGCAAAGATATTTCAGTAGGTGTCAAGTTATTCAAATCAAGTCTACGATATAAAGAAAGAGGCATAACACTAACACCGGCTCCGAGATCACATAAAGCAGTTTTAACATAGTTTCTCTTAATGGATCATGGTATAGTTGGTACTCATGGATCTCCAAGTTTCTTTGGTATTCCACCCTTAAAAGTATAATTAGCAAGCATGGTGGAAATTTTAGCTTCCAGTATCTTTCTCTTATTTGTAACAATATATTTCACGTACTTAGCATAAGGATTCATTTTAAGCATATCAGTCAAACGCATACGCAAAAAGATAGGTCTAATCATTTCAGCAAAGCGCTCAAAATCCTCATCATTGTTTTTTTTGGATGGTTTAGGAGGAAAAGGCATGGGTTTCTGAACCCATGGTTCTCTTTCTTTACCGTGCTTCCTAGCAATGAAGTCTCTCTTATCATAATGTTGATTCTTTCATTGTGGGTTATCAAGATCAACAACAGGTTCAATCTCTACATCATCATTATTGCTAGGTTGAGCATCAACATGAACATCATCATTAACATTATCACTAGGTTCATGTTCGTTACCAGATTGTGTTTCAGCATCAGAAATAGAAATATCATTGAGATTCTCAGGCTGTCAACAACAGGTTCACTAGAAGCATGCAAAGTCCTATCATTTTTATTTTTCTTCCTCTTAGAAGAACTAGGTGCATCAACATTAGTTTTCTGAGAATCTTTCTCAATTATCTTAGGATGGCCCTCATGATACAAAGGTTCCTGAGTCATTTTACCCCCTCTAGTCACAACTCTAACAGCATTATCATTTTTCTTATTGTTTAATTCATTGAGCAAATCATTCTGAGCCTTAAGTACTTGTTCTACTTGAGTGGTAACCATAGAAGCATGTTTACTAATAAGTTTGAGTTCACCTTTAACACTAGCCATATAATCACTCAAGTGTTCAAGCATATCAACATTGCGTTTCAATTGTCTACCAACATAAGCATTGAAGTTTTCTTGTTTAACAATAAAATTATCAAACTCATCCAAGCATTGGCTAGCAGACTTATAACAAGGAATATCACCTTCATCAATTCTATAGAGAGAATTTACCTTTACTACCTATGTCGGGTTATCAAGACCATGTATCTCTTCAATAGGTGGTAAATTCTTAACATCTTCAGCTTTAATACCTTTTTCTTTCATAGATTTCTTTGCCTCTTGCATATCTTCAGGACTGAGAAATAGAATACCCCTTTTCTTCAGAGTTGGCTTAGGAGTTGGTTCAAGAAGTGTCCAATTATTTTCATTAGTCAACATATTATTCAATAGCAATTCAGCTTGATCAATAGTTCTTTCCCTGAAAACACAACCAGCACAACTATCCAGGTGGTCTCTGGAAGCATCGGTTAGTCCATTATAAAAGATATCAAGTATTTTATTTGTCTTTGAGAGGATGATCAGGCAAAGCACTAAGTAATTGGAGAAGCCTCCCCCAAGCTTGTGGGAGACTCTCTTCTTCAATTTGCACAAAATTATATATTTCCCTTAGAGCATCCTGTTTCTTATGAGCGGAAAAATATTTAGCAGAGAAGTAATAAATCATATCCTGGGGACTACACACACAACCAGGATCAAGAGAATTAAACCATGTTTTAGCATCACCCTTTAATGAGAACGGAAATAACTTAAGGATAAAGTAATAGCGAGTTTTCTCATCATGAGTAAACAGGGTGGCCATATCATTTAATTTAGTAAGATGTGCCACAACAGTTTCAGATTCATAACCATAGAAAGGATCAGATTCAACCAAAGTAATCAACTCAGGATCGACAGAGAAATCATAATCCTTATCAGAAATAAAGATAGGTGAAGTAGCAAAAGCAGGGTCATATTTCATTCTAGCATTCAAAGACTTTTCTTTAAGCTTAGCTAATAATTTCTTCAGATCAGATCTATCATTGCAAGCTAAGAAGTCTCTAGCAGTTTCTTCATCCATAAAATAACCGCCAGGCACAACAGGAAATTCATATCTAGGGGGATAATCTTCATCATCACTTTCATCAATATTATTAGTTTCAATAATTTCATTCTCTCTAATCCTAGCAAGTTGTTCATCAAGAAATTCACCTAGTGGCACAGTAGTATCAAGCATAGAAGTAGTTTCATCATAAGTATTATGCAAAGCAGAAGTGGCATCATCAATAACATGCAACCTATCAGAATCAATAGTAGCAGTAGGTGTCGCAAGTTTACTCATAACAGAAGGTGAATCAAGTGCAGAGCTAGATGGCAGTTCCTCACCTCCCCTCGTAGTTGAGGGGAAAATCTTGGTTCTTTGATCTTTCAAGTTCTTCATAGTGATCAACATATATAAATCTCAAGTGACTCAAAGAATAGAGCTATGCTCCCCGGCAACGGCGCCAGAAAATAGTCTTGATAACCCACAAGTATAGGGGATCGCAACAATTTTCGTGGGTAGAGTATTCAACCCAAATTTATTGATTCGGCACAAGGAGAGCCAAAGAATATTCTCAAGTATTAGCAGCTGAGTTGTCAATTCAACCACACATGGATAACTTAATATTTGCAGCAAAGTATTTAGTAGCAACGTAATACGATAGTAGTGGTAACGATGGCAAAAGTAACGATAGCATTTTTGGTTTTATAGTGATTGTAACAGTAGCAATAGAAAAGTAAATAAGCGAAGATCAATGTATGAAAAGCTCGTAGGCATCGGATTAGTGATGGATGATTATGTCGGATGCAATCAATCATGCAATAGTTATAACATAGGGTGACACAGAACTAGTTCCAGTTCATCAATGTAATGTAGGCATGTATTCCGAATATAGTCATAGTGCTTATGGAAAAGAACTTGCATGACATCTTTTGTCCTACCCTCCCGTGGCAGCGGGGTCCTATTGGAAACTAAGGGATATTAAGGCCTCCTTTTAATAGAGTACCGGACCAAAGCATTAACACTTAGTGAATACATGAACTCCTCAAACTACGGTCATCACCGGTAAGTATCCCGATTATTGTCACTTCGGGGTTAACGGATCATAACACATAATAGGTGACTATATACTTGCAAGATAGGATCAAGAACTCGCATATATTCATGAAAACATAATAGGTTCAGATCTGAAATCATGGCACTCGGGCCCTAGTGACAGACATTAAGCATAGCAAAGTCATAGCAACATCAATCTCAGAACATAATGGATACTAGGGATCAAATCCTAACAAAACTAACTCGATTATATGATAAATCTCATCCAACCCATCACCGTCCAGCAAGCCTACGATGGAATTACTCACGCACGGCGGTGAGCACCATGAAATTGGTGATGGAGGAAGGTTGATGATGATGATGGCGACGGATTCCACTCTCCGGAGCCCCGAACCGACTCCAGATTAGCCCTTCCGAGAGAGTTTAGGGCTTGGCGGTGGCTTCGTATCGTAAAACGCAATGAATCCTTCTCTCTTATTTTTTTCTCCCTGAACATGAATATATGGAGTCAGGATGGACGTCGGTGGAGCATCAGGGGGCCCACGAGGCAGGGGGGCGCGCCCAGGGGGTAGGCACGCCCCCACCCTCATGGACAGGGTGTGGGCCCCCTGGCCTTGATTCTTTTGCCAGTATTTTTTATATATTCCAGAAATATTCTCCATTGATTTTCAGCTCATTTCAAGAACTTTTATTTCTGCACAAAAATAACACCATGGCAATTCTGCTGAAAACAACATCAGTCCGGGTTAGTTTCATTCAAATCATGCAAGTTAGAGTCCAAAACAAGGGCAAAAGTGTTTGGAAAAGTAGATATGTTGGAGACATATCTACTGACAGCCAACGGCAGTGGTCGACGACAGCGTGCTAGCGACACGGTAGTGGTTGGCGGAGGGTGCTGTCATCAACGGCATGGTGAGTGTGATGGCAGCGCGACAGACTATAATGGCGGCTAGCTGATGTGGCACTTTTATAGGAAAGGTGTCTTCTCGTAGATGAAGGGTGGTTTTGAGAATTCCAGAATCAGGTAAAAAAATAGCGCATTTATGTTTTTTCGCGAATACACAAAGCTTGTCTATTATTTCATTTATATAAGAAAGAGAACTAATATAGGTGAGTATCGGATCTCGGGTTCTGGCAAAACCCTCAAGGTTCGAACACTGGGGTGCGCACATCCACGTCCTAGCTTCGCTAAGATCTCAAGGGCTAACTCGAAGAACTCGCAACACAAAGGACACAAGATTTATACTGGTTCGGGCCACCGTCGTGGTGTAATACCCTACTCCAGTGTGGTGTGGTGGATTGCCTCTTGGGCGGAGGATGAACAGTACAAGGGGAAGAACAACCTCCTGAGGAGAGGTATTCTTGTGCTTGGTGAACTTGTGGTTGTTCGGATCTCCCCCCTCTCTTGGACCTTCTCTACTGTGGTGGCTAATCCTATTTATAGAGGCCCTGGTCCTCTCCCCAAATATTGGGCGGGAAGGGAGCCAACAGTGACCAATTTGGAAGGGGACAACTAGGACAGCTTATCCTGACAAAAGCAGTCTTCGCCTGCAAAAGGCTCTGGTGGTGACGCCGCCTTGGGCTCCATGGTGACCTCCATCTTGCCGTCCTGCTGGTCTTGGTCTCGTTGCACTGCTATGGAATCCCTTGCTTGACGCCTCGGTACTCCGCACCTGCGCTTGCTTCCTTAGCACCAAAGAGGAAACAAGGACACTGCACGCGCTGGCGCCTGCCTGGCACCCGCCTGATCTTGATCGTCATGGCTCACGTCATTAAAACCTCGCGAGTTTTGCCCTGCCTTGAACTCTCCGCCCTTCGCGAGCCAGCCTGGTGAGGGCGCTCTCGAGGAGGTCTTTTGTCATCCGCCTGGCGAGGCTTGGCACCTCGCGAGGGTCTTGGATGCTTGTTGGTGAAGATGGGCCACTCGAGCCCGCTCGCAGAGCCACGCCGTGGGCCGCAGGCAGGCTAGTTTGGGGACCCCCATTCCCAGAATGCCGACAGTAGCTCCCGGGTCCAAGGCGCGCTTAGGCTTGGCTTCGAGGCGAAGCCAAAGGTCAAGTGCGGAGCATCACGGGCCCCAATTGCCCGCGGCCTTGGTCGACGCGTGGCGGTTGATTGGACATGGGCGTCTTCGCTTCCCCACGCTGCCTTGATACCCACCTGGCTAGGCGGCCACCATGGTCTACACAGTTTCCCTCCTGTTGTTGTCGCGCACTCTCCAATTCTTCCGCTTCCTTGTAGCTCAGCCTCTCCCCCGATCCGATCTGAGCTCAATCCTCCCATCGCCATGGCACCGGACCAGACGGAGAAAGGTAAGAGTCCCCTGTCCTCCACCGAGCTGCGCCCGGCTGCTGAGCCTACCGTTGGCAGGTCGCTGGTGCTCAACCAGGAAGCCATGGACAAGGTGCGTCTCATGCTCGCGTCGACCGGACAGCCACCAAGGTCCCATTCTTCATCGACGCCCTTTGGGCTGGCTTGGTTCCTCCTTTCTCCGCCTTCTTCAATGCTGTGCTTGCGCATTATCAGATCCACATGCTGCATCTTGATGCCCAATCCGTGACCCATCTCGCCGTCTTCGCCTTTGATTGCGAGGCCATGGTAGGCATTGCCCCTTCGGTAGCCCTTCCCCGCCACTTCTTCTCATTGCACCTGATTGACCCCCAATAGAGCTCATGATGCCTGAGCTTTCAGGCCGTGGTGGCAACGGCTGGCGCGGGGATTGACTTTGAGCTCCCACCATCCACGAGCGGGTTTCAGGCACGGTGGGTATTTGTTGATGTCGGAGTGCTCAGCCCCCTGCTCTCTTCTCCGTCAGCGCCTGCTATTCCCAACTCCGGTTGGTGCCACCAAAGGCTCGCCAATTCACGCCTTGCCCCTGTTTGGCTCAGGCTGAAGAGGCTCAAGGACCTTGATGTGACTGCGCCTATGGTGGTGAAGGAGTTCGTCTGGCGCCGAATCGCTCCGCTTCAGCGCCACTCTCGACCGATGTGGGCCTTGCTCAACAGCAAGGACCACATGAGACTTCAGGAGTCCGGGCTCCCTCTTGAGGCGCGGCGAACGGTGCTCGAGGTCCTGACGGGTGTCCCGTTGACAGACGACATGCCAAGGAAGAGTTGCCTTATGTACCACTGCTTGAACAAGGCGACATTCGCGGAGCAGATCCCTCCTTCAATGAGTGGGGGCTGCGTCCATGATACGTCTCCATCGTATCTACTTTTCCAAACACTTTTGCCCTTGTTTTGGACTCTAACTTGTATGATTTGAATGGAACTGACTAGGACTGACACTGTTTTCAGCAGAATTACTATGGTGTTGTTTTATGTGCAGAAAACAAATATTCTCGGAATGACCTGAAACTCTACGGAACATCTTAGAAAAAACAATAAAAAATCCTCACCAAAGATGAAGACCAGGGGGCCCACACCCTTCTCACGAGGGTGGGGGCGCGCCCCCTACCTCGTGGGCCCTCTGTTGCGTCTCCGACTGCAACTCCACCTCCATATATTGAGTTTCGATGAGAAAAAAATCAGAGAGAAGAAATCATCGTGTTTTACAATACGGAGCCACCGCCAAGCCCTAAAACCTCTCGGGAGGGCTGATCTGGAGTCCGTTCGGGGCTCCGGAGAGGGGGATTCACCGCCGTCGTCATCATCAACCATCCTCCATCACCAATTTCATGATGCTCACCGCCGTGCGTGAGTAATTCCATCATAGGCTTGCTGTACGGTGATGGGTTGGATGAGATTTATCATGTAATCGAGTTAGCTTTGTTAGGGTTTGATCCCTAGTATCCATTATGTTCTGAGATTGATGTTGCTATGACTTTGCTATGCTTAATGCTTGTCACTAGGGCCCGAGTGCCATGATTTCAGATCTGAACCTATTATGTTTTTATGAATATATGTGAGTTCTTGATCCTATCTTGCAAGTCTATAGTCACCTACTATGTGTTATGATCCGGCAACCCCGAAGTGACAATAATCTGGACCACTCCTGGTGATGACCATAGTTTGAGGAGTTCATGTATTCACTATGTGCTAATGCTTTGTTCCGGTTCTCTATTAAAAGGAGGCCTTAATATCCCTTAGTTTCCAATAGGACCCCGCTGCCACGGGAGGGTAGGACAAAAGATGGCATGCAAGTTCTTTTCCATAAGCACGTATGACTATATACGGAATACATGCCTACATTACATTGATGAATTGGAGCTAGTTCTGTGTCACCCTATGTTATGACTGTTACATGATGAACCGCATCCGGCATAATTATCCATCACTGATCCGGTGCCTACGAGTTTTCCATATACTGGTTCTCGCTTATTTACTTTTCCGCTGCTACTATTACAATCACTACAAAATACCAAAAACATTACTTTTGCTGTCTTTACTTTTGTTGCCGCTACCACCACTATCATATTACTTTGCTACTAAACACTTTGTTGAAGATACTAAGTTTCCAGGTGTGGTTGAATTGAAAACTCAGCTGCTAATACTTGAGAATATTCTTTGGCTCCCCTTGTGTCGAATCAATAAATTTGGGTTGAATACTCTACCCTCGAAAGCTGTTGTGATCCCCTATACTTGTGGGTTATCAAGACTAATTTCTGGCGCCGTTGCCGGGGAGCATAGCTCTATTCTTTGAGTCACATGGGATTTATATCTGCTGGACACTATGAAGAACTTGAGAGATCCAAAAACCAAGATCTATCCCTCAACTATGAGGGGAGGTAAGGAACTGCCATCTAGCTCTGCACTTGATTCACCTTCTGTTATGAGTAAGTTAGCGACACCTACACGTGCTTCTGCTATTCGTTCTGATATTTCGCATGTTATTGTTGATGCCACTTCTGCTATGCATGATACTTATGATGAAACTGCTTCTATGCCTGATACTACTGTGCCCCTTAGTGAATTTCTTGATGAACAAATTGCTAGGGCTAGAGAAAGAGAAATTATTGAATCTGAATATGATGATGATAGTGATGATGAAAATATGCCTCTTATTCCTGAGGGCTATCGTTTTGATACAGAATCTTTTGCCGCTATTTTTGCTTGCAAAGATAGATATGAGCTTAAGAGGTTATTAATTAAATGGAACAAAGAATCACTTAGAGATAAAATGAGGCCCGACCCTGCTTTTGCTACTTCACCTATTTGTGTTCCTGATAAGGATTATGAATTCTCTGTTGATCCTGATATAATTACTTTGGTTGAATCTGATCCGTTGTGGCTATGAATCTGAAACTATTGTGGCACATCTTACTAAGTTAAATGATATAGCTGCCCTGTTTACTAATGATGAGAGATCGCATTACTTTTATATACTCAAAATATTTCCGTTATCATTAAAGGGTGATGCTAACATATGGTTTAATTCTCTTGATCCTGGTTGTGTGCGTAGTCCCCAGGATATGATTTATTACTTCTTTGCTAAATATTTCCCTGCTCATAAGAAACAAGCTGCTTTGAGGGAAATATACAACTTTGTGCAGATTAAAGAAGAGAGTCTCCCACAAGCTTGGGGGAGGCTTCTCAAGTTACTTAATGCTTTGCCTGATCATCCTCTTAAGAAACCTGAAATACTTGATATCTTTTATAATGGACTAACCGATGCTTTCAGAGATTACGTGGATAGTTGTGCTGGTTCTCTTTTCAGGGAAAGAACACCGGACGAAGCTGAAATTCTATTGAATAATATGTTGACAAAAGAAAATAATTGGGCACCTCCTGAGCCACCTCCTGAGCCAGCTCCTGAGCCAACTCCTGCTCCAATTACCGAGCCCATTCTTAAACCAACTCCGAAGAAGAGAGGTGTTCTATTCCTTAGTCCCGAAGATATGCAAGAGGCAAAGAAATCTATGAAAGAAAAAGGTATTAAGGCTGAAGTTGTTAAGAATTTACCTCCTATTGAAGAAATACATGGTCTTAACATACCGCCTGTTGAAGAAACATATGATCTTAATTCTTTATTTATTGAAGAACCTCCTGATCCCGATATCCCGACACAGGTAGTAAAGGTAAATTCTCTCTATAGATATGATAAAGCTGAAGTCCCTCCTACTAAAATTGCTAGTCAGTTCTTGGATGAGTTTGATAACTTTATGTTTAAGCAAGACGACTTCAATGCTTATTTTGGTAGACAATTAAAATAAAATGCTTACATGATTAGACTCTTGGGTGATTATATGGCTAATATTAAAGGTTAACTTAAACTTGTTAGCAAACATGCTTATATGGTTACCACTCAAGTAGAACAAGTACTTAAGGCTCAAAAAGAAGTGCTTGATGAAATGAATAGTAAGAAAAATGATTATGATGTTAGAGTGGCTACTAGAACTGGTAGAATGACTCAGGAACCTTTGTATCCTGAAGGCCACCCTAAGAGAATCGAGCAAGATTCTTAAAGAAATAATATTGATGTTCCTAGTTCTTCTAAAAAGAAGAAGAAGAAAAATGATAGAACTATGCAAACTTCTAGTGAACCTATTGCTGAACCACCTGATAATCCAAATGATATTTCTATGTCTGATGCTGAAACACAATCTGGTAATGAACATGAACCTAGTAAAAATATTAATGATGATGTTCATGATGATGCTCAACCTAGTAATGATAATGATGTAGAAATTGAACATGCTGTTGATCTTGATAACCCACAATCAAAGAATCAATGTTATGATAAAAGAGACTTTGTTGCTAGGAAACATGGTAAAGAAAGGGAACCTTGGGTTCAGAAACCCATGCCTTTTCCTCCGAAACCATCCAAGAAAAAGGATTATGAGGATTTTGAGCGCTTTGCTGAAATGATTAGGCCTATCTTTTTGCGTATGTGATTAACTGGTGTGCTCAAAACAAATCCTTATGCTAAATATATGAAGGATATCATCACTAATAAAAGAAAGATACCGGAAGCTAAGATTTCCACCATGCTAGCTAATTATACTTTTAAGGGTGGAATACCAAAGAAACTTGGAGACCCCGGAGTACCTACTATACCTTGCTCCATTAAAAGAAATTATATTAAAACTGCTTTATGTGATCTTGGAGCCGGTGTTAGTGTTATGCCTCTCTCTTTATATCGTAGACTTGACTTGAATAAGTTGACACCCACTGAAATATCTTTGCAAATGGCTGATAAATCAACCGCTATACCTGTCGGTATGTGTGAGGATGTGCCTGTTGTGGTTGCAAACATTACTATTTTAACGAACTTTGTTATACTTGATATTCCCGAGGATGATAGTATGTCTATTATTCTTGGAAGACCTTTTCTTAATACTGCAGGGGCTGTTATTGATTGCAACAAAGGCAATGTCACTTTTCATGTTAATGGTAATGAGCATACGGTACATTTTCCGAGGAAACAACCTCAAGTTCATAGTATCAACTCTATTGGAAAATTTTCATCGATTATATTTGGAGGTTTTGAATTTCCCCTTCCTACTATCAAGAAGAAATATGATATTCTTATTATTGGGGATGTGCATATCCCCGTTGAGGTAACTTAGTGTTATTTGAAATTTCTCCGGTTTCATGATTATTGGAACGGGTTTGTTAACAGGACTTGATCAACCTTGTTAGTGGATTTTTTGATAAGCATGAGATGGATGAAACTAGAAGCACAAACTTCTGTACCGCACTTTTACTTTCTGTTATTTATATTAAATAAAGTTAAAAAAATAGTATTTTCAGTCTGTTTCCTGACTTATCCGTGCAATATAAAAATATCCCGAAAATAAAAGTCCTCAGAATGCCATGACAATTTAATATGATTTTTTGGGAATATTTGAGGATTTACTGTGCAAAAATTACCGCAGGAGGAGCTGCCACCTAGCCACGAGGGTGGTGGGCGCCCCCCTATAGGGTGCGCCCCTGCCTCGTGGGCCCACGGTGGCCCTCCTCCACTTATCCCGGCACCCATCTTCTTCCTCTATCTCTCAGAAACCCGAAAAACCAACTCAAGCACGAGTTCGAGCCACTTTTGCTGTGTTTTTCGATCTCCTTGCTCAAAGCACCTCTCGCAAAACTTCTTGGGAAGATTGTTCCTTGGTATGTGACTCCTCCATTGGTCCAATTAGTTTTTGTTCTAGTGCTTTATTCTTTGCAAATTTGTGCTTCATAGGTGACCATGTTCTTGAGCTTGCATGTCAAATTTATATGGTTCCAAGTAGTTCTAATGCTTGATTTAGAGGCACTTGCAAGAGTAGTTGCTATCAGTTTTATTGAGTTTGGTTTACTTTTATTTTGAAGTTACTAAAAATTTCAAAATTTTTCAGAATATAATGAGGAGATTTTTGAGGGGCTCATCGAGCCAAAGCTCGAAGGAAAAGGCACTGAAGCCTAAGTATAATTTGCCGCGCACCGCGGAGATTCGGGCGTGTGAATGGCCTTCTGAAGATTTATTGAGAGCAGCCGGTAGCTATGAAGATTTTCATGAATTGGCTCACAATGCAGGCCACCGCTTTCCTCCACGACCAATGCGATCAGTATCTCTTACTCACAAATACTTTTGTGCAAAACTTTCATTTTCATTCTAGGAACTCACCACCTACGGTAGAGTTTCATTTATATGATGAGCATAAGGAGATGTCACTTTATGATTTCTGTCGGATTTGTTTAGTCCCTTTTGAGGGCAAGACAGAAGAACCACATCATGATGATGTGGCTGGGTTTATTGATAATATCACTGTAGGAGAAACCAGGAAGGTTTCCGATGCACGAATCACTAGCATACATTTTCCTGTTTTGCGTTACTTTGCATTATTTGCTAGTCGTTGTTTAATTGGACGCGGAAATTCTGGAAACCTTAGTATCCCTGATTTAATTATTCTGCTCCAAGGTTTATACAGTGATAACACTTTTAGTTTGGGCGGTATTATTGCTAGACAATTAAATATGAACCGTACTAAGGGCCCCATCTTTGGAGGCATCTATGCCACACGCCTAGCCGCACATTTTAACATACCTATTAAGCATGCTGAGAAGGAAGAAAAGGTGCTACCCCGTGTTTATCTAGATCATAAAAGTATGGTGGCACATGATTTTATTGTTAAAAATAGGGCAGGGGAGCTTAAATATCAATTGTTCTTTACTAAACATCATCCTGAGACTATTACCTTGCCTGCTCCTTCTTTGTTTGATTTGACTGCAGGCACGTACCTTGTTCCGTTGACGGCTATTCATGCCTACCGGAACCCTGCACCAGTCGAGGAGCCAGAACCGGAACCACAATTTGATCCTTCATGGCAGTCTAACTATCAGTGGGATTCGGAGATGATTGCCAGCCAGTGGTAATCGAAGCCTTCTTCTTCCTCATCACAGTATGACCCCAACAACTATTATTATGGATATCCGCCAGGCCAGCCGTGGCCATAGACCAACTTAGGCCAATAGCCTAAGCTTGGGGGAGTACGTATTTCTCACCAACATTACATTTATGTTCACACACACTCATTGCTAGATGTCGGTGCTCATACTTTTTCACTGTAATATCCATGCTAGTTTATTTTCTTTTTCCTGCTTTCTTCTTGTGTGTTTGTTAAACCTTAAGAAAAACAAAAAAATAGTAGTAGTTTATTTTTCTGCTGTAGTAGTAATAATTAAAAAAAGAAAACCCCAAAATATTTCCCATTCTTCTTTTGCTTGTTGGGAGCTTTCCCGTGTAAATAGTTTTATTTCTTTTCTTTTCTTTGGGGGTCAGTAGGAGAAGACCATAATTAAATTGTTGAAGTGGCTCTTATATGCATTATTGTTGATTTAACCCTGAGCCCATATTGCCTTGTCTTCTCCTGTTTATTGAATGCTCGCAGATTCCAGCTTAGTCCAATGCACGTACACTCTTATTATTATTCACACCGTTCGGTCGTGCAAGTGAAAGGCAATTATGATACTATATGATGGACTGACTGAGATGAGAAAAGCTGGTATGAACTTGACCACTTTTGTTTTTATAAATATGATGAGTCCCTCGTTCTTGATTCAGCTTATTATGAATAAACATGTTTGCAATGATAATTAGAGATCATAGTTGCTTGTGCCATGCTTGATTAGCTATGAGTTATAATGATTTACCTTGTATGCCAAGATGCTATTGAGATGATTATGATGTGGTATGATGGGGTGGTATCCTCTTTTGAATGATTTAAGTGACTTGACTTGGCACATGTTCACGCATGTAGTTAAAACAAAATCAACATAGCCTTCACGATATTTATGTTCATGGTGGATTATATCCTACTCATGCTTGCATCCAATGTTTATTAATTTTAATGCATGTACATGGCTGTTGTCGCTCTCTAGTTGGTCGCTTCCCAGTCCTTTGCTAGCCTTCACTTGTACTAAGTAGGAATACTGCTTGTGCATCCAATCCCTTAAACCCCAAAGTTATTCCAGATGAGTCCACTATACCTTCCTATATGCGGTATCCACCTGCCGTTCCAAGTAAATTTGTATGTGCCAAACTCTAAACCTTCAAATAAACATTCTGTTTTGTATGCTCGAATAGCTCATGTATCAACAAAGGTTGTCCTTATCTTCCGTGTTAGGCGGGTTATTCTCAAGAGGAGTGGACTCCGCTCCTCACTCACGAGAAAATGGCTGGTCACCGGGATGCCCAGTCTCATGCTTTATGCAAACTAAATCAAAATTAATTGCAAACAAAACTCCCCCTGGGACCTGATGTATGTTGGAGGCACTCGTTGTTTCGAGCAAGCCATGGATTGATGCTTGTTGGTGGAGGGGGGAGTATAAACTTTACCATTCTGTTTGGGAACCGCCTATAATGTGTTTAGCATGGAAGATATCACCATCTCTTAGTTGTTACATTGACAATGAAAGTATACCGCTCAAAATACAATTTATCTCTATTGCAAAACGAGCTCTGGCACCTCTACAAATTCCTGCTTCCCTCTGCGAAGGGCCTATCCATTTACTTTTATGTTGAGTCATCACCCTCTTATTAAAAAGCACTAGCTGGAGAGCACAGCCGTCATTTGCATTCATCACTGTTAATTTATATTGGGTATGACTATGATTGGATCTCTTTTACCATGAATTACAATGTCTAGTCAGTCCTTGATCTTTAAAGGTGCTCTGCATTTATGTTTTGCGGTCTTAGAAAGGGCTAGCGAGATACCATCTTGTTATATCATATTACGATTGTTTTGAGAAAGTGTTGTCATCCGAGATTTATTATTATGACTTGCTAGTTAATTATGCTATTGATATGAGTAATTATGAGACCTGAGAATTATTGCAAGTGTGGTTAGTTATGATCTATGCTGAAAACTTGAATGCTGGCTTGACATAGTTACAACAACAAGAGCAAACAGAGTTTGTAAAAGTTTTTCTTTCTTTCTTTCAGTTTTTCAACTAAATTGCTTGAGGACAAGCAAGGGTTTAAGCTTGGGGGAGTTGATACGTCTCCGTCGTATCTACTTTTCCAAACACTTTTGCCCTTGTTTTGGACTCTAACTTGTATGATTTGAATGGAACTGACCCGGACTGACGCTGTTTTCAGCAGAATTACTACGGTGTTGTTTTATGTGCAGAAAACAAATATTCTCGGAATGACCTGAAACTCTACGGAACATCTTAGAAAAAACAATAAAAAATCCTCGCCAAAGATGAAGACCAGGGGGCCCACACCAATCTCACGAGGGTGGGGGGCGCCCCCCTAGGGCGCGCCCCTACCTCGTGGGCCCCCTGTTGCATCTCCGACTCCAACTCCACCTCCATATATTGAGTTTCGATGAGAAAAAAATCAGAGAGAAGAAATCATCGCGTTTTACGATACGGAGCCGCCGCCAAGCCCTAAAACCTCTCGGGAGGGCTGATTTGGAGTCCGTTCGGGGCTCCGGAGAGGGGGGTTCGTCGCCGTCGTCATCATCAACCATCCTCCATCACCAATTTCATGATGCTCACCGCCGTGCGTGAGTAATTCCATCGTAGGCTTGCTGGACCGTGATGGGTTGGATGAGATTTATCATGTAATCGAGTTAGCTTTGGTAGGGTTTGATCCCTAGTATCCATTATGTTCTGAGATTGATGTTGCTATGACTTTGCTATGCTTAATGCTTGTCACTAGGGCCCGAGTGCCATGATTTCAGATTTGAACCTATTATGTTTTTATGAATATATGTGAGTTCTTGATCCTATCTTGCAAGTCTATAGTCACCTACTATGTGTTATGATCCGGCAACCCCGAAGTGACAATAATCGGGACCACTCCCGGTGATGACCATAGTTTGAGGAGTTCATGTATTCACTATGTGCTAATGCTTTGTTCCGGTTCTTTATTAAAAGGAGGCCTTAATATCCCTTAGTTTCCAATAGGACCCCGCTGCCACGGGAGGGTAGGACAAAAGATGTCATGCAAGTTCTTTTCCATAAGCACGCATGACTATATACGGAATACATGCCTACATTACATTGATGAATTGGAGCTAGTTCTGTGTCACCCTATGTTATGACTGTTACATGATGAACCGCATCCGGCGTAATTATGCATCACTGATCCGGTGCCTACGAGTTTTCCATATACTGGTTCTCGCTTATTTACTTTTCCGCTGCTACTGTTACAATCACTACAAAATACCAAAAACATTACTTTTGCTGTCTTTACTTTTGTTGCCGCTACCACCACTATCATATTACTTTGCTACTAAACACTTTGCTGCAGATACTAAGTTTCTAGGTGTGGTTGAATTGAAAACTCAGCTGCTAATACTTGAGAATATTCTTTGGCTCCCCTTGTGTCGAATCAATAAATTTGGGTTAAATACTCTACCCTCGAAAGCTGTTGCGATCCCCTATACTTGTGGGTTATCAGTCCAGTCGGCCTCGTGGGGCCCCATGAGAACCCCATCGTCATGGTTCCTCTCCCTGCCGCTGGTGTCGAGCTCGCCCCAAGTGTGGATGCAGGGGGGCGAGCACCGCTGGGGGCCGATGGTGAAGGTGCCGAGATGTTGATGCCGCCCAGGGCTCCCGAGGCATCGTCCTTGGGAGTCCGCGATTCTTGTCCTGGGGTGGCAGCTGCTGGAGCGACACAGTGCGCGACTCCTGAGGCCGAAGCTCCTGAGACCTCGGCAGGCCGCTGCATGATGGCGTCCGGCGACTCTTCTCAGCTTGGCGCCCCTGAAGCGGTCCCTTCAAGCGCTTCCCCTGCTGCACCTTGCGCCGGCCTCCATGTACAACGCTTTGGTCGGCTCAGCGTGGACTTTGAGGAGCTCTGGAAGAGGAAGAGGTCCCCTAGAGGCAACGGTGGCATCTTCGGGCCGTTGAAGCGGAGGAAGTACATCGCCGTTGATGAGTAAGTACCTTATCTTGGTGATTCTCCGCGTGCTTCTCCCTTTCCTGACGATGTCTCTTCAGGATATCTTCCGCCAAGGTCGTGGAATCTCCTGAGAAGCAACCTCCTCTCGCCTCGTTTCTCCCACTGGACTCGTGCGCTACAAGCCCGCGTGCTGCTCATGGCGTGGAGTCGACCGGGGAAGCCAGCCTGTCGACAAGGCGTCTCGAGCTCGCGCCTTCGCCGTCTCTCCTTCGCAGCCTTGCTTGGAGTATAGCAAGCGTGTCAAGGGTTCCTCCCCTGGTCGTGGACGGCAGCTGGATGGCTTCAGTCTTGGGTTCCTCTTCAAGCAGCGGGCCTCCACTCATTCGGGCTCCTTGCGAGGCCTGGCCCGCAACTGGGCGGGCGCTAGCCCCCAGCCCCCCGCCGAAAGGGGGAGCTGCTTCGGGCCCCATCCGCGGTCCCCGCGACAGAGGGCAGAGTCAGCAGCATGCTCGAGTCGGCGCAAGAAAGGAGCATCGCCCGCCACAAGCTCTTTCAGGAGGCGATGGGCGCGATGAACCAGCTTGGTGAAGAGCTTGTGGATGTGGACACGCGCTTCGTGGCCGAGGGTCTTTGGCTGATGGAGGAGCGGCATAAGCTGAAGGTGGCTATCAACCTCGGGCGCCACCAGTGCGAGCTCGATAATGCGGAGGCCGAGGCTTCCCTCGCTGCCTCCCGTGATGCCTGCTCCTGAGCTCTGGAAGAGGCTCCGGAAGCTGACCGCCGTCGCGAGGTCGCGGAGAAGCGCGCGTGGGATCTCCAAGCCTGGAGCACGTCTTGGATCAGCAAGTGGAGGCGCGTAGAGCCGCCCTTGCGTCATTGAGGGGGATGCCCGCCGAAGAGTAAGAGATCCAGATGTGCGAGGAGGCGCTGGCGCTGGAAGCCGTGGAGCATAGCCTTGAGCTTGAACGACTAGAGACGAGGGAGCGTCAAGTTGCCCAGGCGGAGGATGCCGTCGGCACGTGCGGGGCCATAGCCCAGGAGGAGGTCAACCGCCGGGTGGCCGAGGCTCGCGCGGGTCTTAAGGGTAGGCTTGACCTGAAGTTGAAGCTCGTGGGAGCTGAGGCCGCTGGTAGGACTGCTGCCCTCAAGTCCAGGTTGACCGAGGTGGAGCGACGCGAGGAGGCCACCGCAGCCGCCCTGGCCTCGGCGCAGGCCGAACTGGCCTCCGCCCGTGCCGAGCTGCTCCCTCTTCAGCAACGGGTTGCTGACGCCGAGTTTGTCGTGTGGCAAAACAGGAAGGAGGTGCTTTAGCGGCGGACGCTGGAGCGCGTGCATGCCCCCATGTTCCAGGACCTCAGGAACAGGGCCAACATCGCCCTGGGCCACATCTGTGATAAAAATGTTCCTCATCTCCACACAAACGACTTCGCCAGCCACCTCCGCTTCTTCACCGACGTGGTGACGCGCCTGGAGAACCATTCCGAGAGAGCTCGCCAACTTGTTGAGGAGAGGAGCCACGGCCTGCTCGGGCGTGCATTTTCCCGCGTCTTCAGCCATCTCTAGAACACCGACCCTAACTTCGGTTTTGATGCCGCCATCGCTCCTGTACCCGAGGCTATTCGGGGCGACCTGTCGTGATGGGTGGAAGAAAATGTGGACGCGCTAGTCAGGGCCTTCACTTCCGATGACGATGGGGTGGTGGTCGCGGCGGACGCGGGCGACGTTTGATACGTCTCCAACGTATCTATAATTTTTTATTGTTCTATGCTATATTATATCCTGTTTTGGACATTATTGGGCTTTATTACACACTTCTATATTATTTTTGGGACTAACCTATTAACTGGAGGCCCAACCCAGAATTGCTGTTTTTTGCCTATTTCAGAGTTTCGCAGAAAAAGAATATCAAACGGAGTCCAAACGGAATGAAACCTTCGGGAATGTGATTTTCGGAACAAACATGATCCAGAGGACTTGGACCCAACGTCAAGACATCAACCAGGAAGGCACGAGGTAGGGGGCGCGCCCTCCACCCTCGTGGGGCCCATGTTGCTCCACCAACGTACTTCTTCCTCCTATATATACCTATGTACCCCCAAACTACCAGATACGGAGCCAAAACCCTAATTCCACTTTTGTAACTTTCTGTATCCACGAGATCCCATCATGAGGCCTTTTACGGAGCTCCGAAGAGGGGGTATCGATCACGGAGGGCTTCTACATCAACACCATAGCCTCTCCGATGAAGTGTGAGTAGTTTACTTCAGACCTTCGGGTCCATAGTTATTAGCTAGATGGCTTCTTCTCTCTTTTTTGGATCTCAATACAAAGTTCTCCCCCTCTCTTGTGGAGATCTATTCGGTGTAATCTTCTTTTGCAGTGTGTTTGTTGAGACCGATGAATTGTGGGTTTATGATCAAGTTTATCTATGAACAATATTTGAATCTTCTCTGAATTCTTTTATGTATGATTGGTTATCTTTGCAAGTCTCTTCGAATTATCAGTTTGGTTTGGCCTACTAGATTGATCTTTCTTGCAATGGGAGAAGTGATTAGCTTTGGATTCAATCTTGCGGTGTCCTTTCCCAGTGACCATAGGGGCAGCAAGGCACGTATTGTATTGTTGCCATCGAGGATAACAAGATGGGGTTTATATCATATTGCATGAGTTTATCCCTCTACAACATGTCATCTTGCTTAAAGTGTTACTCTATTCTCTTGAACTTAATACTCTAGATGCATGCTGGATAGCGGTCGATGTGTGGAGTAATAGTAGTAGATGCAGGCAGGAGTCAGTCTACTTGTCTTGGACGTGATGCCTATATACATAATCATACCTAGATATTCTCATAACTATGCTCAATTCTGTCAATTGCTCAACAGTAATTTGTTCACCCACCATAAAACTTATGCTCTCGAGAGAAGCCACTAGTGAAACCTATGGCCCCCAGGTCTGTTTTCCATCATATTAATCTTCCAATACTTAGTTATTTCCTTTGCCATTTATTTTACTTGCATCTTTATTTCTCTATCATAAAAATACCAAAAATATCATCTTATCATATCTATCAGATCCCACTTTCGTAAGTGACCGTGAAGGGATTGACAACCCCTTTATCGCATTGGTTGTGAGGAGTTTATTTGTTTGTGTAGGTGCGAGGGACTCGTGTGTGGCCTCCTACCGGATTGATACCTTGGTTCTCAAAAACTGAGGAAAATACTTACGCTGCTTTGCTGCATCACCCTTTCCTCTTCAAGGGAAAACCAACGCAGTGCTCAAGAGGTAGCAAGAAGGATTTCTGGAGCCGTTGCCGGGGAGTCTACGCAAAAGTCAACATACCAAGTACCCATCACAAACCCTTATCTCCCGCATTACATTATTTGCCATTTGCCTCTCGTTTTCCTCTCCCCCCCCACTTCACCCTTGCCGTTTTATTCGCCCTCTCTCTCTCTTCGTCCTCCTTCTCTTTCTCTATTCGCCTCTTTTTTTGCCCGTCTCTTGTTTGCTTGTGTGTTGGATTGCTTGGTTGTCACGATGGCTCAAGATAATACCAAATTGTGTGACTTTACTAATACCAACAACAATGATTTTATTAGCACTCCGATTGCTCCTCTTACCGATGCTGAATCTTGTGAAATTAATGCTGCTTTGCTGAATCTTGTCATGAAAGATCCGTTTTTCGGCCTTCCTAGTGAAGATGCCGCTACCCATCTAAACAACTTTGTTGATTTGTGTGATATGTAAAAGAAGAAAGATGTGGACAATGATATTGTTAAATTGAAGGTATTTCCTTTTTCGCTTAGAGATCGTGCTAAAGCTTGGTTTTCATCTTTGCCTAAAAATAGTATTGATTCGTGGAATAAGTGCAAAGATGCTTTTATCCCTAAGTATTTTCCTCCTGCTAAGATCATCTCTCTTAAAAATGATATTATGAATTTTAAGCAACTTGATCATGAACATGTTGCACAAGCTTGGGAGAGGATGAAATTAATGATATGTAATTTCCCTACACATGGTTTGAATTTATGGATGATTATACAAATTTTTTATGCCGGATTCAATTTTGCTTCTAGAAACCTTTTAGATTCGGCCGCGGGAGGCACTTTTATGGAAATCACTCTAGGAGAAGCTACTAAACTCCTAGATAATATTATGGTTAATTATTCTCAATGGCACACCGAAAGATATACTAATAAGAAAGTGCATGCGATAGAAGAAATTAATGTTTTGAGTGGAAAGATGGATGAACTTATGAAATTATTTGCTAATAAAAGTGTTTCTTCTGATCCTAATGATATGCCTTTGTCTACTTTGATTGAGAATAATAATGAATCTTTGGATGTGAATTTTGTTGGTAGGAATAATTTTGGTAACAACGCGTATAGAGGAAACTCTAATCCTAGGCCGTATCCTAGTAATTCCTCTCATAATTATGGTAACTCCTACAACAATTCTTATGGAAATTTTAATAATATGCCCTCTGATTTTGAATCTAATATTAAAGAATTTATTACTTCGCAAAAGAATTTCAATGCTTTGATTGAAGAAAAATTGCTTAAGATCGATGAGTTGGCCAGGAACGTTGATAGAATTTCTCTTGATGTTGATTCTTTGAAACTTAGATCTATTCCACCTAAGCATGATATCAATGAGTCTCTCAAAGCTATTAGAATTTCCATTGATGAGTGCAAAGAAAGAACCGCTAGGATGCGTTCTTAGAAAGATTGCTTTACAAAAGCGTGTTCTTCTAGTTTCCATGATAATAAAGATGAAGATCTAAAAGTTATTGATGTGTCCCCTATTAAATATTTGTTTTGTAATATGAATCTTGATAATGATGGGACTGAATATGATCCACCTTTACCTAGAAGGCATTCCAAAAATCCGAAGTCTTTAGATCTTGATGCTAAAATTGTTAAAAGTGGGATTGAAGAAGTCAAAACTTTAAATATCGATGAACCCACTATTTTGGATTTCAAGGAATTTAATTATGAAAATTGCTCATTTATAGATTGTATTTCCTTGTTGCAATCCGTGCTAAATTCTCCTCATGCTTATAGTCAAAATAAAGCCTTTACCAAACATATCGTTGATGCTTTGATGCAATCTTATGAAGAAAACTTGAGTTGGAAGTTTCTATCCCTAGAAAAATTTATGATGAGTGGGAACCTACTATTAAAATTAAAATTAAAGATCATGAGTGCTATGCTTTGTGTGATTTGGGTGCTAGTGTTTCCACGATTCCTAAGACTTTGTGTGATTTGGTAGGTTTCCGTGATTTTGATGATTGCTCTTTAAACTTGCACCTTGCGGATTCCACTATCAAGAAACCTATGGGAAGAATTAATGGTGTTCTTATTGTTGCAAATAGGAATTATGTGCCTGTAGATTTTATTGTTCTTGACATAGATTGTAATCCTTGATGTCCTATTATTCTTGGTAGACCTTTCCTTAGAACGATTGGTGCAATTATTGATATGAACGAAGGGAATATAAGATTCCAATTTCCATTAAGGAAAGACATGAAACACTTCCCTAGAAAGAAAATTAAATTACCATATGAATCTATTATGAGAGCCACTTATGGATTGCCTACCAAAGATGGCAATACCTAGATCTATCTTTGCTTTTATGCCTATCTAGGGGCGTTAAACGATGGCGCTTGTTGGGAGGCAATCCAATTTTATTTTTATTCCTTGCTTTTTGCTCCTGTTTAGTAATAAATAATTTATCTAGCCTATGTTTTGGTTGTGTTTTTTGTGTTTAATTAGTGTTTGTGCCAAGTAGAACCGTTGGGAAGACTTGGGGAAAGTCTTTTTAATCTTGCTGTAAAAACAGAAACTTTAGCGCTCATGAGCATTGCTGTCATTTTTATTTGGAAAGTGCTATTTAGTTAATTATTTTTGCAGATGATTAATATATAAATTATTCACGTCCAGCAATTTATTTTAGAATTTTTGGGGTTCCAGATCTTGCGTTAGCTACAGATTACTACAGACTGTTCTGTTTTTGACAGATTCTGTTTTTCGTGTGTTGTTTGCATATTTTAATGAATCTATGGCTAGTAAAATAGTCTATAAACCATAGAGGAGTTTGAATACAGTAGGTTTAACACCAATATAAATAAAGAATCAGTTCATTACAGTACCTTGAAGTGGTGTTTTGTTTTCTTTCGCTAACGGAGCTCACGAGATTTTCTACTTTAAGTTTTGTGTTGTGAAGTTTTCAAGTTTTGGGTAAAGATTTGATGGATTATGGAATAAGGAGTGGCAAGAGCCTAAGCTTGGGGATGCCCATGGAACCCCCAAGATAATCTAAGGACACCTAAAAGCCAAAGCTTGGGGATGCCCCGGAAGGCATCCCCTCTTTTGTCTACTTCCATCGGTAACTTTACATGGAGCTATATTTTTATTTACCACATGATATGTGTTTTGCTTGGAGCGTCTTGTATTATTTGAGTCTTTATTTGTTAGTTTTCCACAATCATCCTTGCTGTACACACCTTTTGAGAGAGACACACATGATTCAGAAATTGTTAGAATACTCTATGTGCTTCACTTATATCTTTTGAGTTATATAGTTTTTGCTCTAGTGCTTCACTTATATCTTTTAGAGCACATTGGTGGATTTGTTTTATAAAAACCATTGTTCTCTCATGCTTCACTTAGATTATTTTGAGAGTCCTACAAAACAGTGTGGTAAATTGCTTTAATTATGTTAGGCATTCAAGATTAATAATAAAATTTTCTTATGAGTGTGTTGAATACTATGAGAAGTTTGATAGTTGATAATTGTTTTGAGATATGGAGATGGTGATATTAGAGTCATGCTAGTTGAGTAGTTGTGAATTTGAGAAATACTTGTGTTAAAGTTTGTGATTCCCGTAGCATGCACGTATGGTGAACCGTTATGTGATGAAGTCGGAGCATGATTTATTTATTGATTGTCTTCCTTATGAGTTGCGGTCGGGGATGAGCGATGGTCTTTTCCTACCAATCTATCCCCCTAGGAGCATGCGCGTAATACTTTGCTTTGATAACTTGTAGATTTTTGCAATAAATATATGAGTTCTTTATGACTAATGTTGAGTCCATGGACCATACGCACTCTCACCCTTCCACCATTGCTAGCCTCTCTAATACCGCACACCTTTCGCCGGTATCATACACCCACCATATACCTTCCTCAAAACAGCCAGCATACCTACCTATCATGGCATTTCCATAGCCATTCCGAGATATATTGCCATGCAACTTACCATCGTTCTGTTTACTATGACACGCTCCATCATTGTCATATTGCTTTGTGTGATCATGTAGTTGACATTGTATTTGTGGCAAAGCCACCGTTCATAATTCTTTCATACATGTCACTCTTGATTCATTGCATATCCTGGTACACCGCCGGAGGCATTCACATAGAGTCATATTTTTTTTCTAAGTATTGAGTTGTAATTGTTGAGTTGTAAGTAAATAAAAGTGTGATGATCATCATTTTTAGAGCATTGTCCCAAGTGAGGAAAGGATGATGGAGACTATGATTCCCCCACAAGTCGGGATGAGACTCTGGACTAAATAAATAAAAAAAGAGGCAAAAAAGAGAGAGAAAAGACCCAAATAAAAAAATGAGAGAAAAAGAGAGAAGGGACAATGCTACTACCCTTTTACCACACTTGTGCTTCAAAGTAGCACCATGGTCTTCATAGAGAGTCTCCTATGTTATCACTTTCATATACTAGTGGGAATTTTTCCATTATAGAACTTGGCTTGTATATTCCAATGATGGGCTTCCTTAAAATGCCCTAGGTCTTCATGAGCAAGCGAGTTGGATGCACACCCACTTAGTTCTTTTTGTTGAGCTTTCATATACTTATAGCTCTAGTGCATCCGTTGCATGGCAATCCCTACTCACTCACATTGATATCTATTAATGGGCATCTCCATAGCCCATTGATACGCCTGGTTGATGTGAGACTATCTTACCCCCTTTTGTTTTCTCCACAAACCACCTTTCTATTCCACCTATAGTGCTATGTCCATGGCTCATGCTCATGTATTGCGTGAAGATTGAAAAAGTTTGAGAACACCAAAATTATGAAACAATTGCTTGGCTTGTCATCGGGGTTATGCATGATTTAAATACTTTGTGTGGTGAAGATGGAGCATAGCCAGACTATATGATTTTGTAGGGATAACTTTCTTTGGCCATGTTATTTTGAAGAGACATAATTGCTTAAGTTAGTATGCTTGAAGTATTATTATTTCTATGTCAATATTGAACTTTTGTCTTGAATCTTTCGGATCTGAATATTCATACCACAATTAAGAAGAATTACATTCAAATTATTCCAAGTAGCATTCCACATCAAAAATTCTGTTTTTATCATTTACCTACTCGAGGACGAGTAGGAATTAAGCTTGGGATGCTTGATACGTCTCCAACGTATCTATAATTTTTTATTGTTCCATGCTATATTTTATCCTGTTTTGGACATTATTGGGCTTTATTATACACTTCTATATTATTTTTGGGACTAACCTATTAACCAAAGGCCCAGCCCAGAATTGCTGTTTCTTTGCCTATTTCAGAGTTTCGCAGAAAAAGAATATCAAACGGAGTCCAAACGGAATGAAACCTTCGGGAACGTGATTTTCGGAACAAACGTGATCCAGAGGACTTGGACCCTACGTCAAGACATCAACCAGGAAGGCACGAGGTAGGGGGCGCGCCCTCCACCCTCATGGGGCCCATGTTGCTCCACCGACGTACTTCTTCCTCCTATATATACCTACGTACCCCCAAACTACCAGATACGGATCCAAAACCCTAATTCCACCGTTGTAACTTTCTGTATCCACGAGATCCCATCTTGGGGCCTTTTCTGGAGCTCCGCCGGAGGGGGTATCGATCACGGAGGGCTTCTACATCAACACCATAGCCTCTCCGATGAAGTGTGAGTAGTTTACTTCAAACTTTCGGGTCCATAGTTATTAGCTAGATGGCTTCTTCTCTCTTTTTGGATCTCAATACAAAGTTCTCCCCCTCTCTTGTGGAGATCTATTCGATGTAATCTTCTTTTGCGGTGTGTTTGTTGAGACCGATGAATTGTGGTTTATGATCAAGTTTATCTATGAACAATATTTGAATCTTCTCTGAATTCTTTTATGTATGATTGGTTATCTTTGCAAGTCTCTTCGAATTATCAGTTTGGTTTGGCCTACTAGATTGATCTTTCTTGCAATGGGAGAAGTGCTTAGCTTTGGATTCAATCTTGCGGTGTCCTTTCCCAGTGACAGTAGGGGCAGCAAGGCACGTATTGTAGTGTTGCCATCGAGGATAACAAGATGGGGTTTATATCATATTGCATGAGTTTATCCCTCTACATCATGTCATCTTGCTTAAAGCATTACTCTGTTCTCTTGAACTTAATACTCTAGATGCATGCTGGATAGCGGTCGATGTGTGGAGTAATAGTAGTAGATGCAGGCAGGAGTCGGTCTACTTGTCTTGGACGTGATGCCTATATACATAATCATACCTAGATATTCTCATAACTATGCTCAATTCTGTCAATTGCTCAACAGTAATTTGTTCACCCACCGTAATACGTATGCTCTCGAGAGAAGCCACTAGTGAAACCTATGGCCCCCGGGTCTATTTTCCATCATATTAATCTTCCAATACTTAGTTATTTCCTTTGCCATTTATTTTACTTGCATCTTTATTTCTCTTTATCATAAAAATACCAAAAATATTATCTTATCATATCTATCAGATCTCACTTTCGTAAGTGACCGTGAAGGGATTGACAACCCCTTTATCGCATTGGTTGCGAGGAGTTTATTTGTTTGTGTAGGTGTGAGGGACTCGTGTGTGGCCTCCTACTGGATTGATACCTTGGTTCTCAAAAACTGAGGGAAATATTTACGCTGCTCTGCTGCATCACCCTTTCCTCTTCAAGGGAAAACCAACGCAGTGCTCAAGAGGTAGCAACGTGGTCGACGATGGTGATGGCGGCGCTGGTGAAGGTGATGGTGATGCCAGCGATGGTGGCAGCGTTGCTAGCAACGCGCCTGAGGGCAATCCGGGGGATGCGGCGAGCGACATGTCTGACTGATGCCGTGTTTCCCAGTTGTTTGTCCTGCACATAGAAGCTCGGGCGAAGCCCTTGAGGTTGTAAGAGCATTTTTGGATGGGGAGCCCCTCATGTAAATATACTACTGCTTCTATCTTTTTAGGTCGAGTGGGATATGCGTCTTCGTGAACTCACGTATCCTGGGCCAAGGTTGCTGTTGCGGGTCACCTTAGCCAGGACGAGCCCAAAACCGGCACATGAGATTGCGAGTTTCTGAGAAGCTCCTGAGGAATTCGTCGACACACCCGAGGGGGGTGCGTGATAAGCAAGTGCTAGACGTGGCACGACATGCGCGTGGCGCGTGTGCATCATGCCCAGCCCCGCTCACGAGGGGCCCGCGAGGGGGAAGCAACTGGCGCAAACTCCGAAATAAGGCAAGAACAAGATAGCAAGAAATCGCTTCGAACGAGAAAACGCACCCCCCGCACGCATCAATGAAAATTCAACTTCAACGTAAATCCAAATCCAGAAGGCAGGGCTACAGAAAAGAGATCCAAAGCAAATGATCGCGTCCGGTGCCTAGTCTAGTCTTCATATCTTCTCGCTAGCGTAGAGCTAAGTGCTGCCACTAGGACGTGGGAGGGAGCCCCCGAGGCCCGAGGGCGGCACTCCTGAGACTCCGGGGCGTGTACAGCCCCACTCGTTATTACGTGAGAGTGTCACGGAGGAGACCTTCATAGGCATGAGCCTTACTTCATATCGCCAGACGAGGGCCCCGCCTTGCGCCACCCCTACCACCGTTGGGATGACTGGAGACCAGGACGGCACCAACGAGGGCGGAGGGGATGCCAGCGGCGCCCTCGGCGACCACGGACCCTCTGCCGAGGGAAGGCTCGCCGGCGCCTCCCCGGCAGAGGGCCTACCTCCGGGCGATGCCTTGCTCCGTGCGACGCGGGGAGGGGCCTCGCTCATGGTCCCTCCCACGCAGCCCCCAGTAAGCCTCTCCTGGTGAGACGGTTACCGTCACGCCGGAACCATCGCCTGTCGCTGTTACCTGGTTCACTTGCGATTCATGGTTAGCGTAAGCCTGCCCCTGGGAGATTAGCGGTACCCTGTAGCTATTGTCGACGGCGTGGTTGGTGGGGCGCTCGGGCGGCTCCTGGAAGGCCTCAGCTCCTAGCGCCTCCTCTTCCCGGCCTGGCTCGAGGAACGAGCCGGGGTCATGTTCCGGCGTGTACTCCTGGTTCATCACGCGGGGCACGTAGACCTCCGAGGCCCTTGCCCCGAAGACCTCGCTGAAGTTCCCCACGCTCCATGTCGCCAGGCCCATGACGCCGTCCTCAGGATGGTGTGGTAGCGCCCCACTGGGGCCGTGTGTGGCGACGCTCGTGCCCGCACCCATCTAGGGTGGTGCGGGTGCGATGGGGCGCTGTCCGCCGTGGATCACGCTGGTGTCGACGAGGCCCTCGGGCACACTCGGGGGCACGCGGGCGCGGTGAGGCCCGCCGTGGGATCCAGCCGCTGCCTGGGGCATGAGCTGGTAGCAGAAGGGCGATGCTCCCGTGGCCGCTGCGTCCAGGAGCTCGGCGATGCGTTCTAGCAGTGCATCACGGCCGCTCTCCATCAGCCAGCACCGCAGCAACTCCCGCGTCACCGTGAGTGCAGCCCACATGTTTGCCTGCTCCCTCCAGGTGTGCGGCACCGTCGCCACGGTGTGGCTTGCGACCCTTGCAGCAGCTCGCGCCTGTCGTGGAGTAAGAGCACAGGGTGAGTGACCGCGCTGCCCATGCCCCGCGGTGTTTGGCGGTGCACGTGCTGCATGAGGCGCGGGGTTGAGGTCTTCTTGGGCAGACGGCGCCGCCCTGGCCGGCCAGGCCGCCCAGCGGTCGGTATCGGCTCTTGAGTCGCCTGACATCAGAGTCATGGAGCGCCAAAGGATCAACGAGCGGATCGGCTGGTGGAAGGAGAGCTCTGGCGCACCCCTACCTAGCACGCCAAATGTCGGATCTCGAGTTCTGGCAAAACCCTCAAGATTCGAACACTGGGGTGCGCACGAAGATCTCCCCCTACCGATCCACGTCCTAGCTTCGCTAAGATCTCAAGGGCTAACTCGACGAACTCTCAACACAAAGGACACAAGATTTATACTGGTTCGGGCCACCGTTGTGGTGTAATACCCTACTCTAGTGTGGTGTGGTGGATTGCCTCTTGGGCGGAGGATGAATAGTACAAGGGGAATAACAGCCTCCTGAGGAGAGGTGTTCTTCTGCTTGGTGAACTTGTGGTTGTTCGGATCTCCCCCTGTGGTTGTTCGGATATCCCCCCTCTCTCGGCCTTCTCTACTGTGGTGGCTAATCCTATTTATAGAGGTCCTGGTCCTCTCCCCAAATATTGAGCAGGAAGGGAGCCAACAACGGCCAATTTGAAAGGGGATAGCTAGTACAGCTTATCCTGACAAAAGCAGTCTTTGCCTGCAAAAGGCTCTGGTGGTGACGCCACCTTGGGCTACATGGTGAACTCCGTCTTGTCGTCCTGCTGGTCTTGGTCTCATTGCACTGATATGGAAACCTTTGCTTGACGCCTTGGTACTCCGCGCCTGTGCTTGCTTCCTTAGCACCAAAGAGGAAACAAGGACACTGTGCGCGCTGGCGCCCGCCTGATCTTGATCGTCATGGCCCACGTCATTAAAACCTCGCGAGGTTTGCCTTGCCTTGAACTCTCCGCCCCTCATGAGCCAGCCTGATGAGGGCGCTCCCGAGGAGGTCTTGTGTCGTCCGCCTCGCGAGGCTTGGTCCCTCACGAGGGTCTTGGATGCTTATTGGTGAAGATGGGTCGCTCAGGCCCGCTCGCAGAGCCACGCCATGGGCCGCAGGCAGACAAGTCTGGAGACCCCCGTTCCCAGAACACCGACAATGAGGATACAAACATATGGCATGAATGCAAGAGGGCGTGAACATGATGTTGGAATTTTCTAGTAGGCCTTTGGCCCAAAGCCCAACTAAAATTCTGAAATTCTCTTGGCCCATTCATGCACACATGTGAGTGGAGTGAGTGAGACTAAAGTTTAGTCCCACCCCGAAAGTTGAGAGAGAGTTGCACCTCTTTGTAAGGTGAGCTCTTCTACCACTTGTATGAGCATGAGAAGAGGAGACCTACATGCGTGCTCCTCCTCCTTGCTCGCCTCGCCTCGTCACGACGCGCCGCGGGTTGCAGGATTGAGCCGAGACGAGGACAGAGCTATTGTGACGCCCGGATAATTAAGCTACAGTGATCCTCTGCTAATGATGCCATGTCACCTTGATTATTGTTGCTAATCTCGAGTTAGTTCGAAACCGATTCAAATTCAAATTTAAAATATAGGCAAACAACAAAAAAATTCAAACAATAAAACTAAAATGTTCGGATTGTGCCAAATAATGCGTAGGTAATTATGATGGAGAAACCACACTTTTATAAAATATTTATAATACTATAAGATGAATAAAACCGTAGATAAAACAATTAAATTAAATGCCTTTTGTATTTTGTAAAATACTAAACTGTTCTGTTTAGGGTAAATCTTTTTATGACAGTGGATTTAGTGGCAATGCTAAATTTAGGAGTTGAAATTATATTTTTACAAAATTAAAATAAAACAGAAAAGAAAAAGAAAAAAAGAAAAGAGGTTACAAAAACAGAAAACCAAAACTAAAAAAAAGAAGGAAACAACACCCCCTGGGCTGTGGCCCGGCTTGCCTGCCCAACTGGAACAAGGCCCACCCCGCCGCCTTAACCCCCCATGCCCCCGAAACCCTAACCAATACGCGCCACTC